>NW_024061774.1:1200000-1722500 GCF_006381635.1 Hibiscus syriacus
ATTTAATTTCAGGTCCTGGCCAGATGAATCATCAGGAGTTACAGGTTTCCTTCCTCTACGCCTAGGTGCTTCTTCCCTGTTTGTGGTCTTAAGATCAGGCCTTCTACTTTGAACAGATTCAACAGGAAAAGTAAGGACAGTTTGAGGTTCAGAAGCAGCAGAAACAGAAGTTGGACAAGGTTCAGAGCTGGGAGAAATCCTTTCACCAGGATTAGGGATGGTTTTATTGGCACCTGCTATAGGAATCGATGCAGGCAAAGAACTGGTTGTTGTAATAGAAACAGAAGGTGCAGTTTTCCTCACTTTAGCTTTGGAAATTTGATTCTTTACCACTTCAACTGAGGTCCCAGAAACAACAGCCACAGCACCACCTTGGTTACCACATACCTCGCTAGACTTAGCTTTCTGAGAACTGCATTCAGATGAAACCACTGAAATCACAGAAGCCTTCTCATTCACATCAGCTTGATGAATTTTTTCCATAGCA
Source organism: Hibiscus syriacus (assembly GCF_006381635.1). Taxonomy (NCBI): domain Eukaryota; kingdom Viridiplantae; phylum Streptophyta; class Magnoliopsida; order Malvales; family Malvaceae; genus Hibiscus; species Hibiscus syriacus. Next base: position 1,200,488 of record NW_024061774.1, read on the forward strand.
GGGCCTGCATAAGTCGCTCATATCAAGTTTACCATATAAAATCCAATAAACTAATTATTAAAGGACAAACTGATTTCATTCATGCTAAAAGAAGCAAAGGTCATACCAAGGATTATTGCAGTACTATTGTGCACATCCTGTGAGCTTTCTGGCTGCTTGCTTTGAGGTAAATTATCATGTATAGTAGCATGTTTTTCCTGACCAGTTACGATAGCAGGTGCATTAGTCCCCTGCCCTTGCTCTTGAATAACTTTTCCTGGATCACAAGCATCATTTTCTTGATTGCCTCCTGTCCCAATGAATTTACTTGGTGATGCCTCTGCAGATTTAGCATCTGCTTGCAGATTCAAATTTGAATCCTGACCAACTGAAACATCCAGAGCAGCAGCTGATATTTGTGCCTGTTTCTTTCCCCTGCGCCGTGGTGTTCCTACCCCATTCTGAGCCTTGCGACCTTGGCCTTTAACTTGGACAGTTACAGTAGAACAGGGAAGAGTTGATTGAGCAATTGCAGTGGCTGAGGAAGTATTAAGTGTCTGAGAATTCAAACTAAACCCTGAATCAGATGGATGATCAGTTCCAGCAGTACAATGCGGACCAGCAGAAATAGGTACAGGATTGGTCCCCACAGCCATGGGAGCACTTGAAACACCAGGAACAGTTCCACTTATAGCAACAGCTTGACTATCTGGTGCATTAACTGATATAATCTGAGATTGCTCATTTGTTTCTGGAGCAGAACCAGCTAACCCCTCAACAGCAGGGTTAAACGCTGGCTCTTGTTTCTTTCCCCTTCGACGAGGCGCCTGTCCTCCATTTTGAGCCCTTCGACCTTGTCCTTTTGATTCTACTGGAGCGAATCCAGGTGGGGTAGATTCATCAGGAATAGAAGAAAAAGAGGGCACACTTGGTGGCAAGTTCTGAGAAACTCCTGTACTATTGTGAGGATCAGGAGCAGGAAATGCTGATGAGCTAGTATCCGTTGGTTTCTGTAATCCGATATCCAATTTACTGGTTCCATAAGATGCTGGAAAAACTGGTGTCGTAGGAGATTTCTCTGCAGGTGCTCTTCTTGGCCTTCCACGGCCCCGTTTAGATGGTGGTGTTGCATCTTTGTTTTGCTGCTGTTGAGGCTGATGTGCAAGCTCCACCCGAACTGGTTGTGGTAGTGGAGGAAGCAGAGCTGGAGCAGGGGCTGTGGCTGGGGGTGGGGGTGGGGCATGAGGTTCTGTGCTATTAACAGTCCCCATGAGAGCATTTTTTGGTGGTTTCCTCTCAACACCGTCTTCCTTCAATTCAGTGGATTCAGGTGAGTCAGCTTGACACATTTTTTCAAACTCCTCCTCTGTCCATTGCTCTTCATATGAGCGCACCTAATATAGAAAAAGTTAAGAATTAAGATCAACACATTTAAACTCGTACTAGAACAAAGGCAGGCAGCTGCAACACCAAGCAAAGCTATAAAAGAAGAGTGTAAAAAAGAGGTAAAGATAACAAACCTCTCTTGCTCGTTTTCCCCTCCCATATCGCTGGGTGTCAAGAGCACCAAGTGAACCACCCTTCCGTTTTACCCCAACATTAGGTTGTACCACAGTCTTGGGTGTGTCATACAATTTCATTGCTTCGTAAAAAGCTTTCAAGTCATCATCTGCAACAAGACGAGACGGTAAAGGAGGTAAAGGCTTGGAGCTAGCCATCCCTGATCCAAATACCAACTTTTTCCACCTCGCCTGCATGTTCGTATATATAGAAAAATGGCATAACAAAAGAGATAAATCACCAAGATGGGCATGTTTATGTTGCAAATGACACAAAAAAGCCTGTCTAAGAGACTTGGATGCATACCGTCTCTTCTTCCTGCCTCTGTTTATCAACTGATTCAAATACATCAATCTCATTCTCACTGTATCACAGAGATGATATCAATAACAAAATCATGTCAGTAACTAAAGGCTCATAAATACTAATACAAAGTAATGCCCATGTTGAATTACGGCACAGCAATAAAATTGGATCAGTAAAAAAAGTAAAAATATAGAGAAAAAACTCCGTAATTTCTAGATATAGCCTATGACAGGGAAAGTAAAATAAATAAAATATGACTAATACCTGCGGGCCAACAGGTCGTTTAGAGAATCATCATCCAACACCGGGGCAGCTTCCTCTTTCTTACACTCGCGCAAGAGGGACTCTAGGTACTCCCTACGGTCTTCAGCACTGTCAATAAAATCAAGGCAATGATACTCATGAATCTGTTTGTGATCTATGCAGTACACTATAGCTCAACAAATAACCATGAATTACCTTGTATTATTGTCAAAGAAGCCAGCAGTGATACTCTGATTAGCAACTCCCAATTTGTGTTCAGCAGCAGCTCTAACTTGTTCTTCAACTGTTTGAACCTTATCAAAGCAAAATAGTTGGACTTGATTAAAAAATCACCAGCAACTCAATGAAATAGGCAAAGACAAATGCGACTCTGATCTCAGATTATGTTAGGAAAAATATAAAATAAACTAAAAACTAGGCAGCATGAAAAACTCATATAATAATTATAGAAAACAAAAAGGTACTTGACCCCAGGCGAAGAGGAACATACTGTTTCAAATCGTAAAACAAGTACATCCTTCTTCTGGCCAATCCTATGAGCTCTTGCTTGAGCTTGCAGGTCAACCTGAACCAACCAAAATTAAAAAATAATTAAAACCAATATCAGAAAAAAAAATCTAATCAAGTAAATGTAACTTCCAATACAACCTGAGGATTCCAGTCAGTGTCGAATATTATCACAGTATCAGCAGCTTGAAGATTTACACCAACACCGCCAGCCCGAATACTGACAAAACAATCAAATGTCAGAACTACAAGATCGTAACTAGAACAATATATATTATAGAGCATTCCAGAGTTTTCATAAACTTCTCAACTAGAATGATCCCTCCTTACTCTCCTCTACAAACTAATCCCTCATCCCAATCTCCAAATATATTATTCAAAATGTCAATACAGCTCAGAAACACTACAAGCATATATGAGCTCTCTTTTTTCTTTCCTTTTTCCAATTTACAAAAATTTTTTGTAAGCCAGCTCTTTAGAGAAGGAATTACCTCAGCAAAAATATGAAAAAGTCAGAACCCTGTTGATTAAACTTTTCAATAAGTGCACCACGATCAGTGCCAGATGTATGCCCATCCAACCTTAGGTAGCGGTACCGTTTAAAGGTGAGATAATCTTCCATAACATCTAGTAGCCTAGTCATTGTGGAAAAGAAAAGAACCTACAAATTTCAAAATAATGGAGTGAATCCCAATGAATTATTATGTTAGTAAAACTAATCTATTTACAAACATACACTAAAGGAGGAGTTTCTTTCATGGAAAATCAAAGACAATCATGCTAAAGCTGCTGCTTATGCATTTCACCAAGATTGAAAAGAACAAAGAGGGCTTAAAATAGAAATGCCAAATACCATCAATGGCACCATGATCTTGAACTAAGAACAAAACATGCAGAAAACGAAAGCACAACAAAAAACATCACAAGATTGCCAGCATATAAAACAACATTAATCAACATATAATTTGAAGGAAAAAAGGCCAATTCAGCAACAGGAATTTTCATGCAACAGACTACTATATTACAAAATGCAATGCAACAATAGATAGCTTCCATATATTATAGATCTTGGCATAACAGCATAAGAAGATTTGCTTACCCGATGATCAGTTGCCTTCAACTTGGGGAGTATTCGATCTAACATCTCAAGCTTGCCACAAAGCCTAATGATTGCTGGTAAATAATGCTGTGGTATTAAATTTTCAACCTAAAAAATTTCTGGAAGTTAGATTTCTACCAATAGAGAATTTTTATACCATCCATGATGCAACTACTGATATCTCTAGTTTATTACAAGAGTGTAACAAAGTGAATTATATTATCTTCAACCATTCAGTTTTCAAACTTATAAAGTTGTCGAAGACAAGGTTAAAGAAATAAGCTCTGAATTGGTCCAGAATTACATAAAGGAGATAAAAGATCTACATGAAGCTTCATAATAGAGACCATCCAATACTTTCTCATCTTTTATCTTCCAGAATTCAATATCAAAAGCAAACTAAGCATTAGTAAATAGCGAAAGGGCATGCCTCCTCCACATGAAGCTGGCTGAGATATGGATGATTGCATATGTTACGAAGCTCCATAACAGAGTTATGCACCGATCGAGCCTGCAAAAGATTGGAATTGACAATAGTAAATGTCTAAAATAGTTGTAATTAAAATTTAACTCTGCAAAGGAATAAATGAGAATCAAACGTCCTAAAAAAACCTTTGAATTTCCAATTGCACCAAGATTTTCTTCAACCCTCTTCATCAAAAGCTTTTGGTAAGATGAAGCTTCGCATCTTACAAGCCTCTCAATCTTCTCAGGAAGTTCATTTTCAACCTACCGAAAAATTTAAATGATGCAAAACAATAAGCATACCACAATTTCAGAGCATCTTAATATAATTCAAAATAACGAATTCAAAAAACAGTGCCAATTAAATATCAATAAAAAGGACGACCTCAAACATAACATCCATGAAAATACAAACCTTATGCTTCAGCCTTCTAAGTACAAAAGGTCGAAGAACTTGGTGGAGACGGTTAATGATCAACAAATTTTCCTCCTCAGACAATAGTGCCTAGTCAGAAATAACCAGCATTAGCACATAAATTTGATGATAGTGTACTAAATAATACTCATAGCTAAATTGCAGAAATTCACTACTTACTTCCTCAGCAGAATTATCCCTATTACTGTCAAATGGCTTGTTGAACCACTGAGAAAAATCCTCTGATGAATTAAATATATTAGGCAATAAGAAATTGAGCAATGCCCACAACTCCTCAAGATTGTTCTACACAAAAAAGATCAGTTAAAATTTAGTCATTACTTCATACCAGCACAAAAAACAAACAAAAAGGCAGCAAGAAATAGAGCTGGGTTACCTACAAGGATGTAAATGCAAGTTTCAAATACAAATGGAAAATGGAAAAATATATATTAAAAAACTTTCAGAGAATATTATCTGTAACCTGTAGTGGTGTTCCAGTCAGTAGCAATCTATGAGAGCTCTGATAGTGCTTTAAGTCTGCATTCAACTTGCAAGAAGCATTCTTTATCCGATGACCTTCATCAATTATAATATAGTGCCAATGAATTTTGCTCAACTTTGGTCTATCATGCTTGTTCATTAGATACTCGTACGTTGTCAAGAGAATGTTAAATTTCCGATGTACAATCCTCTCTCTGCACCAGAAATGGATAATGAGGCTTATACAATTTAAACAAAATTTATTGGATAAGAAGGTTCCCATTCATGTTGGCATGCCATTACTTGAATAATCTGCGCCTCTCTTCTGGAAGTCCAGCATAAACAATTTTGTTTATCTCTGGAGCCCAAAAATTGATTTCCGACTCCCATCCAGGCAGAACTGAAGATGGCACAACCACTAAAAATGGTCCTCTATCATTTTTGGTTTCCATTAGATAACAAATAAGAGAAATAACCTACAAAGAGACAATTTCAAATGAACAAAAATTATACAATACACTACAATAAAGAGAAGACTCAAAACCACTGATACCTGAACAGTTTTGCCAAGGCCCATTTCATCAGCAAGAATGCCATTCAGATGATTGTTGTAGAGTGAAACCAGCCACCTTAGGCCATTCATCTGATACCTGAACATCAAAGGTATATTTTTAGGAAATTTCAACCAAGATAATATGGACAGCACTCCCCATGCCAGCCATTCCAAAATATATATATTGATAGTCAGGTGCATATTTTACTTACTCTCTTAATCTTCCACCCTTGAGAAATGTTGGTTGCTCACTGATGTTTTCTTTAATGCTGCAAAAAAAAATTAATTGTGAGCCCTCCAGCAGTTATAAATAATTTGATACTAATTAATAGAAGACTTTGTCAAATAAAATGACCTCAAGAGACACCTAAAGTTGCATTCATTAGGAAAATGAAGCAAGAAAAAAGAACAAAGCAAATGTGTTACCTATGAGCCATAAGGTAGTACTTTTCATTGCTTTCCATGTAATGCTGAAGACCAGATTAACCATAAGAGAAATTCAACATATCAAAAGAGGTGAGCAAAAACTTGTGGAAAGGGAGGAAGAAACACAACAGATGCCCAAGAAAAAACTTGCCTTTGCCTCATCTTCATTCTCAATAGCAGTGTCATTCTCAACAACACTGGCAGTTCGCACCTCATCCATATTATTCTCGAAGCAGCTTGCAATAGCCTTTGCATCCTGTAACTTGGATCCAAGTTTCTGAAGATATTTCTCAGTTTCTTTTAGTAATTGCTTAACACGATCCGATTTAGCATCCTGTAAAACATCACAAATGATACTCAGTAAGAATACATAAGAAAAAAACACTTTGGACTACCAAAAGCTAGTAAGCTTAAACTAACCTGAACCATTCGCAAATAACCCTCTACATCATTGATTTTGAGTAAGTTAATCTTCTCGCGCTGGATTCTGTCTATCTTCTCACGATGAATACGTTCCTTTCTCTTATGGAATTCCTTCACATATTTATTGAAACCTTTCCATCGCTCTCTCCTAACTTTGAACACATCATCCAGCCTCTCCCTGTGGTTTCAATATACCAAGTTAGAAAGGATGCAGTTTTACTTAAAGCAACCAGATAAGAGAGGCATTTAATTGTAACAAAGAGCAAAAGGGAAAATACTTGTGAACTTCTATCTCACTGAAAAACTCCTTCTGCCTCTCACGTATTCTCCTTTGTCGCTCTTCTTTCATTTTCTGCTCATATCTTTCAAGTTGTTTTATCCTTCTACCATGTCTGTGTTTCTTGTATGACTTCAGGCGTTCCATATCATTGGCAATTGGTTTAAAAAAGTCATTCAGAAAATCACTGCCAAGTTTAAGAAGCAAATATCCAATGAAAAACCATAGTAAAATCGAGGAAACTGTAAAACCAATTCATCTACAATCTTGGCACAATAACATAAGAAATGTAATAATAACTTAAAGGAAAATTTATAAGTGACTAACCTCCGTAGGCGACGTTGAAGATCTAATAATTGAAGTTTCTTCAATTCTATAACACTTTTGGTTTTTGCAGAGATATCTTCAGAAGAGCTCACATTTCCCTACATGTGAATGCATTAGTTGCAAAACAATTTGTCCACACAATGCTAGATCTTTCATAAGTTTCTACACGCATTTGACAACACCATAAGGTATCATGAGATACATAAACAATGACTTCCCAACAAAACAATGTTGGGAGAGGCAAAAAAAACAAAGAGAGGGGGGGAATAACAAACAAGCAACTATGCAACGTCAAAAAAACATCTCAAAAGATGTCTGAAGTCCTCATTTGTTTGATTTACTTACACTTGAAGTTCTTATAACATAATTTTGGTTCTTTAATCAATTATTCCCATGCAACAAAAGACCAATTTCACCCAAGTTTCTAAGCTTTAGTTAAAAAAATTCACCCATCATGCAACAAAATCAATTTCACCCAAATTCGTGTAAACTTAAATCACCCATTTCTAGCCAATATGATTATTTTACCCAAGTGTTAGGGATGAATTCCTTTTTACTATCTAGATCATAGACTATGTCTATGATGCAGTACCATAAGCTCTAAAGAAAAATATAAAGCCGTTCCATGTTTTATCACAAAAAATAGACTTTTAATAGAAATGAAGTCCATACAAAATAAAAATAGAAATTGTTTTATAAGCAGAAGAGAAAATATGTGGCCATCTTCCTTCTTAAGGATTAACTTTCTATTCCATGTCTCACTCATCTTAGTGAGATATTTTTGGCCGATTTTACAACATTTCTACTTTTCTATTCATACAGAATATGCAGATAAGAGGAGATAATTTTCTCTTTTCCTATCTATAGCAGTGCACAAATATTAAAGCAAATAATGATCATATCCTTAGAAATCTCGTGGGATGGCTTTACAGACAAATAAGAAAGAAAACCAAGGTTATTACCATGTACTAATAACTTAGAAGAAACTTGCGACAGACCTTTAATTCCGTGAAACAAGTAACAATTCTTTGCCTTGTTTTTTGCTGTTTCACAACCCACTTCTGCTCAGCCAAGAACCTTCGTTTCTGCTGATCCATAATCCATTTCTCAGACATAGTATGCTTTGGAGATGGAAATGGATCAGTTGATATGGATTTATCCAGCTCCTCTTGCTCTGTGGTAAAACAGACAGCACTTCTTAGAATACCGTTACTAGGAGTTTAGACCCAACTCAGATTAATCTTGTTTAAAATTCAGAGATTTTTCAGATTCTCAGTACCATACTCACCAGATCACAGAGGTTGACATTATTAAAAATAAAAGGATTAGAGATTACCATTATACTAATAGATAAGAAGACAAGTGGTCATTATCAAAAGCAATATTGCTTCAGAAAAATTACCAGGACTTTGAAATTGCGGAGCAGTTTCGTTTCTTTCTAGCACCAAATCATGTTGTACGGCGGCAGCTGGCAATGATGCCCTATAAGCCTCATTATGAAAGCCAATTCCAGACCAGCCTATCATTTCAGGGTTCGCTTGTTTACTAGTACCCATTATAGAAGAGGCTAGATCAGCCTTTGCAACTTGCAAATGGCCATTCTCCATGCCATCTGTATGAACAGTAAAACCATCCTTTGTAGTGGAAGAGTCGGGCTGTCTTGACATTGTAGGTAGGTATGCTTGTGGTTCCACTGTCTCTTGGCTCTGAATATCAGCCTCTGCCTTCCTTGCAGCTAGAATATGTTTCCTTTCCTCCACAATTGCTGAAAAATCGGAAGTTGGGCCATTAGTCCCCACTTTTAAATTTTCTGCTTCTTTTGACAAGGAATCAGCGTCTGGAAATCTTCCTATAGATGCTAACGCAGGAGGTGAATTATTCATCCTTCCAAACGACATTGCAACTTCAGATATGCTACTTGGCTCATTGGAAGTCTGTGCTCTGCCTCTGTGGTCATTCAAATCTTTGCGAGGACCATATGTATTGCCAACTAATATTACCAAGTGAAAGGATATAAACTTTTGAAAATGAAATTTGCAAAACAAATAAATAATAAAAATCTACCTTCTCTTGAAAATATGTTTCCAAGCGCAATTTCAAGATGCAGCTTCTTTGGCATCAAGCCATTTCTGCAAGTGGACAACCACAAGTTATACAGAAAAAATAAAAACAACAGACCACAATAAAGATTCTTATCACCTACACTATTGCAATACCTGAAAGCTAGAAAAACAAGGCACTGGGCTCTCAGCTGTTTCAGCTGTTGTTCCTTGAAGGGCATACCAGATGTCGCAGATTGAGAGGCAGGAGACTTTCCCATATCTCTTGGAGCCATGGCCCTAAGCATATTCATTTCTGAGGCACTATTTTGCCTGCCAACCTACCCAGCAAAAATAATAAATAATAATAACCAACAAACTCATTATACAATCAGTGAAATTCATAAGAACATTATAGAAGCAGTTCCTTCCTCTCAAAAAGGCCATAATAGAGCCCGGACTGTTACTACCATTACTGAAGCCACAGTGACTTAACAAAAATGTGCATGAAAAGGAAAAAAAAAGGGGGGGGGGGACCATAACGAGCACCTGAGTTAGCTTATTTACATCTGCTAACATATTTGAACTTCCTCCATCATGTTCAAAAACTTTTCCAGCAGAAAGTGTTGATGACGACCCATCAGGACTTGCCACAGAGCTTTTGGATAATCCATGCTTTTGACTCTCGGAGCCGCTAAATTGGCCTGAACCTGAATATGCTACTTCTCCTACAGTATATGAGTTAGAAGGGGCAGGCAATCCTTGAACCTTCCCAAAAGAACCTGAAAGTTAAACAATATCAACAATGACATAATTATTCACCGACTAAGATGTTTGGAAATTCAGCGTACATGTTAAGTGTCCAAGATCATTCAATCTTGTTCGCTATCACTCTATTGCTGGTTGCCGTCATGAAAATGGGTCATTCACAAATACCATCAAACAAAGAAGAGGGCAGGGGAGCGTTTTACAAATTTGAGCGGACCAGGCCAAAAAAGTAGAAACATGAACCAAGATTGCAGATAAGTTTCCAGTGCGTTGTATCGTTTGAGTTTTAGGTTTTTGGTTGTCTGTTGACTAGCTTAGTCTGTTTCGTTTTTTCAGTATGGTGTTTATGTTAAATCTTATGTAATTTCGGAGGAGTAATAAAGTTTCTAAGGCACTCTTTTCCTCTTTCTTTAATCAAGAAGGAGGTTTTTAAGGAGGCCTGTCATTCTTATCAAAAAAAAAAAAGATTGCAGATAACATGGTTCACATAAAACCTAATATGTGTCACAAATATATTTAAACTTCAATAAAAAGGTCCACACACACAATCTAAGGCTACAGAATATCTAACTCAGACAATCATACAGAAACAGAGTATCATACCAATCTCATCAGAAGCATACTATCTTCTCAGACAATTTAAAGCTACAGTTCATCTTTTTTACCTAGATAAAACTGGGAGGGGGAAAATCGTTTTTTTTTAATAAGAATGGGAGGCCTCGTTAAAAACCCCCTTCATAACTGTCCGTTCCCCCTAATGGAGAACAAGCAATCAGCGGAAGGAGGAAAAGAGTGTCTCAAATTTTATTAAAATAAGGGTTTGAAAACCCAACATTACAACCTGAAAAATGCAAAAACCCCAGTACAATGATAAAATCCCTCTCTACTATCCCTATCCTTCCCTCACCCAATTCCTTTTTTAGCCAATTCGTCGGCTTCCCAATTAGCACTTCTTAAAATCAAATGACATATAACATTATTCGATACAACCAAAGAACTAATCTCCCTAACAATAGAATCGTAACATGAAGGACAAGAAGAGGAGTTTTTAATCCACTCTAAAGCTACCGAGCAATCACTTTCCATAATAAGACGACCCAACAAACCCCACTCCGACTCAAAGAAGAGTATCAATCCCATGTCTATCAAAATCTGTAGTCCATTAAAGTGTATATAATACAGAAATCTATTTTTTCAACTACTGAACCCATGTCTATCAAAGAGTATCTAACAAACACAAATCTATCTTTTCAAAATCTGGAGTCCATCCTCACCTGGTACAAGAGACGCATGCATCAGCTGCTGAGATGTAATTTTTGTTGTCATGTTGCCAGAAACATTTGGAGAAAACCTGTTAAGTTGAGATCTGTCAAAGAGTAACCCGGCCTTGCCCCTAGAGGAAAGAATTTCGTGTGCACCAGGTAGTCCCCCTTGCTGTTGTCTAGGTACATTTTGAGTAGATGAAACTTCCACATGTTCAGGATACTTTGAACTAGGAGCACGTGACATCAAATTGCTAATATTTGTCGAATCCACAAGGTTCTCTGTTACATTCTGGCCATCTTGTCTACTTCTATGCATTGATCTCATATTTCCAGGTGAGGATGGAAAATGCTCCATTTGACCACTGCTTGGGACCATGTTGTAGTTAGCAGGGCCAGACGTTTCAGCCTTATTCATCTTCCCTTTCCTAGGATCAATAACAGCGTTAAGAGATTCATCAAAATTTGGTTCCAATGGTGCTGATGACTCAGCCCTCTTTCGTTTAGTTGTTGCACCCTTTTGTTTGTCTTGTGATTGGGAGTTAGCCGACCGCGTGTCCAAACTTGATGGGCTTCCATGATCAAAAGACTGACTACCCCTGTGTGTTCCAACTTCTTGATAATACTCCTGTCCAGCAATGCTTGGGCCAACGGGCGGCCTGCTGGATGAAAATGGATCAAACTTAGGTATCTCATTTTGCGCCAAACCTGCTTTAGAGTCTTTTGAAACTGCAACAGCCTGAGAAGATCCTGGAGAAAAGAATCCCATTTATAAATGGTTCAGTCACTATGCCATGAAACAACGAGGACACATATGTGATAATTTTCCATAAGCTAAAGGAAGTTTGATTAACAGCAATTTACCAACATATTGTCCAGATGTAGAATCCATTGCTTGAGACCCAGCAGTAGGAAGCCGGGATGATTTCAAAGCCTCCAGATCAAGACCATGTCGATTAATAACAGTCTCCATAGCCCTTGAATAAAGAAATTATGTCAGGTAAATAGTAGACATATCTGGAGAAAGGGTTAACAACATCAATGAAAATTTGACTTTAACATAGATCTATATCTTTGGACGTTAAGTTCTAAACATCATTGCGATCACTGAGATACCAAAAAGGAAAGTTAACTAACGGTTAGATAAGCCAAAAGATAAATGCAAAAGGTAGATATATCCAAGTACATAGTGTAAAAGAGGGGAGAAACTGGAGAATAAGGACACGTTAGATGCAATTTGAATTTTAGGTGAGAGTACACTTTAATTCAAACTAGAAAATTTAACCATATAATCCTGAAGTCAAATATATAAATCTGAACAGCAACAGCCACATAAGCGAACAAGCTACTTTAAACACAATTTTTTTACCTCAATTCAACCATGTGTTGCTTAGTACAATGTTATGCATAGCTCCACACAGAAGGAAAAAGGTAAGAACAGCTTGCTTGGGGAAAAAGAGGATGGGCCAAAGTAAAACACCAAGTTACTGAGATCTATTTAACTTATGTCCAACCATATTCATTCATGGTGGGACAATTAATGCTCTGATAGCAGAAGGGAATACACTCTTAGTCAAAGGTGTTTCAACAATTGCAAGACAACCTGAATACAGACTAAAATAGTTCCACTTGTAATTTCATTGTCTATAAAAAGAAAATGAAGGTTCTTGCATCCATTTAAAGGCAATAAAAACAAAGAATTCAAGTGTCAAATTATAGTAAATCAAACAATGCGCAATCAAACAAATTTAGTCATTAGATCCCCCATTATCTGAATTAACTCAATTTTCTAAATCACCATGTCCGTCCAGATGAAAATAACATCAACACTTCTCTCACTAGTTTACAATATCCAGTGGTCATTCATAAAACTTAAAGAATCTCAAACCATATTTCACCTTGATATTACTTGGAACGGCATTGAATGTTCCTTCCCACTAGATTTCATGTGTTGCAATATCTGAAACATTCACAGATAATAAAAATCAGCGGCGGTATAAATGCTATTAAAATTAAGAGCCAACTCTGTAACTCATGCACAGTGTATAAACTGGCACAACTGAGGCGCGCATAGGCGCTAAGGCGAGGCAAGGGTGAAGCGCCTAATTAGGTCTAGGCGAGGCGATTTCAACGAAGCGCACTAGGCGCCGCCTTTTCAAAAAAAAATTGTTCTTTTTGTCTTTTTTATTTTTTTTAATTATGTTTCACATTCTAACTTGTATATCAACAACAAAAAGGAGAGAAAATGAAATGTCAGTGGAGAAAAGAGTAGAACATGGTGGGGGTGATTAGAAAAGAGAGTTTTATGTTAAAATTTGGCGTCAAATATAGATAAAGGGGGGTGCTTTACCTTATATAATTACTATTTGTCTTGAAGTTTGAAAGAGAGAGAGAGACAAAGGGGGATGAATAGAGGCCATTTTTGGTGTTAAAAAAGACAACCAACTAAGCACAGACAAAATGAGTGAGAAACATGCATGCACGAATTGAGAATTGGGGGAGGAAAAGATAGGTGTCAGTGAGTTTTGTTGCATAGTAATGGGTTCTTGAGCAGCACGTTTAGCACACAGCAAAAATTTGAATCCGTGAGAAAGAAAAGCTTGGAAACACAATTTAGAAATACGAAAACGAAAGATTAGGGTGGATTTGGAGAAGTGGGGTTTAGGGTGTAGGTGGTGTTAACAAGGAGGAAGACACGTTTGTTTAGATGTGCGAGGTGGAGGGACAAAAAGAGACAAATAAGAAGCTGATGCCAACTCATTATTAGACTTTTATTTATTGTTTCAGTTTCTTATATGGAATTTTGGACCAAGGAAGGAAAGTGGGGTTTCCTTGGGTTCTCAAGGTTCAATGGTGGATGGAACAAAAGTGATTTAATACATAAATGCTGATAATAAATACTCTTTGGTGTTTATATTGCATGAACTGTTCTTTTTGTTTGATTATACAACTGGAAAAAACTTGTATATTTTTTATTTTCAAAAAGTGTGCCTCACTTCAATAAGTGCGCCTTACGCTATAAAACCCCTATTGCCTTAGTGTGCCTTTAGCCCTTTTCAACACTGCTCGTGCACAATAAAGATCACTTAATTAACCAAAAAAAAGCACCCATACCACATAAAGTTTTGTTGCCAGCTTTGAAGGTTCATCTTTAGAGTCTTGTATGAGTTTATGAAGGAACTTCGCTGCCTCCAACTCCACATTATTTGAAGAAGACGCCATCTCCTCCTATGATCTACAAAATTAATAGGCAATAATCAAGTAAAAATTATCAGTCCCAAACTATCAGATTTAGTCGCTGCGTTTTCAAACCAATTTTGCCCTAACAAGAGTAATTTCCAACGGTAATCTAACTCCTCGTACTTATCAAATTTCCAATCCCAATGTATTCATAACTAAAACAAAAAGAAACACTGATAAAAACCGGTTACTTAAGATTTCATAGTTCAGTAACACATTTCTCAAGGAAGAATATCTAAAGCTCAAAATTAGCAAATTAAGCTCCCCAACTATCCTATCGGACACAGCAATGCGAGTTAGATAAAAATTTGTTTGTTTCTCGAGAAAATGTTCGTATTTTCACGGAAAAACTAGTTTAGCGGCGAACAAAAAGAAGCAACCCTAGACGAAGAGAAATGGTCAAATACAGAAAAAAGAGAAATTACCTGATCCAAGATCAAAGAGCTTAGAGGTCAGCTACATGGAAAGAGTGGCTCGTAGAAGAAACTACTTTAATAAAGAAAAAAAAGTAACGAAAAATACACAGATGCAGGAAAGTCTGGAAAAACAAAGTGCATAAAATGGGGCTATTCCCAAACACATTCCTTTTAAATCGTAGGTGCGGGATTTTTTTTTCCTTTTTTTTCAGAATTACATATTTACCCTCCTAGTTCCTTTATTGTATTTGGATCTTGGGACAAAGGCCCATGGATTTACGGAGTTATACCCATTATCAAATTGTTTTATTCATTTATGGTTATTCTTTTAGGGTTAATTCTACCAAATTCCATTTAATTATAGATTAAATTTTAAATTGATCCTTAAACTTCAAAATATTTTGATTGGATCTCCGAATGAAAGTGCCATTTTCTTTCTTTCAAAAAACTTAAAGTATCATTTTTAGCTAGGTTCTTCCATTAATCTAGCTATCACATTTTATATTGAAGCGACTTCTTTGTTAATAGTAATGTACAATGGATTATAAATATCATTTATTACACTATTATTAATATTGAATGTTCAATATCAATACCTCAAGTATGAGTATTGATACTCCCTAAACAACTAAGTTAGATTTTAACTATGCTTTTAGATGATATTAATACCTAAAGAATAATACCGATGTCAAAGTCAAAAAATTACCATTTTAAGCTCAGAAATCACTCTCAAAACCCTATAAACACTCATGTTAACGTCTTACTCAAAAAACACAATTATGAAACTAAGTTGAATCAAATTGAAAAAAACAAACAAGTTTGGCACTCAACCACTCAACATTTATACACCAACAAGCAAGACATCACAATTATGAAACTCAAGAAGCATTTCAAATCTTGGCTCAAAGACCGCTTGAAAACTCCTTACTCGGCTTCCACCAAGTTTGTCATTTCCTTTAGTGTTAGAGGGTTCTGACACCTCTATCTCAAACCAAACAAACTAGATAGAAGATTTCTAATTTAACACAAATTTGTTGGAAAGAATAAGAACGAATTTAGAGCTTATTAATGTTGTCAATGAAGCTCACAACAATCAAATGCTCACAACCCTCCTTAAACCCACAAACTTTTTCTACATTATCATCCATGAAAGATGTGGAGCTTAAATTGAAAGTTTATGAATTCTGGAGCTAAAACTTACCTTCCTTAGCTCTAAATCCTTAATAAAATGATCAAGCTTTCATCTTTATGAAGCTTTGACTTATGAATGGAGGAGAAGAGGAGAAGGAGAAGGTGAATAAGAGGGGTTAAAATAGCATTAAGCTTTTTACCCTTCTTCTCCCATGTGACGTGAGCAAAACCAATGAGAAATAAGCCTTATTTTCATGTATGGGATATTTACTCATATGGTCCTCCTCATTGTATTTTAACACGAACATCCTCTTATTATGACTATTCCGTAAATTCATCTAATTAAACTCATTTTTTGTCTAACTTTTCGGGTCAATTCTTATGCGTTGACTCATAAATTCAAGTTGGTATGAATAAAGTTAAACCTTGTATGCGTAGAAGGTCATTCAATAATATTGACATGTCATTGGAAATCATTAAGACTGGCGGGCATTATTGATGGTATATCCATTAAGGCAATAGTTCATTCAATCACTACAAGCAACGATTCATCCGGTCAATGTAGGCAACAATTCATCCTACTGTTGTAGAGCTTCATGTTACCATTAGTGTTCATTCACATTAGGAAAAGGTTTATTTGACCACCATCCGACCTTCAGTTTAACGTCAGAGTTTTGGCTCAATGTTAGAACTACAGTTCTAGTTCATTTATTAAGTGTTCTATGGTATTTTAGTCTTAAATTTATAACATGAGATTAATATATTCTAATTGAACTATATTAAGCATGATGGGCATGATATATGATGTATGATAATTTTGAATAGATGTGTATGTTGGTTGCTTGTACACTAAGAGGTCACACTAATCTTTACAAATTATTATTTTTCACATGAGATCATTGATTGCTTCATGAGAGCGTTGACATTTGGAGGTCGATCAAAAATGATATTGATTAATCACCTTTTTTTTTCATTTACAAGATACACTTCGAAACTATAGAGGACAACTCGATACAAAATGTATAATTTAAGGAAAAATGATTTATTTAATCCTAAAAATACTACAAACAACTATTTTTACGCAAAATACTAATTTTAGACAAAATTATAAAAGGGCCCTTTTGCGCTTAGCTCATGTTTTTTCCTAGCTTGAGTTGAACTGAAGACTTGGCCAATACTTTTATTTATGAATGACAATAAAAGAAAAATAATTTCCACTGATAATTTAACCGAGTAAACCTTACAAAACTGGTTTTTAATTTGATTTAATGACTCATAAATGGCTCGGGTTATACTGATGACGCATTTGACTTTTGAAACTTAGTCAAAACTTCGAAGCTTAGATTTAACTAGGGGTGTTCAAATCCGGGTACACGGGTCTTCGGGTAGTTGATTGGTCGCCCCGTGTCCCAACACAGATGTCGGATACCCGAATTTTGTGGGTAGCCGTAATTCGGGTAATCTGGTACATGGTTTTTTTTTATCATTTTTAAATTATTAATTAAAAAAATCAACTTATATTATTAAACAAAATATTATATTAATTATTAAATATACATTGAGTGGGTTTTTTTAGTTTTATTAATTTAATTTAATATATAAATTATTAATAATTAAATATGTATTATTATTATATATATACATAAATGTAATCGGGTACCCGGAAAATGTAATTTTGTGACCCAGGCCCGACTTGGGAAATGTCGGGTCGGGTAATTTTTTTTAAAGATAATTACCCAGTTTTTTTAGTTTGGGTCGTTGGGTCTGTAATACCCCAAATTTTGGTTAGTGACCAAAACATAAATTTTAAAAGTTTAGTGCCAAAGTAGAAAGCTGAAAAAGTTTAGGGACCAAAAGGGTAATTTTTTTTAAAAAAGTTAGGTATTTTGACCCCATAAATGAATAGTTCAACCCCAAGCATGACATTTTCGTATGAATCAAAATTTTGATCCGAAATTTATGTTAAAAGTCCTAAAGCAGTAAAGTCCGAAAGAAAATCGAATAATTGGATCGAAACAAAATTTTACGAAAATTTGAAGGATGATAAATAAAGGTTGTAAATATTATTTCCAAATTTTAGAACAATCAAATTTAATGTGGATCAGTGGAATTGAAGTCAATTTTACATATTTAGCTGGAATTGGAAAATTTGGTGATTAAATTGTAGTTTTTGAAAATTTGCAAGGGAAAAGGTGGAAAGTGGATTTTTATTTGTTCATATTTGACTTTGGAATATTAAAAGGGATGATAATGCAATGACAAGTTAAAATTATCATGTTTCATTAAGGGTAAAATGATAATTTCACATTAAATGAATTTTAAATTCATTTATATATTATATTAAGCCAAGTGTATTATGTTTTAATTGAAGAAAAATAAGAAATTTTCAGTTTCTTTCGGACTCAAAAACACGCACCACCATAGCTACAAAGGTAAGAATTTTTTTAAGCTTATTCAATTGATTTTTGGATTAAGCTATTAGATAGAGAATTAATCACCTTGAAATTCTCTATCATTTGGTGTAAATATTACTGGGAGATCATGCTTAGATGATGAGTTTAAAAATTAGGGTTTATGTATGATTTGTTGATTTTGAGGATTTGATGAAAGATTTTTATGTTCTTGATGTTGGAGATTAATTCTAAAGTTTGTACGATGATTAAAACTACGTGAAATTGGGTGAAATTTCATTTGGCCATGACCTAGGGTTTTGAGAAAATTATGATTTGGTTAAATTATGTTAGGGCTTTGAATAGAAGCCTTGAAATGTTGTTTATAGGTGGAATCCATGTTTGAATCAAGTGTAAATCAAGAACTCTAACCACTATGATATTCGACACTAAGGAATTAATTGGGAAAATTTTGTGAAAAATCTCCCTAGGCTTAGAAATGATGTTTGAAAGGTTCTACAAGCTTTAGAAAGTTATTTGGGCCATTTTATAATTTTATGATAGTTGGGGACCTATTTAGCAATTATGGGAAATTATGGGGTTTATGTAAAAATGTTAGAAAGATGATGTACTATGCTAGAATTGAAAGTTAGAATATTGAATTTGATGTTAGAATGTGAAATTTAACTATTTTAAGAAGTTGGCAAAGTTTGAATACTAAATGGCAAATATTGAGAAAGTTAGTGACTTAAGTGGTAATAGTGGAGTTGTTGAGGTATTGGGTTGAAAATTAGATGCTGTAAATTTAATTAAGTTACTTGAAACTTGAATTGAAGCTAAAAGGAAAAGGACTATTTGGAATAAAAGGGAAAGTTGATATGAATTCTAAAAGAATTCATAAATGGTAGTTAAAATGGAAAGTTGAAAAATGTTATGTGAAGTTTGGGTGAATTTGGATTAAAAGGGATTTATTTGGTCAATTTGAAGTATTAAGGTCAACATTGATGATGTGATATAAAATTTGTATCAAATGAGCATCGAAAGGTTTTTGGGAATTTATTTTATATTGTGTGCCTATGTTAGTAAGATTCTAACATATGGTTTGAAATATATATGTTTTGTAAATGGTGTTCATTTAAATTATGATTGAAATCAAGATCAAGCTATGTTAAAGCTAAGGAGAAGCTTAAGGACGTAGTATGAAGTGCTAGGAAGGTTTACAAACTAAGGACTCCAGGTCAGTGCATATTTAATTCGTATTTGTGTTATCGAGCAAACATTGGCTTGCGATGAGCTAGTGACAAAATTACTATGGTAAGAAGTAACTTCTAACTATTATGTGAATTGTGATTCATACATATATGTTCAATTAATATGCTTATAGAATTAGTGAATAAGATGAAAATATAAGTTAGTGAAATATGTCCAGATTTGTGTTTTGAACAGTAAGTTTAGAAAATCATCATAGGTTATACAGAAATAAATAGAGGTTAATTTTTACACCATCGAATTCTTATGTCAGTATAATTTCATTTAAAACAAACGAATACTGATTTTGATAGGTATACAAAAATATATGAATTTTTTTATTGAAGATAAGTCAGAAAACAGGGCAGCAGATTTTGCTCAAAACAACTTTTGTAGGTCAACTTCGAAAATTCACTATAAATTGTATAAGATTAACTATAAAAAAGTGTATTATTTAGTTAGATTCTTATTCGAGTATAGTTTATAATAATATAAACTGAATAATTTTTAAATGTGTATATTAATACATGATAATATTTCTTTTCAAGTACTGCATACTGCCAGCATACAAAACTTGTCATAAATTATTTTTTCATATTACTCCTATGTTATAGGTTATTATAAATGTTCGAAATAAGTCAACTTTATTACAATTGGTATGATAGTTGTGATATTTATTACATGATGATTATGATGTTTATATGTTAAAGAAAGATAATTGACGATGATTATGATATATAAATGTTATGTGGAAATAAAACGTTTAGGGTATGAACTGCCCATTATGTTATGATATGAAGAGTTGGATATGTTGATATATTGATATCTTTGATAATTGAATAATATATAATAATTAATGGAAAAGCCCATTGTATGTTGAATTGAGAGTCGTAGGTACATTTGACATGCCATTAAGTTGAGTACTTTCCAGTTAAGTTATGGTACATTCGTGTACATTATCATCTGCACCGTTGGTGCTCATATTATGATTGCACTTGGAGTGCATTATATGCTTCAGTTAAGATTGGCACCGTGATGTGCCCTGTGAGCACCTTATGTTTTACTCACGTACCTTGCATTCTCATAAATATGCATTGGGTTATTGTTAGGATTTTCGGAAGCTCGAATCGACAACCGGAACGGTTTGCAAAGAGGGGTCGGAACGGTTTTGTGTTTAGGGAGTAAGGAGATTGAAAAATAGAGAATTGTACAGAGATTTATAGTGGTTTGACTTTTTCAACCAAAGTCTATGTCCACTACCTTAGCTCCTCACCAAGGATTTTCCAACAAATTTACTAATTTGTTCTTTCTTTTGAGGATAAAGAGTAACCTTACAAACTCCCTAGTTTTTTTGGGCTAAACTAGAACCTTTCCCTAGCTTTTACACGTGCTAAGCTAAAACATTTTCCCTTTACAAAAGGATAAAAGATGTAAACAAGAAAACCTCTCTAAGGCATGTGTTTACAAGATTGAGCTCACAAGAACAAAATATTTACAAGAGAAAGATGAAATAAGATTGAAAAACTCTTCTCTTGTGTTTGATTGCTTGGATAGTTATTCTCTTGCTTCTTCAAGTGTCCTTAGCTTGTATTTATAGCTTGGAATGTGTTTGAAGTCGTATATAGTGGTTGGGGATGTTTTGGAGCCGTTTGGGGATGAGAAACAATTAATAAAATAGCTTGGAGCGGGGGGGGGGGAATCGGTTCACTAAGTGCAATCTATTTTTTACCGTTAGACAGGGGGGATCGGTACCCCCTGGGGGGGAATCGGTACCCTCTTGGGGGGAATCTGTTCCCCCTGGGGGGAATCTGTACCCCCTGGACAATCTGATTTTTCTTGAAACCCTTTAAAAAGAAAATATTTTTGGCTCGATTAAGGCTCGAAATACTTTGTAAAATTGTTTTAAAATAGTTTAAGTATAAAACACAATTTTACACTTTAGAAAGGATTAAAATGAACTTTGAAAGACTTGGAATAATATTTTGATATTTGAATAATTACATCGAATATACTTAGAAAATCTTTTGTAAAATCTTAAAATTCATTTAACTTAATTTGTTATATCGAAACATCAAAATGTTTTCAACAATCTCCCCCTTTTTGATATAACAAAACATTTGAGTAATTTTAAGATTTTGAAATCAAGTTTGAAATTACTCCCCCTTTGTTCGCGTGTTGTGAGTACTATAAAATATACGCAAATAATGTGCAAGTATACACAATCGCTCAAGTAATATAATGATGAGTGAGTATCGTCTCCACAGGGATTGGGTGAAATTACGAAAGTCTAACCAAAGCAACGCACTAAATTATCTAAGTATAGTTAGTCTTGATATATACAAATGTCACGGCAATGGATATGTGTATGCTGGTGGATGCGGATTGATGGTGTGATGGTGTAGCAAATGGAAATGCAGTGGCAATGATGGATGTTTAATATTGAGTATGGTGAAATGTCAAGGCAATGAGAAATGGTAAAAACAGTAAATAAAAAGATAAATAAAATAAGAAGAAAATAATCCTCACGTGACAAGCTTCCAATGAAATGAATGGTAAGGATTGGTCTAAGGTTGCTAAACTTATTTCTCAAGTATATTTAAGCTATCTTGACTTTACTTACTCGACAGGGCTTTCCTAAGGTGTTCAAAAGAACCTAACAGAATAGGATGCCAAGGCATCTGCTCTCACTCAATGATGTTGGACAGCCTACCCTATTGATAAAGACACCCTTTTTAGTCGTTGAAATCCTATCCTAGTCTCTTCCGAGATCTAAGGGATTAAGTTATAATATTCCTAGGCCGGTTCAAAGCCCCTTGAAAATACCATAACTCATTGCTTATGAGGATCTTATCTTGCGTTTCTTCCGAATACTTACAAGTATTTTTAGCTTAGGATTCTTCCGAATACCCAACCTTCATCTAAGAGATGAACATTTCCATGCCTCTTACAAGCCTATATGGTGAAGCATTCATAAGCAAAGCAAATAAAGAACCCAAAATAAACTTAAATATACCCTAAAAATAAAGTTTAAACAATCGTTCAACCAACCACCACCAAATAAGTTAATTCATGGTGGGGTTCGAAATATCCAAACACAAAGTCATGAAAATATTCGTTCCAACAACCCACAAATTAATAGAAAAATAGCAGCAAAAGGGAAGTGAGAAGAAGCCTTCGACACGCCACCGGAGGTCTCCTCTCGGCCACCACGAACCACCTAGCTCGCTAGCTCCTTCTGGCGCCTAGCTTGCCACTCCTTGGAGCTTTATCAATGGAGGAATATCCCAAGAAAGAGGAAAGGAAAAGAAAATAAAAATGTGATTTTTTTATGCTCTATGCGTGTGCTCTCTGTCCCCCCTTCTTTTTTTCTCTCCCATGAGGTGTCATATATAATAAAAATATCTAGGGGTAATGATGAGGTTGTTGGGTGCAAAATACCCCTCATACCCCTAGAATCACATGTTGTGCATGAACCTTATCCTCCAAGTGGCAGTGGTCCTTTGGCAGCTCTGGCAGGCGGTTACAGCAGTCCTTCACGTGCAGAGACAGCTGTCCAATGCCAGCTGTCCTTATGCAGAAATATCTTTTTGTCTTTTTCTGTGCCAAAAATGCCAAGGCATTTCAATCTGCTTTAGCAACGTGTGATTCCGCGGCATTACTTCCCAAAGAATCCTTTTTCTTGCTATTCCCTGCACACCATAGACAAACTGCACCTTTCCCTCAAACAGCACCATTAAGAAATAAAATAGCACAACCACCACAAATACAACTATATGCAACTACATGATCCTAAAATGACTAAAATGAGCATTTAAACAAACAATAACTTAAGTGAAAAAAGCTTTAAAAGTAGCCTTTTTAGGAAGTTAACACCCTTACTTTAACACTTCTCCCTTTTAACACCTTAACACTTCTCCCCCTTTTTGTTAAATCAAAAAGACTCTAATCTTTAAAGTTCAAAATAACTTTGGAGAGTAAGTAGTAAATTTGACATTTTAAAAATCATTTGAAAAATTAAAGCCCCCCCTCAATAAATGCATTCCAAATAAAATTATGCTTTTAGGATTTTGACACTTAAACAAAATTGAATTTCAACAAAGAATAACAAACATGTTAGTAGCACAAGAAATTCAATACATCCAAGTCTAAAATACTTTATGCAATATCAATTATTGAAATTAAGTGCACATGCATAAAGTTTTCCAAAAATGTTATGCATTTGAAAATTTTGATATCAATTGTTAGAGAGATATCATTTTCATTTAAACCACATGCATAAACATTTAATTTTAGGTTAAAAATTTTAAAATTTATAAAATCAAAACATTTGAAAAGTTGATATCAATTGTTAGAGAGATATCATTTGCATTAAAAATAATTTTAACCAAAATTCCTTATGATGAACTAAAAATTAAAAAAAATCATTAAAACTTTAAAATTTTCATCATAAAACCTTTTTAACATACATGAGATTAAAACAATAATGTATAATTATTTAAAAACAAAACTCATGCATGCTTAAAATCAAATGAGCAACCAAATAGCTAAAATTAAAAACATTAAGCTTAGAGGTTACCCATTCCTTTTCATGTGTGGCTAGAGCATCTTGAATATCATCATTTTCATCACAATTGCTTTCACACACCTACAAGAGACATTTAAGTAGATTTTGGTATCTAAATTGCTTTGGATCCTTGAACGTTAGTTACAATGCCCCTTGTTCCTTTTGGAACTCATACTTGCCTAATTTTAAAATGTTTTCCCTTCTTCAAAGGATAAGTATGTTCCATATGACCATGATAATGGCAATGTGAGCATTTTGCCATTTTTAAACATAATAGATTGTTTTTAAAAATTAATTCTTTTTCTTTTGCTAAGCTTTCAAGCTTAACTTCTAACTCAAAATTTTTCTTTTCTAAATCATTTATTTTGATTTTTGAAAGTTCTAAATCATTTTTCAAAATTTCATTTTGATTTTCAAAATCAACTCTAGCTTTCAAAATCAATTTATTTTCAATTTTGAGTTTTGAAATTAATTTCGTATATTTGGAATTCATGGTCTCAAATCCCAAATACAACCTATTATAAGAATCTTGTAACTCATCAAAAGTAAATGAATTAAATTTATTTGAGTTAGAAGATACCTCGGGCTCTTCAAGAGCCATTAGAGACACCACATTTGTTGGTTCTTCTTTCTTGTTTCCATGGATTTCATCGAGCTTATTCCAAAGCTCCTTGGCACTTGAACATGAAGAAACTCCTTCATAGATTTCAGGACCAAATGCACACAACACCATGTGCATGGCCTTGGCATTAAGTTGAGCTTTCTTCCGTTCTTTGTCACTCCGTTTCTTCTCCTTCTTCTTTGGAGAAGAGTAGTCGTTCTCGATTATCTCCCATGCATCAAGATCATTGGATTGGATGAATACATTCATTAATTTCTTCCAATGATGATAGTTGTCTCCATTGAAATATGGAGGCTTGTCCGTTGGTAGGGAGTCTTCCATGTGGAACGAGCCGGAGGTGGAAGCCATCTTCTCGGTTGTGTCGGGAATTGGTAGAGCTTCTTCTAGGATCGTCTCAAGAATGTCACACACTAAGAGCCCACAACCGAGGTTAGCCCATGAAGAGCAGTCCAAATGGTGGTTTGGACCTTCTAGAAGCCACAAATACTTTAGTGGCATTTAAATTTGTATAGATAATGCCCACTTGTTTTTGGTAGGTAGGAATCAATCTAGACCGTCGATGTAATTAGATCTTAGCCGTTCATTGAGGGGAGATTTAGCTATAAATAGAGGCATCACCTCTTCATTTGTACTCACTTCTTCACTTTGAGAAATCATAAGAGCATTCTTCTCTCAAAGCTTTCTTATATTCCCTTTTGTGCTAGTTCTCTTGTCTAGCTTCCGTCAAGGTTCTAAGCATCCTTGCTTGGGATATTTTCAGGCTTATTTAGTTCAATAATGACAATATGCATATGATCTTAAATTAAATAATTGGCATCAGAGCCTAACTCGTTAAGAAGGTTTAACCACCTTGAGACGATCCTAGAAGAAGCTCTACCAATTCCCGACACAACCGAGAAGATGGATTCCATCTCCGACTCGTTCCACATAGAAGACTCCCTACCAACGGACAAGCCTCCATACTTCAATGGAGACAACTATCGTCATTGGAAGAAATTAATGAAGGTATTCATCCAATCCAATGATCTTGATGCATGGGAGATAATCGAGAACGGCTACTCTTCTCCAAAGAAGAAGGAGAAGAAGCGGAGTGACAAAGAACGGAAGAAAGCTCAACTTAATGCCAAGGCCATGCACATGGTGTTGTGTGCATTTGGTCCTGAAATCTATGAAGGAGTTTATTCATGTTCAAGTGCCAAGGAGCTTTGCACTAAGCTTGATGAAATCCATGGAAACAAGAAAGAAGAACCAACAAAGGTGGTGTCTCTAATGGCTCTTGAAGAGCCCGAGGTATCTTCTAACTCAAATGAATTTAATTCATTTAATTTTGATGAGTTATAAGATGCTTATAATATGTTGTATTTGGGATTTGAGACCATGAATTCCAAATATACGAAATTAATTTCAAAACTCAAAATTGAAAATAAATCGATTTTGAAAGCTAGAGTTGATTTTGAAAATCAAAATGAAATTTTGAAAAATGATTTAGAACTTTCAAAAATCAAAATAAATGATTTAGAAAAGAAAATTTTTGAGTTAGAAGTTAAGCTTGAAAGCTTAACAAAAGAAAAAAAATTAATTTCTAAAAACAATCTATTATGTTTAAAAATGAAAAAATGCTCACATTGTCATTATCATGGTCATTTGGAACATACTTGTCCTTTGAAGAAAGGAAAATGTTTTAAAATTAGGCAAGTATTGGTTCCGAAAGGAACAAGAGGCATTAAAACTAACGTCCAAAGATCCAAAGTAATTTGGATACCAAAATCTACTTAAATGTCTCTTGTAGGTGTGTGGAAGCAATTGTGATGAAAATAATGATATTCAAGATGCTCTAGCCACACATGAAAAGGAATGGGTAAACTCTAAGCTTAATGTTTTTAATTTTAGTTATTTGGTTGCTCATTTGATTTTAACCATACATGAGTTTTGTTTTTAAATAATAATACATTATTGTTTTAATCTCATGTATGTTAAAAAGGTTTTATGATGAACATTTTAAAGTCTTAATGATTTTTTTTTTAATTTTTAGTTCATCATAAGGAATTTTGGTCAAAATTGGTTTTAATGCAAATGATATCTCTCAAACAATTGATATCAACTTTTCAAATGTTTTAATTTTATAAATTTTAAAATTTTGACCTAAAATTAAATGTTTATGCATGTGGTTTAAATGAAAATGATATCTCTCTAACAATTGATATCAACATTTTCAAATGCATAACATTTTTGGAAAACTTTATGCATATGCACTTAATTTCAATAATTGATATTGCATAAAGTATTTTAGACTTGGATGTATTGAATTTCTTGTGCTACTAACATGTTTTTTATTCTTTGTTGAAATTCAATTTTGTTTAAGTGTCAAGATCCTAAAAGCATAATTTTATTTGGAATGCATTTATTGAGGGGGAGCTTTGATTTTTCAAATGATTTTTAAAATGTGAAATTTACTACTTACTCTCCAAAGTTATTTTGAACTTTAAAGATTAGAGTCTTTTTGATTTAACAAAAAGGGGGAGAAGTGTTAAGGTGTTAAAGGAGAGAAGTGTTAAAGTAAGGGGGAGTAATTTCAAAATCTTAAAATTACTCAAATGTTTTGTTATATCAAAAAGGGGGAGATTGTTGAAAACATTTTGATGTTTCGATATAACAAATTATGTTAAATGAATTTTAAGATTTTACAAAAGATTTTCTAAGTATATTCGATGTAATTATTCGAATATCAAAATATTACTCCAAGTCTTTCAAAGTTCATTTTAATCCTTACTAAAGTGTAAAATTGTGTTTTATACTTAAACTATTTTAAAACAATTTTACAAAGTATTTCGAGCCTTAATCGAGCCAAAAATATTTTCTTTTTGTTGAAAACATTTTGATATTTCGATATAACAAATTAAGTTAAATGAA
The DNA here is from genome assembly GCF_006381635.1 of Hibiscus syriacus. Classification (NCBI taxonomy): domain Eukaryota; kingdom Viridiplantae; phylum Streptophyta; class Magnoliopsida; order Malvales; family Malvaceae; genus Hibiscus; species Hibiscus syriacus. The sequence continues at coordinate 1,228,162 of NW_024061774.1, forward strand.
TTTTAAGATTTTCCAAATGATTTTCTAAGTATATTCGATATAATTATTCGAATATCAAAACATTACTCCAAATATTTCAAAAATCATTTTTAATCCTTACTTAAGTGTAAAATTAAGTTTTAATCTTAAAACAATTTCAAAATAATCTTTCAAAGTATTTCGAACCATTTCAAAGCCAAAAATTACAGATTGCTCAGAGGGAACCGATTCCCCCCCAAGGGGGTACCGATTCCCCCCTGAATGGTTTGGCTCCGAGATTTCCAGAATGCTCGGAGGGAACCGATTCCCCCATAGGGGGTACCGATTCCCCCTATTCAACGGTCGAAATATTTGAATTTTACACTTAGGGAACTGATTCCCTATGAGAGGGTACCGATTCCCCCCACGCTCCAAGCATTTTTAATAAATGTTTTCACACTTAAACGGCTATATTATCTTCATTAATCATCCCTAACGTTCAGAAGTGATTCAATGTATATTTAAGCAAGCTTAGGAGCCATTGATCAAAAACAAGAAACATCAAGCAACTAGAATCAAGAGAGAATAAAAAAGAAAGCATTAAACCTCAAGTTTGAGCATTTCAAGCCTATTTTCATTCAATATTCATTTTGCTTTCAAGAATACATATTGTGCTCAATTGTATTCATCTTTGATGTTCTTTTCTTTGTTCTAGAATTGTGCAAACAATCTACCTTGTGAGGATTTCCTTGTAAGTTTGCAAATTTATATTGTTCTCTTTGGGAGAGAGTTTTCTCAAGAATTTGGGGTATAATTCTTGAGGGTTTGTAAGGTTACTCTTTGTCCTCAAAAGAAAGACAAATTAGTGAATTTGTGGAAAATCCTTAGTGTGGATAGCTAAGGTAGTGGACGTAGACTTTGATTGAGAAAGTCGAACCACTCTAAATCGCTGTGCAAATCTTTTCAATTTTCTGCAAAAGCTTCCACCAAAATTTTAATTGCCAATTCACCCCCCTCTTAGCCGATTCCGTCGATCGATTAACTCAACAATTGGAATCAGAGCCTAACTCATTTGAAGGTTTAATCGCCTCTTGAGTCGATTCAGGAAGAGTTATATCGATAATCAAAGTCATCAATGGCCTCCGCTTCAAACTTCGACTCCGGTCTTGACTCGATACCCGTCAACAAGCCTCCTTTCTTCAATGGAGCTAACTATGCCTATTGGAAGAATAGAATGATGTACTTCATTCAAGCAAGTGACATGGAAGCATGGAATGCTGTAGAAGAAGGATACATCAAACCTCTCACTCATCCAAGGTTGTGGAGTGAAGGAGAGACAAGAATGTTCCAGCTCAACTCCAAAGCCATCCATATCATTTTTTGTGCTCTTAGACCAGATGAATACGGAAGAGTTTCATCGTGTACAACCGCCAAAGAAATATGGGACAAACTTCAAGTCACTCATGAAGGTACCGATGAGGTAAAGAAATCTAAAATTAGTATTCTAACGCATAGCTATGAAAATTTCAGGATGAAACCCAATGAAGATATCAAAGCTATGATGGATAGATTTTCAACGATTGTCAATGGTCTCAAATCATATGGAGAGATCATTTCAAATGAAAAGCTTGTGAGAAAGTTAGTCTACTCCCTCCCAAAATCGTGGCAATCAAAGAAGACGGCAATCATCGAGTCTACGGACTTAACGTCCTTAACTCTTGAAGAGCTAATTGGGTCACTCCTCACTCATGAAATGATGCTCGAAGATGAGGTGGACCTCGACAAGAATGATGAGACACCAAAGGAGAAGGAGAAGAAGAAAAACATTAGAGTTGCTCTCAAATCCACAAAGATGAGAGTGATTCGAATAACGATGACGATGACGAGGAAATGGCATTATTTGCCAAACGGTTCAGAAAAATGATGAACCTTATCGAGGAAGAAAATTCAAACGAAATGAAGGCCTCAAAAATGAACCGAAAGAGAATGACCCAATCATTTGCTACGAATGCAAAAAACCAGGGCATGTTAAATATGATTGCCCATAATTGAAGAAAAAGGGTCAATCAAGGAATAAGCACAAGGCTCATGTGGCTACATGGAGCGATGAAGAAAGTTCCGATGAAGAGGAACAAGAAGTAGCTAACTTGTGCTTGATGGCATTTGGGGAAGATTCTAAGGTAACCTCTAACTCATCCGATTTTGATGATTTATCCTATGATGAGTTATTAGAGGAATATAATGGGTTGGCTTCGGATTATGAGAAATTATTTTTAAAATATAAAAATGATGTTTCAAAATTGAAAAATGAAAACAAACTCATATTCAAAACCAACAACGATCTTGAAAGTAAAATCAAAGATTTGCAAATCAAACTAGAAGAGTTTGAAAAGAAAAATTTAGATTTGCAAAATTTACTTTCAAAGATCAATGATGATTATCAAAAGAAAATTGATGATCTTAAAACTTCTTTTGATAAAGTTGGAACAAAACATTTTGAAAAAGGTGGAAATTCAAAATCCAACTTTGTTAGAAAAAGTTTTAGAAACTACAATCATAGAGGTCCCTAAAGAAACTCTAATGGAAAAATCGTTAGAAGTATGTGGGTTCCTAAAGAGCTCATTACTACTAAAGATAAAAATATCCTACACAAATGGATACCTAAGGGGACTAAGATTTTGGAAACTAATGAATATGGACCCAAAAGAATTTGGGTACCAAAAATCAAAAATTAATCTATGTTTGTAGGGAAAGGAGCATTGCTACAAGGCACGGGAAACAAATTCAAATTCATGGTACCTTGATAGTGGATGCTCAAGACACATGACCGGAGACAAAAGCCGGTTCATTGAGCTTAACGCCAAAAATGGAGGAGAAGTGACTTTTGGAGACAATTCAAAAGGTCACATTGAATATATTGGTACAATAGGTAATACCTCTTCCATACAAATTAAAAATGTTTTATATGTGAATGGATTAAAGCATAATCTATTGAGTATTAGTCAATTATGCGATACAGGATTCAATGTCTTATTTGAAATTAATGGTTGTAAAGTCATTGACATTGCATCTAATCGGATTATGCTTTTTGGTCATAGAATAGGGAACATATACATGGTGCATTTAGATTCTTTTGATATGACTAATTTATGCCTAGTTGCTAAGGATGAACATGATAGTTGTTTATGGCATAGGAGACTAGGACATGCTAGTATGAGTGTTTTGCAACGGTTAATTCAAGGAGACCTAGTAAGAGGGTTGCCTAAGCTTAAATTTGATAATGATAAAATCTGTGATGCTTGTGCTAAAGGAAAACAAAAGCGAGTTTCTTTCAAATCCATTAATGATGTATCAACTAGTAGAGTTTTACAATTGATCCATTTAGATCTTTTTGGGCCAACTAGAACTACTAGCTTGGGTGGAAAATAATATGCATTTGTCTTGGTAGATGACTATTCTAGATATACTTGGGTTCTATTTTTAAATACTAAAAATGAAGCATTAGAACAATTCATCACATTTTCAAAAGTAATTCAAAATGAAAAAGGTTACTCTATAACTAGTGTTAGGAGTGATCATGGAACTGAATTTGAAAATCTTAGATTTACTGAATTTTGTAACTTTAACGGTATTAGCCATAATTTTTCAGCACCTAGAACCCCTCAACAAAATGGAGTTGTTGAGAGGAAAAATCGAACTTTAGAAGAAATGGCTAGAACCATGCTTTGTGAAAATAATTTGCCAAAATATTTTTGGGCGGAAGCCACAAATACCGCTTGTTATGTTGTAAATCGAGTAATGATTAGGCCAATTTTAAAGAAAACTCTATATGAAATTTTCAAAAATAAAAAGCCTAACATTAGTTATTTTCATCCTTTTGGATGTAAATGTTTTGTTTTAAACAACGGTAAAGAAAACCTTGGCAAATTTGATGCTAAAAGTGATGAAGGAATTTTTCTGGGTTATTCCTTAAATTCTAAAGCCTATCGTGTATTTAATAAAAGAACTTTAGTTGTAGTAGAGTCTATACATGTTGTTTTCGATGATAATCCCCTTCCGATGAAGGATTCTTGTGTGAATGATGATGTAGGTGTTATAAATACAAATGACGTTAGACATGACGTTGGAGAACCATCATTAAAGGAAGAAACGAAAAATGAGGAAACTCATGATCCTCTTGAGAATCCAACCATTGAAGAAAGGGAAGTATCTTATCTAAAAGAGTACAACTATGTCAAGGATGGTGAAATTATAGGTGATCCATCAAAAGGGGTAACAACTCGATCTTCTCTTAGAAATATTTGTAATTATGTTACATTTATCTCATGCATAGAGCCTAAGAATATTAAAGAAGCATTAAATGATGAACATTGGATTATGGCTATGCAAGAAGAGTTAAATCAATTTGAGAGAAGTAAAGTATGAACATTAGTTGAAAGGCCTAGTAATAAATCTACTGTAGGTACTAGATGGGTATTTAGGAATAAGCTTGATGAGAGTGGTAATATAGTGAGAAACAAGGCTAGACTTGTTGCTCAAGGGTATACTCAAGAAGAGGGCATAGACTATGATGAAACATACGTTCCCGTAGCTAGGATGGAAGCAATTAGAATGTTATTAGCATTTGCATGTTTCAATGAATTTAAATTATATCAAATGGATGTTAAAAGTGCATTTTTAAATGGTTTTATAAAAGAAGAAGTGTATGTGGAACAACCTCCAGGTTTTGAAGATTCAAATTTTCCGGATCATGTTTTAAAATTGACAAAAGCACTTTATGGTTTAAAGCAAGCTCCTAGAGCTTGGTATAAAAGATTGTCAAATTTTTTAATTGAAAAAGGTTTTTCAAAAGGGAAGGTTGACACTACATTGTTTTTGAAGCATAAAGGTAAAGATTTATTAGTAGTTCAAATTTATGTTGATGATATAATATTTGGTTCTACTAATGATGTTCTTTGCCAAGAATTTTCTAAGCTAATGCAAAGTGAGTTTGAGATGAGCATGATGGGGGAGCTCTCATTTTTCTTGGGGCTCCAAATCAAGCAAAGAAAAGATGGCATCTTCATCAATCAAGCTAAGTACGTCAAAGATATGCTCAAGAAGTTTGGACTGGAAAATGGGAAACCTCATGACACTCCAATGAGCTCTTCAACAAAGCTTGACTTAGATGAAGGAGGTAAATGTGTAGATGTTAAATTATATAGGTCAATGATTGGATCTCTACTTTATCTAACTGCAAGTAGACCAGACATTATGTTTAGTGTTTGCTTATGTGCTAGATTTCAATCATGCCCTAAGGAATCACATTTACTAGCTGTTAAGAGAATCTTTAGATACCTTAAGGACACTCCTAGTTTAGGACTTTGGTATCCTAGAGACTCTAGCTTTAGCTTGCATGTTTTTTCTGATGCGGATTATGGAGGATGCAAATTAGATAGGAAAAGCACCTCCGGTACTTGCCAATTCCTTGGAAATATGCTAATTTCTTGGTTTTCAAAGAAACAAAATTGTGTTGCATTATCTACCACTGAAGCCGAATACATTTCAGCTGGTAGTTGCTGTGCACAAGTTTTATGGATGAAACAATAACTTTTTTATTATGGAATTGAAGTAGGTACCATTCCTATCAAGTGTGACAATACTAGTGCTATTTGTCTCACTAAAAATCCCATCCAACACTCTAGAACTAAGCACATTGAAATAAGACATCACTTCATTGGAGACCATGTCACTAAGGAAGATGTAGTTCTAGAATTTGTTGATACCTTGCACCAATTAGTGGATATCTTTACAAAACCTTTAGACAAGGAACGATTTTGGACAGTTAGGAGAGAATTAGGTTTGACCAATCTATCTTCAATGAGTGTTTAAAAAATAATTTTAGCACTTTTAAGAATAAATGAAAAATGCTTGTAATAGTAATTTTTGATTGCATTCGTTGCTATTAGTTAGGGGGAGTTTATGATTCTTGATGAAAATTAGTTTTATGTTCAAATATCGTTTAAAGAATAATTTGATTGTTTGAACATGATTAATTTTCAATATATGAGTTGCCAATACCACTAAAGAAAATTAATTTAGCATTTTGAGTGTTTAAAATTGGATTTTAGCATTTTTGTGAAGAGGGAATCGATCCCCCCATGAGGGAACCGATTCCCCCCACAGGGGAATCGATACCCCCTGGGGTTCTGTTAAATCGGGCAGAACACCTAAAACCCCAAAATACTCAAACCCTCTTCTCTTCCGCCGTTCTCTCTCAACTTTTCTCAAATCTCCATTTTTGCCTCAAATCAACGATATTAATCGGAATTCGATTCAAATATCATCTTCTAAACCTATTGGAATCATTAAAATCGTGCAAACAACATCAAAATCCCCTCAATCTTCATTTTTCAAGGTAAATTTTTCTAAACTCTCTATTTCATTGATTTTGAACATAGGATTAGTTTTAATTAGTTCTAGGTTGAAATAGTGATCGGGCATTGATTGTTTAATGATTAGAAACTAGATGTTACAACTAATTTCATCAAAAACACAAGAATTTTACAAAATTTTAAAATTTTCGAAATTAAAAAAAATGTTAATTTTCAAATTATTGTGTTTTGATTAAATTATGTTGTTATGAAAACTATATATATATATATTGTTTCTTAAAACCATATTTGTCAAAAGTTTTTCAAAAACTTTGCCCAATAGGATTGATTTAGCGAACCTTGAAATATTGAGGACTCAATTGAATTTTGGGATTAATTGAATTGCATACATTTGTTTTTAAAATTGCAGGTTATCCAATCTATTCCGATTTCCTTTACCATGTCCAATCCTAAACGTGCTAGGTCTTCATCTAGTCGTTCTAGTCGTCAACCAAATTCACCTCCAAATCCTCATCATATTCCTCAAAATCCTATTCCAAATCTTGATCCTAACTTGACTATCCAAAATTCTTGTTTCAATCAACCGGGTCCTAAAGATTATCGTTTTTGGTTTTACCAATATTTTGACTCGTATAAGATTAGGGAAGAACGTATCCCATCTCTTCAAGCTATGGTTGCTATTAACTTTAAATATCTCCCTATCTTGCACGAATGGAAATTTGATAAACTTTTTGAACTTGAACCCGTTGTCTATCATCAACTTGTTCGTATCTTCTATTGTAATGCCATTTGTATCAAAAATCGTGACAAAACCAAAACCATAGGAGTACGTTCCTACCTCCTAGGTCAATATTTCCATCTTGATCCGGCTTACATAGCCAATGCCTTAGGCTTGGATAATGAAGGTTTATCAAATGAAAAACAAGTTTTAGGCTCTCGATATAAACGAAATGATAGTGCAAGTGTTCTAGATCTTCATGAGCGTTTTCTTCATCTCATGGTCACTTGGTGGTTTCGACCATCCGAGGGTCGTTATTATACTCTCAGAGCTTTAGATCTTTGGTGGTTGTATTGTTTTGAACACAATATAAAAATAAACCTTTCCGAGATTATCTTTGCTGAGATTATTGAAACCGTTAACCTAGTGCCAAATAAGAAACTATGTTCTTCACTAGTTTACGGTTGTATCCTTAGTAATCTCTTTTCTAAAGCCGAGCTTCGAGTTGGTCTAGATGCCTCCTTTCCTCTTAAGAAACAAATCAATCTTCTTTTTTTAACAAGAGCGGGATGGGTCAAAAATAAAGAAACCGGTGAATGGTTCGATCTTCTGCAACTACTCCGGGAGCTAGTTCTTCACAAGCTCCACTCGAAGCTGACGAAGATCCAGAGTTTGAACAATTAATGAGGGATATAGATGAAGCCGAAGATGAGCCTGAGCAACCCGAGGAGCACGCACAACAATCGACTCAAATGCCTCCATATTTTCAATCCTTTATGGAGACATTTGATTTCCGATATGCGACCATGGATTCACGCTTTACTTCTATAGAGTCTCATTTATCCACAATGGGAGCTCAACAATTAGAGATTCTCCGAGAGATGCGCACAAACAACGCTTCGATGAATGAACGTATTAATGACCTCACTAACGAAATGGCCGCTATGCGAGCTCATTTTCCTCCTCCTGATCCGGATATGTGATTAAATGTTTTACTTTGAACTCCAAACTTATTGTTTTAACATTTTGAATATTTTGGAATGTTTGAATTTGTGAATTGATTGATTGTGAATTTGTTTGGATTTATGGATAATAAGAACTTATATGTTTTGTGTGATTTATTCATTATTGCATCATTTACTTCATGTTAGATATATGACCAATTTTGCCATATCACATTAAATATGAATATTGATTATGAAGTTAATGGCTAACGTTTCTCTTGATTGTGATCTTAGCAGCTTATGCATACATTTACCTAATCAATTGGCTAAATGTTTTTCATGTTTCTTTGAATCTTTTTGATTTAACAAAAAGGGGGATAATTGTGTGTTTTAAGTGTGTGTTTTAAGTGTGTTTTAAAATAAGTGTGTTTTAAAATGATAAATGGGAGAAGTGTTAAAGTAAGGGGGAGTAATTTCAAAACTTGATTTCAAAATCTTAAAATTACTAAAATGTTTTGTTATATCAAAAAGGGGGAGATTGTTGAAAAACATTTTGATATTTTGATATAACAAATTAAGTTAAATGAATTTTAAGATTTTCCAAATGATTTTCTAAGTATATTCGATATAATTATTCGAATATCAAAACATTACTCCAAATATTTCAAAAATCATTTTTAATCCTTACTTAAGTGTAAAATTAAGTTTTAATCTTAAAACAATTTCAAAATAATCTTTCAAAGTATTTCGAACCATTTCAAAGCCAAAAATTCCAGATTGCTCAGAGGGAACCGATTCCCCCCTGAATGGTTTGGCTTCGAGATTTCCAGAATGCTCGGAGGGAACCGATTCCCCCATAGGGGGTACCGATTCCCCCTTGTTCAACGGTCGAAATATTTGAATTTTACACTTAGGGAACCGATTCCCTATGAGAGGGTACCGATTCCCCCCACGCTCCAAGCATTTTTAATAAATGTTTTCACACTTAAACGGCTATATTATCTTCATTAATCATCCCTAACATTCAGAAGTGATTCAAGGTGTATTTAAGCAAGCTTAGAAGCCATTGATCAAAAACAAGAAACATCAAGCAACTAGAATCAAGAGAGAATCAAAGAGAAAGCATCAAACCTCAAGTTTGAGCATTTCAAGCCTATTTTCATTCAATATTCATTTTTTCTTTCAAGAACACATATTGTGCTCAATTGTATTCATCTTTGAGTGTTCTTTTCTTTGTTCTAGAATTGTGCAAACAATCTACCTTGTGAGGATTTCCTTGTAAGTTTGCAAATTTGTATTGTTCTCTTTGGGAGAGAGTTTTCTCAAGATTTTGGGGTATAATTCTTGAGGGTTTGTAAGGTTACTCTTTGTCCTCAAAAGAAAGACAAATTAGTAAATTTGTGGAAAATCCTTAGTGTGGATAGCTAAGGTATTGGACGTAGACTTTGATTGAGAAAGTCGAACCACTCTAAATCACTGTGCAAATCTTTTCAATTTTCTGCAAAAACTTCCACCGAAATTTTAATTGCCAATTCACCCCCCTCTTGGCCGATTCCGTCGATCGATTAACTCAACACTTTTTAAAGGGTTTCAAGAAAAATCAGATTGTCCAAGGGGTACAGATTCCCCCCCAGGGGGTACAGATTCCCCCCCTAGGGGGTACAGATTCCCCCTGTCTAACGGTCAAAAACAGATTGCACTTAGGGAACTGATTCCCTATGAGGGGGTACCGATTCCCCCACGCTCCAAGCTGTTTTATTAATTGTTTCTCATCCCCAAACGGCTCCAAAACATCCCCAACGACTATATACGACTTCAAACACATTCCAAGCTATAAATACAAGCTAAGGACACTTGAAGAAGCAAGAGAACAACTATCCAAGCAATCAAACACAAGAGAAGAGTTTTTCAATCTTATTTCATCTTTCTCTTGTAAATATTTTGTTCTTGTGAGCTCAATCTTGTAAACACCTACATTAGAGAGGTTTTCTTGTTTACATTTCTTATCCTTTTGTAAAGGGGAAATGTTATAGCTAATCTCGTGTAAAAGCTAGGGAAAGGTTCTAGTTTAGCCCGGAAAAACTATAGAGTTTGTAAGGTTACTCTTTATCCTCAAAAGAAAGAACAAATTAGTGAATTTGTTAGAAAATCCTTGGTGAGGAGCTAAGGTAGTGGACGTAGACTATGGTTGAGAAAGTCGAACCACTATAAATCGCTGTGCAATTCTCTATCTTTCAATCTCCTTACTCCCTAAACACAAAACCATTCCGACCCCTCTTTTAAAACTGTTTCGATTATCGAATCGAGCTTCCAAAAATCCCAACAGTTATGAATTTGAAAATAAGCTATGAATCTGACAATAAGCTATGAGTCTGAAAATAAGTTGTGAATCTAGAAATATGTTCTGATTCATAAAATAAATTCTGAAATATGAAAGTATTTATTATGAACATGGAATATGAAAATGAATATGTGAACGAACATGAAAGTGGAAAATAAGAATAAAATAAGAAAGTTCTGAAAAGTATTTGAATGAAATAGAATATGACATGATTGTTATGTTTATTATTGATTATCATGGTTTTGGCAAAATCATGATATGATGATTTTCATGTCTCTTGTGAGGAAAGATGGCTTGAATAAATCGGTTTGGATATTTAATGATTTTATTTGAATTTAAGTTTAATGTTTTGAATTGTTATGATATTTTAAGTTAAGTTTTATATAAAGAAATATAATGTTATGACGTTGTTAAGTTGTTTAATATTCTATGTCACCTTAGTTTGTTTATAATGTCTCATTAAGTGAATACTTAGTGTGTGATGAATTTCACGTGTAGGTAAATAAAGGCAAGTGAATAAGGAGTCGAGTTGACATCAATCAACAAAGAACAACTACATGTATCAATAATGGCATCTTATTATTTTAAATTTTCTAGATGACATGTATACGAATAAGAAATGTCTAAGATATATTATTCGGGTTATAAATATGAATAGAAGTTTTATATTTTAGATAAAAATTATATTTTGCGAGAACAAAGAAATATTTTAAAATTAGGCAGTTTTTAAGCAGTATTGTTTACTATTGAACTACTAAACTTAAGCCTAAAATTAAACTTTATTTATATGATAATTATTATTTTATGATTTTACACGATTAATGGAATAATTGTAAAGTTAACAATGGAATATTTTATAATGGAACAAAAATTTTAGCATTTATGATCAGTGAATATTTGTAAAGTTGATGTGACATTTTTAACTTTTATTTTGTGATGTATACAGGGTCAACATATCAAGTCAACCAGGTCGGGTGTTTTTGAACACCCTCTAGATTTAAATGGTGGTTACGATTTGTGTTTATGTTTATTAAATTTATGGGTATTATAGTCTTTTTCAATCCTAAAATTCCATACTAGGCTTGTAGAGTCATCACAGAAATATTGGATGTCTAATAGATATTCTTTAAGTTTTTTCAGCAATAAAGAATATTGATACTCATTATATTGATACAATAGAATGAGCATAAATATTCATAGTGAGCATATCAAATTGACACATTGAATTTTCAAACACAACATTTGAAACTAGAAATTTATTATAGTGGGAGTTAAAATATTTTTTATTTTCCATAAATAATTTTTTTTGATTGAGGGATGATATATTTTCTTTATTTTTTTAAATTATATATTTTATATATTAATTATTAATTAAAAATATAATTGACGGAGGCCAAGACTTCCCTTGGCCCGCGATGTTCCGCCCATGACATCAAGTATCGATAACATAGGTTAAATATAGATAATCTATAATGAGTATCGATACCTCAGGAATGAGTATCGATATCTCATGAATGAGTATTAATATACCATAAACAAATATAAATTCTACATGAATAACTAACTCTTAAAAGAAAGGATACATGAAATAGTAACGGAACAATGATAATATTTCATTGATTCGTTACTCCTAATATACAAGCAACATTTATACAACACTACTGCATGCAGTTAGAGAAACACTACTGCATGAGAAACTACTCAGCTAACAAACCCTAACAGCCTAACTGCTAAACTGACTTTTGACTTCACGTGTAGAGCAACAAACTAGCTCACTCAACTTACTCTAACATTCCCACTGTTTTCTCCCCTCTTTAGGTTTTCAATATAAATTTACACACAACTTGTCTCTAAACATTTTAAATGTACCCTTTGCCAAAGGATTTGTCAACCCATATGCGACTTGATGAGCTACATGAACATAACTTACACGTAATTGTTTCAATGCCATTTTTCCCAAATAAAGTGGATGTTAAGATCAACGTGTTTGTTGTGTGCATGATACACAGGGTTTGCACTCAACGCAACGAAACTCGTGTTGTCGCACCATATGATTGGTTCTTCATGTTGTATCACGCCTAACAGCAAGCAATGCTTCTATCCAAGTAACTTCTGTTGCAATTTCTACCACACTTTTATACTCGGCCTCCATCATAGAGTGAGACACTGAATTTTATTTTTTTTGAGCTCCAAACAACCAAATTATTCCCAACAAACACATTACGTCCAGATACAAACCATCAATCCTCAAGACTACCTCCCCAGTTTGTATCAGCAAAGGCAACAACCTTCACTTTAGTTTCAACCGACAAAAACACCAAACCATAGTTCAATGTCCCTACTAGATACCTCAAAATTCTTTTAAGTGCAACAAGATAAGAATATCTAGGTGCATGCGGTACAGTGCGACTTTGACACTGAAGGCAATGTTCGACCGTGTGTGACAGGCATACAACAGCTTGCCAACTATGCTATGATACTCATGCACGTTTGTCACAAGCTCACCATCATCTCGTCTCAGTTTAGAGGCTACAACCATGGGCGTGAGTGTTGGCGTAGCCTTCAACATATTAGTACGTTGTACCAACTCAAAAATAAACTTCTTTTGACATAGAGCAAGACCATCACTGCTTCGCTTAACCTCTATGCCTAAAAAATACACAAGGTTTCCCAAATCCTTCAGAGAGAGAACTGTGTACTTAGCAACTGTACCACTTCTTCCATCGTTGAACTGGAGTGTCTAGTAATGATTATATCATCAACATACACCAGAAAATATGTGTAGTAGTTACCGATCTTCCTTATAAATAAGGACACATTTGCCTTTGACTCCTTGAAGCCAAGCTGTAGCAAACAGTCTCGAAAGCTTCGTATGTCAACTCCTAGAAGCTTGACACAGCCCATAGAAGGCCTTTTTAAGCTTGTGTACAAGCTTGGTTCCATCATGAGCAACTTCGTCGAATCCAAAAACTGTTGCATGAAGACAACTTTACGAAGATCACCATGCAATAAGGCGTTGTTGACATTCACCTATCGTAGCACCCAATTGTTTGTCACTGCCAGCGAGAAAATAATGTTTAGCATAGAGAACTTAACTACAGGGCTGAACGTGTCTCTGAAGTCGTACCCTAGGATCTGCGAGTTCCCTTTCGCGACCAAGCGTGTCTTGTGTCAATGAACAATACCATCAGGGTACTTTTTGAGCTTAAAAAGCCACTTGCAACATCTCTTCTTTCAGGAAACCGAGTAAGTTCCCATGTGCAATTTCTCTAAAAAGCATTGAACTCTTCATGAACTGTTGTTTCATACTGAGAAGACTTTATTGCCTCCTGAGTATTTCTCGGAACATCATCAGCAAGAATACTAGTGTAAGTCTTCGGTCTAAACACTCCATACTTGTTGCGAGTCATCATGGGATGGATACTAACGCCAACCATTGCTTCCTACTTAGGAGCATTAGTGGCCTGAGAATCATCCATATTATTCCCTTGTTAAGCAAAATTAGCAACATGCTACTGCTGACTACCACTACCACCCGAAGGTGTCGGTGTCCCAATATTACCAAAAGCAACCTTGACGCTTTTATCAACAGTAACAAGAGTGGGATTAGATGGAAGAGTATAGCTTGATGAGCTGTTGCGAGTCGTTTATTGAGGATTAAAACAATATAAGGAAGTAGAACTCACAGGAGAAAGAACCCAAAACCTGTTGATATCAGTGACAAGCTCCAACGGCCTCGATTGTTGTCTATAAACATCCACAACAACCTTCTTACCACCATTATTTGTAAAGGGAAATAAAACTTCATTAAACACAACATGTCTTGAACACGCCCATCACTTGCCAAATATTGAAACCCTTTGTATTGTGTGTTGTAACACATGAAGGTACGCGATTGTGATCGAAATTACAGTTTGTGACTCTGAAACGGCCTTAGGTGAGAAAAACACCTGTATTCGAACACCCTTAGCATACTATAGTCATGAACTTGACCAAATAGCCTCTCAAACAGTGACAGATCTTATAGAACTTTCATTGGTAACCTATTAATGATGTGCACGTAAGTCTAAACAGCATAGGGCCAGAACCTAACTAGCATTGATGCCTGAGCAAGCAAGATAAGAGCCAGCCCTACCACGTGTCTGTGCTTATGCTCAACGACCCCGTTTTGCTCAGATGTGTGAGGACATGTAACGCGATGCACGATAGACAAGGAACGAAATTCTTCCCCCATTCGGTCTGAATTACTTTGACGGGAACTCCAAACTGAGTAATCACCAGCATTTGAAACAACTAAACGCCACAGCCTTGGACCACAATATAAAGCGAGTGACAACATCTACAAATGAGACATAGAACCTAAACTCTTTCGAAGAGACATGGGGAGGTCCCCACAAGTCAGAATAAACCAACTGAAAAGGCTCATTATATAAAGTATTAGATCTACCAAAAGGCAACTTATGGATTTTTTATGTGACAAGTAATACAATCTTTATTCATATTATGAAAAGGTTTTACATTAATTGTTTCACAAATTTTCGCAAAGGTCTCATAAGCATGGTGGCCTCACCACCTACGCCAGACTTTACATGCCTCTGAATTAGCCACAGTAGTGTGAGCTTTAGTAGAATCACACGTACCCTGCGTCCTATTAGCCTTAAAGATGTACAGACCACCATTCTCATCTCCTTGAAGCAAAATTACCTTGGTAACTTCTTCTCGAACACAAGACGTCTTCGCATAAAATTCAAGAAACATGTAGTTATCTCTAGCAAGCTTCGATACAGAAAGTAAATTTTATGTTATCGAGATAAAATGAAAAAGATTACTTAATAACAAAGTACGAGATGAAGATAACAGCGTAGTCCTTCCAACCAAATTGATAGGCAAAGGTACCCCATTACCTACAAGCAACTTACCAGGATTACCACAACCTATTTGATGAGTAACCGTGGTAGCATGTGGTGTGATGTGATGGGTTGTACCGGAGTCAATCACCCACTGTTCTTGCTCAGTAGTGGCAACATGAGCCTGAGGCTGATCATGAGGCTTAGAATTACGGTTGTAGCACCTGCACCCAACATCATCACCTCTATAAGTAGAGTAATAGGCAGTTTTTGAGCTATTACTATTCGAGGTATGTTCATCGAGAGGCACGTCAGGGAAGTTCTGGCCAAACCGATGCCAACACTGACTCACCGAATGCCCATTCTTACCACAAAGTTGGCACTAGACACAAGGTCGACCTCTACCTCGACCATAAGATTTGGTTCATTTCTCTCACGCTGTTTCTATTCCACAATCATTGTGGCTACTGTAGAGTATGTAGATCATGTCGATCTGCCTCGTCTGAATCTAGTTCATCGGTTTTGATATCGTTTTGCCACTCTTTTATTTCTTAATCATCAGAAGCACCATATGTGGGTTTCTGTTCGTTGTCCTCGTTACTGGAGGTCCAGACGATGACAATTGATGTTCTTTCATTGTTGTAGATTCGTATCATATTGAAGTTATGTTCCATATTTGATTGGAGTCTCATTCGTGGCTTCGACTGTCGGCGTTCACTGCATTTTATTATTGTAGTGAGATCTAGTTCATTCGTTGTTTTATTTTCCAATTTACCTCATCTCGATCTATATCTTGAAGAATAATTCTCTGTGTTGTTTTTCGTTAGTCATCAAAGTGCTCTAAGCAGGTTAATATTTTTGCTTCCTTAGTTACTGTTGATTCACATTATACATTTTGATATGTAAGTTTCCGATTGTTGAAACTGCACTGCTGCTTCACTTTGATATGATATACCTCTTCTGCTATTGATTTTGTTGAAGTTCATTGTTTTTTGTTGATATATTAGAGTTTAGTTCTCTAGTGTTTATGCTATAATTCAGTGAATTTGGAGCCTATGTTATCTGTTTCTTGATTTCGTCAGTTGTGTTTTGTTCTACTTGTGCTACATTTGGTGGTTGAATGTCATGGTTGATGATGATTGACTTCAGCAAGAGTCTAAAGTTCACTTATTATTGTTTATAGATTCGAATGAGGTGGTTTTTGTTTTGGTTTGTTCATCAGTTATTCTTAAAGCAAATATTTGGATATTGTCTTGTTATTAGTGGAAGCGGGTCTCATGTTGCAATGAATCTATCATTTGAAGATCTGCCAAGACTTGTTGATTCCAGTTGTTCATCGTTTGCTGCTTTTATCACAAGTTATAATGGAACTTGATAGGTTAATAGCTAAATGTCCATGACAGAAAATATATGGGGAGAGTCGAGTTTAACAACCTTACTCTCTTTAATTAACTAGACAAAATAGGGTGCCTTCTTGCCTAAGAGATGCTTCGGATTGTACCCAGGAGCTTGAAGCTTAACTGTCTTGCTTCCATAAAAAAGAAAGTCACAATAAGTTAGTAGAAGGACAATGAAAATGAAGAAAGGAAATTATATTAAAGCTGAAGAATATGAAAATAAAATGTTTGTATTTTTGTTTTGTTTGTTTTGCTTGTGGACCATCCAAGTTCTGAAGATTAAGAAGGTTGAGAAAGTAGAAAGTAAGCTTGAATAAGTAACGAAGAAGAATAGTGAAGAAAGAAAATCTAAATGAATACTGGAGAAGAAAGACTGGGAAGTCTCGACATCAACAAGCATAGTGCAGATGCTATCAACAGAAAGTGAGTCTCGCATGGCCGAAATTACTGCAATGAAGGGTTAATACTCCCTCAAGAGACCCTTAAGTATGCTCACAAAATGTTCGGTGGAAGGAATGGAACTCCCAAAAGAGGTCGGGGCATCGTATACTTCCTTTACTCGAGTAAAATATACTCTCGTTACCCTTTTTAAAAGATTGGAGCTTATAGTGTAAGCTCATCACAGCAATTGCCAATCGGTTGGCAAAAAAATGAAGCACATTACTCCACATATTGGCGATCGTACAACACCACATCATCATACAAGTCACTATTTTCATTCTAATTACTCAAAGCTCAAAACATGCATGTACATCAACAAGTAGAATATTATACTTATGAAAGTCACGAAATATTTCAAACGTAAATACTTTCTATCAGTGTTCTCAACAACAGAAGTCCTTTTTTTTCACTTTTCAACGATAATGCCCTTATTCTTGACTTTGAAAGAGTCTCATTTCTCCTTGACTACCAAAATTTGTAAAGATATAAAAAAAAAATGAAAATATAAGGAAGCCCTTACACCCATAAACCATCCTAAAACGCCTTTCAAGATTTATTCCATAACACTTGAAAAAAATGAGGTTATTTATGAAGCTCATAAAATCAAGTAGAGGATTCTTGAATCCAAAGTTCTTAAAAGAAAATGAATGCTGACAAAGCTAGCTCATTTGTAAGGTTTTTAACTCTAGAATGAAGAATAATGTGTCTAGAATGAAGAAGAATGTGTGGGAGAGAAAAAGGTTGAAATTGAAAAGAAAAAAAAAGACGATGACAATATATGTTTAGTCATGTCCCCTTATAACTCATACGAAGGGAAAATCATTAGATCGACCTGCCTCATCACGTTGTTCGTAGTCTCAATTAATAAGGTCTATCCAATTTATTTTTCTTCAAGGTGAATTTTCACCTTTTTCTACATGTAAATAGAGAGTGAACAGTTATTTGAAAGTTTTTTTGAGATGAATGAATTTTATTGACTGGAACCACAAATTAAAAGATGAGTTGAATCCATCAAATAATTTTTCCACATGAAGACAAAGATAGTTCGATGCATATTTTCACAAACGAGGTATTTGCTCTATGGGTCCCTGTACTTTGACATGCAAATCAATAACCCCTTTTTAGTTTGATTTGGACCCACCTTTTACTCGATCAAACAAACTTAGCCATCATAAAGCTTAATCGAGCCTATCATTTAAGTCATCCTTGGCTTGGGTCAACATACGGATGTTGACATCGAATTCTGAATCGTGACAATGTTTAACCATATTGAAAATTATAATATAAAAATAATATTGTATAAATATTTTAATTTTTAAAATTAAAATTAATATGAATGTAATGTATCTAAGTCAATTTAAGATAATTTTATCTAAAAATAATATTTATTTATCAAGGGCAATTTCTTTCGGAATTTGTCATGATTTTGAATCCTGTAAGATAAAAAATTTTGTTTTCTCTGTTCATCTGCACTTCATTTTTCTTTGAAAATTATTTTCTATGAAACAACCCTTTGAGTAGTGTGAAAATCATTTTCGTGAGTAATTTAATGTGAAACAATCAAACGCTTAAATATAGTGCTGTATTCAGTTCGATTTTTCAATAGAATATGAGTTGATCTATATTTTGGAGTTTCAAATATTGAAATCAATGGTATAAAAACTAAGATTTTCAATTCGGTTTAATTAGATTAAGTTAACTTTTGCATTTTTTATTGTTCACTATTTTTTAAACTCAACCTTTAAATAAAGCGAACTTAAAACTTAAATTGAGTGCAAATATACAAATTTTAATTCATGAAAAATAACACAAACTAAGCAATCTTAATGGTTAAACGATTTGTTATTATCCCTTGAGATATCGGGTTTAAGCACCGTATATGTCAGGGTATGAACATTTACCAGGAATGGAGCTGCCTTATGTCTAGGGGGCCCACTGCCCCCATTTTTTATTATTAAAAATGTATGGGAAAATATGAAATTAGGGCTCTAAAGTTTAGTTCATTTTGATTTTGACCCCTCATTTTTTATGGTTAACTATACTTTCCCTCCTCATTTTCTATGATTAATTATATTTTGTCCCCTTAAGTTGGAATCTTGGGTCCGTCCCTAATATTTATTGTCAAATGATTGAAAGTTTTTGAATAGGTATTTAGCTTGTATTATCCCATATTTATAAAAAAAATAAAAATTTTATCAGTTTTAAGATTTCATTTTCTTAAGTTTATAATATAATAAATTCAAAATAAATTTGTTTTGGATAATTATTTTTTTTCTTTTTTAAACAAACATTTTCATATGGACAAACCGAAATTAGTTTTTTTTATTAAGCTAAAGTGATTACAAAGTTGTATATGTTCTAAAAACTTTCAACCTTTTAACAATGAATGCTCAGTCACCCTGCTGCAGTCGCTGGCACTCAAACACATAACCTCTAGGAACAAACTGAAATTAAACTGAACTGTATAATTATATTTTTAAATCAAACTGAAACTGTAAAATAAAAATTTAAACCAAATCAAATCATATAGTTTAATTCAATTCAAATTTTTAATTTTCTCAATTTTGTTGCTGAGTCATACTTAGTTTCCTTTTTCTCCGTTGGGAATTTACTTGAAAGAAACCGCTCCAGATTTATGCATCCGTTGCAAAATTTTCAAATCTTGCTTTGTTGATGCAAGAGAGATGGACCTTACTTCACCTGATTGTTGACCTGGCTTTATTTGGGCCTATTTCGAGTCAAATTCAATCTTTGATATTATTTAATAAAAAAATAATATACTTACTTAGAATATATATTCACATAAAATATTTTAGTTGATTTTAAATGGGTCAAAGTTTTATAATTAATCTTTATATATGTAAATTGCGAATTTAAATTTTATATTTTCTATATTTTTAATTTTTGTATTTTTTTAATTTCAAAATTTTGGTCATCAATGTTTTAATATATAAACCATGAATTTTATTTAATTCTATTTTTAATAAAAATATATTAAAATATTAATAGTGAGATATTATAAAACATATTTTTATTATAATTATATTTTTATTTGTATTTTTATATTTTTATTATAGTTTAAATTGGTATATTTCATATATCACAACATTAATAAGCGTAAATATAATTTAAATTTTATATTTTTAATTTATAACATAATTTATATAATAGACATTTTATCTTTTTAAACTCATTTTTAACAACAATATCAAATAATTAAATTTTAAACTGCACTTTTAATTGTTCTTTTCTACCGAACTTTTAAAAGTCACTTTTCATAAACCCCTCCAAACTAACCCTTTATCATTTCAAGCATTTAAAATTTGATCGTATTTTCTTATATTATTTGAATTAAGACTGAAATTTAAAAAATATATGAATTAAAATGCAGTAACTAATAGTATAATTTAACCTTCAAATAACATATATGGCATTGCCCTTAGCTTAATATGGCTATATTTCTACAAGTGGAATTTATCCATCTTTTTATTTTCCTTGAATACTTCTATGACATTTGTGTTTGATAAAAAAATTTGAGTTGTCACTTGTCGTCACTAATAACTCTCACTATTAAATTGGAGACAATTTTATTGAATTTCGTCACAATTACTTATGTTTTTTGTGACTATATTTTAACACAAAAAGGTTAATAAAAATGACAAATATTTAGACACTAATATTATCCTTATTAGTGACATATTAATTTATCACAACTACACAACTAAATTTATTGATTAAAATATTTATTGTTAAATCTATTATAATAGATATTACATTTTTAATTGTATCAAATCTTCTTTAGAAACTTGTATTACAATAATTGTTATCGTCTAGTTATTCGTTAACGATAGATAATGTGACGAATCTACATGTTTATTTATTTTTTGTAACCATTAGTGTCTGATTTATTAATCGACTAATTTAGACCAAGTACCACATAGGTGAGGGTGACCCACTCAATTCAATTTGATTAAAGGATCTAGTGCCTCATCCCGCTAGACCAAATGATTATTGATTTTACATATTATTATTTGATAAATTAATATAATATATGGCTTATAAGATGATCGAACATTGGACCTTCAGGTTAAGAGTGCAACACCTAACCACTATGCTAAGAAAGAAATATTTGTTTTTGACAAAAAAATAATATTTAAGTTAAACTATTGTTGAAAATATTTTTATTTATTTTATGAAAATATATTAATTATAATAATAATTATAATTATAATTTAATTAAGTTTTATATAATTTCTCATATAAAATATGTTTTTGGAAGAAAAATATAAGATTTAAACCTAAAATAATATAAAGCGTCCTTAAACTATATTTAATAAAATAATAATATTTGACATATTAACCCCTTGTGGTGGAAGTCTTAAATTAAAAAAAAACATAAAACTAATAATTAACTGATGTTTGAAAAATTCATAATTTCACATATATCTTAATAAAGATCATAAGTCACATATCAAAATTAATAATTTTTTTTAAAAAAATAATCATATTTGAAGATTAAATTTTTAGTTGACCCTATTCTCATATTTGAAGATTAAATGATACTGTCAAATTTTATAGTGACGAAATAGAAACATGATACAATTATTCATTTCAATAGTGACAAAAATAATTGTCGATACAAATCATTAACTAAAACTAATAACAAAATATTTTCGACACAATTATGAATAATAATAGTGACACCTTAATATATGGTATTACAATTTTCCCTACGAAAAGTAAGTTGAAGCCAATTCTAGTATATTATTAATGACTAATTGATAATGACAACTTGCTTTTGGTCTAAATAAAATACTATTAGTGACCAATAACTTATGATTTACTTTAAAATTGTCACAACTATTACCTAAAAAGTGGTCAAATAAAAATAACCCACAATTACTCATTTCAAAAGTGACAAATTATTTTCGTCACAAATAACTTATTTTCTATGATGAAATTATTTGATGTCAGAATTAAATGGTTATTAAACATTTTGTTTCTTGTAGTGAGACCAAAATATAAACTTCCTTTGAAAATTAATTTTTTGTTTTTAGTGTTTACTTTAACATGCCAATACAATACTTGGACCACTTAATTTCATGAGCTGTTGGCATTTAATTAGGGCATTTAAAATGTCACCAGTGTATATCATTAGAGTAAATAAATGTATTTTAAATTATTTATTAAATTAAATAGATTTATTACAACATTTAAATTGTTTTAAGATTAGATGGATCGACTTATTAATTCTTTTTTTTCCCTCTTGGTTTTGGTTGCGAGGGATAGTTAGAAGAAATAAAAGATCGTCTTAAATTAGTTTGGTGAATATATGGTAGATAGTTGCTAAGAGCATAAAATAAATTTTTTTTATAGAATCAACTAATTTTATTTAAAATAGGAAATATTCTAAATTATAATAAAAATTTATAATCACAATCGTAAATTAAGCACATAATTAGGAAAATTTCCTATAATCGTTGAAATAAAACTAGTAACATAAGATCATATAATGACCATTCAAGGAAAGATTAAATCTAACCAAGAAACTCGAACAAAGATAGATACAAATAGATTTGATCGCATCGGCAAACGAACTACAAAAGGAGATAAAGCTATTGAAAGATCACTGACAAACCGTAAATCAGACTCGAGCGATGTGAAAAACTATACACGAACGCAAATTCGGTATCCAAATTCAATCCTAGGTCCAAAGCAGAGAAGATCACAATATATTAGATAAGCACAATCTTGATCAACCGTGGTGATATCAAATCAACTCTTAAAAAAAGATACATAATAACTGTCAAAGAATTGAAAAAAATGCAAAACATATAAGAAAACGTGACATAAAGACAAATTAAAACGTACAACACATATAGACTTATTAAAAATAAAAAAATAAAAATATGATATAAAAAAAGAAAATAAAGAATATCAATAATTTATAATCTATATTAAAATGGGTGATGTGGTTGATAACAAAAATAAAAAATAAAAGAGATAGAACGATACAAATGAATTTTTTCTTCTTTAAGTTAAAAGAATTACTTACCTGCATTAAAAGTCTTCTAACTTTATACTTTTTTTTGTTTATTATTTTTTATTTCACGTTCGTAACACCGCCAATGTTGTCTTCTTCTCCATCTGCCTATCCCTATTGTCTTCTCTTCGGGCAAAGCCCCGTAATTTACGCCAATTTCACTTTTGCCGCAAATCTCCTGTTTCTCTCTGTTTACATCTATGCTCCCCGAGTTCATTCTTTCTTAATCTTGATTAAGTTGAAACAATCCATTTTAATTAATTCAAATATCCAATTATGAGAACTCGTCCTTCATCTCAATAATAAAGCTGAAGATTGTTCTTTTTTTGATATCATAAGTTTGATTAGTCATGTCTACAGGTATATATGCATTGTCAATGGGTAATAAAATTTTTAAGTAAATATTATCTTATAATCATCGTAAGCTAGAGTATTAAAAAAATTGATTATGAGAATATATTAAGTGATTTTAATAATAAAAAAATATAATTCTCCATAAAAAATTTAAGTTTAAAATCTAAATTTAAACTACAAACAAGATGTATATAATTATCAATAGACTAATAAAAAATTACGAACAATATTACTTTTTATTTGGCCTAAACATAATTAAGCACAGTAGATTGAGTTGAAATTGATTAACCAAAACGTAAGGATTTTGCCAGATTCACGGGCTGTAAAGGAAGAGTCCATCCCATCAGCTAACAAACATGTCCCAACAAAAAACTCATTCATCTTTCTATTTCCTTTTTCTACACTGCCATTGCCAACCTGTAATTTCTCATCACTGACCCATAACATTTCGCCACGTAGCATTCGGGGTCCCACTTGAGATACCCTTAATCTGGCCTTTTTAAAGGACTCCATCATCACTCCCTAAGGCTCACTACCTTTGTCTTTTTTTTTCTCACTAGAAAAAAAAAATTATATATTATATACATAAAACATTCGACCACTCTCCAGTAAGTGTCACATTGATTTCTTCATCATTAGCAAAATGGCCTCCTTTTGGTTCCCCATCAGCATCATGTATTTCATTGCCTCATCACCATTGCCATCTTCTGCTTCATATTCTTCCGATTCTCGTCTGAGTTCCAATACCACGACCATCTCGGCCTCATCGGTTTCCATGTCGGATCCCCCGTTGTCCCCTTTCCAACCATTATCACCTGATATTGCTCCCTTATTGCCATCTCCTGGTGGACTGGTGCCAACAACTGGCACATCCATGCCCACCATCCCTTCCACTCCTAGTCCACCGAACCCCGATGACTTCATTGTTCCTGGCCCCGACTCCGCTTTCCCGCCCTTCGGAGCCTTGCCGGCTTCCTCCTCGTCTCCGAGACTTTCTTCCCGGTCTTTACACTTAGCAGCAACTTTTCCGGTTCTGGTAGTTGTACCCTATTGCTTAATGCTGCTTGTTATGGTACTGTAAATTTAATTCGTTGGTTATCAAACTTTACTCTTTGATTTTGCTCATTTTCTTCATTTTTTTCTTCTTCTGGCTCCACTACATGATTATAATGTATCTAGCTACCTATTGTAATAAAATCCGAGCGTTAGAGATTTATTGATTTTGTGTATCAAAAATACTTTTGAATTCGCGATTAGATATTGGGTAATTTTACTATGCTCGACGAGTATTATGAGTAGGGATGGCAAACGGACGGGTCGGGTGCGGATACCCCCTCCCTATCTCCATACTCACCTAATATTTTTCAATCCACCATCCGTCCACCACCCATGATGGGTACAAATTTTCGAATCCACACCCGCCCACGCGGGTACATTCTCAAATTCATCCTCACACCCACTACCCACTAGCGACGTACCCGTCTAGACCCGCCTAACCGCAAACTTAAGTTATAAATAAGCAACAAACATAAAAAAACATGTCCATTAAGAAACATAATAAAATAATCCAAGGATTATCTTAGTTAAGTGTTAATATAGATCTTAAAGTACATAAAACACCATAATAAAAGACATAATTAAAATCTAGAAACATAAATGACAAACACATAATGTTTTTGTTCTTTGGCACAACATTCTAAAATTTCAGGCAATACTTGTGACATCTGATACTCTAGTATTACAATCATCATTCTCTATTTCCTCCAATTAAGAGCGCTCTAATTTAAATTCACTTCTACCTACATATATAATAGAAAGTAAAACTAATATAAGTTAGTAACTAAACTTTAATAAGATAATTAAACACAATTTGACAACTAATATAAACTAAATAATAATATTACCTTTAATATCGACCCAAAGCCAATTCTGAGCACACATTAATGCTTCAATCGTCTCCGGAAGTAGTCGACTATGATAAGGACCAATTACTCTTCCACCTTTATTGAATGCAGATTCTGATGGGACTGTGGAGACAGGAATGCTCAAAATATCCTTTGCTATTTGTTGGAGAGTTGAATAACTATTTCCATTTGTTTCCCACCAGTTAAGAATATCAAAATCATCAACAAATGGTATATTAGCAGTTTCTAATTACCTGTCCAAATCAGATTTTTCAGAAATTATAGTATTATTTTACTCTACAAATTCAGCAAACTCGTTCAACATTGTTCATTTGCCCTTGGTATTGAAAAAACCAACAGCTTTGGTTTTGCTCTTACTTGCTTGGTTCTTACCATTTCTATATCCATACTCATCCATCAATTCATGTAGAAGACCTTCAATTCTATCAATCTCAGCTTGAACAGTAAACGAGTCATAATTTTTTTTCAAAATAGAAACAAATCAATTTCAGCTTGAACCTCGGATAAAATATAGTGACCACGCCCATAAGACCATTAACATCAGCCCAATACTTGTTGTACTTCTCCATCATTACTAACACCATCTTTCTTATATAATCACAAGGTGATGAAAGCCAATTTGACATTGCTATTCTAAGCCCA
Organism: Hibiscus syriacus; assembly: GCF_006381635.1. Taxonomy (NCBI): domain Eukaryota; kingdom Viridiplantae; phylum Streptophyta; class Magnoliopsida; order Malvales; family Malvaceae; genus Hibiscus; species Hibiscus syriacus. The sequence continues at coordinate 1,254,146 of NW_024061774.1, forward strand.
TAAATACATGGAAAATAATTATTTGTCGTGGGATATTTAAAGGCCGAAAATACAAGTGTAATATCGTTAAACACTTCCAATAATTCACAAATTTTCTTTAACTTTTCCCAATCTTCATTAAGTGGCAGATTCTTAAACAAACTTTCACGGCCACTCAAGACAACAAATACCTCCTTATAATTTAAAGCAGCCATAATCATGTCATAAGTTGAATTCCACCTAGTCTTGCAATCAAGTTGTAACTTTTTTGTACATTCAAAAACCACTTGCTTAGCTACTTGTTCAAATTTTTGATTTCTTTTATCTGAAGCAGTCCAAAAGGCAATACTAACCCTAATTCTACCAAGACCATTTTTTATCACATCACTCAACCCATCTTGAACAATCAAATTAAGTATATGAGCACAACAACACATATGAAGAAAACATCCATGCAACATTAACGAGCCATAAGGAAACTCTTGACACAAAATATCAATCATAGCATCATTAGTTGTGAAATTATCCACAGTTATAGAAGACAACCTGATATCAATATTCCAGGAGTGGATGCATTCTTTCAAATGTTCAGCAAGAACCTCAGCCGTGTGAGGTGCCGGGACATACAAAAACCTATCATATTAATGTGACATGCATTAACACATGAAATAAAGGAAAGTGAAACTTCATAAAGGAACAAACTTCTAAAATAATATTACCTAAGTGTTCGACTTTGGAGTTTCCATCCATTGTCAATAAAGTGTGCGGTGACAGCCATGTATCACTTTCTTTGATTGCTTGAGGTCCACATGTCAGTGGTCAAGGCGATCCTACTATTCGTTTTTCTCAACAATGCACTTATGCCCTCTTTTTCAGTCTCATGTCTTTGCATGATATCTTTCTTGGTTGTATTACGACACGGAACTTTAAAGCCTGGTTGAAGTGTATTGGAGTACTTCCTAAAGCCATAATGCTCAACAATGGTAAGAGGGTATACATGCAAAATGATCATTTCTGCCAAGTCTTTTCTCCCTTTATCTTGGTGGAATTCATATGGTGACAAAGAAAGAGTGTCATTCGAACCACCATCTTTAGCTTGTGTTCCAAATAGCCTTGTTTTTCAAATATCTAAACATTTTCTTTTGACACATTTATTTACATGCTCGGTTAAGTGACTTGTCCCCGCTCTTGGTCCTCCAGTAAGTTGCTTATTGCAGTAGTTATATTCAACTTTTATTTCCTTCCCAACTCGTTTTCTTGTAAAGTGAGTCCAAGTTGTTGATGTATGCCTTGAAGTTAAAGGGAGGACTATAGGATCTGCATCATCGGTTTGCTTTGGACTTTTGTCACCATAGTCAGAAGTTGGGGTAGAACTTGATGTAGTGGTTGGCTTTGAGATTGATGGTGATGAGGTGGTTGTAGTATTATGTTGTTCACTTTTGTCTGTCATTATGCATTCTGTAATTACAATTACAATAAAACATGTTATATAAGATACATAAAACACATATTAATCACATTAATGCATATTAATCACTCATAATAATTCGGGGTTCGACTAAAGATACATAAAACACATATTAATCACATTAAAAATATATAAGATTAAAACACCACCATTTGTTCTTCCACAGTAGGGTTTTGGAATAACAATAAGAAATCATGTCAACAGGATACACATCAGATTAAAACACCAACATTTGTTCTTCAGAAGGAAGAAATCATAATATGGCGGAGGAAGTACACACAAAACTATACAAATTCATTATATAACTAGATGAACAAATCTGATAGAAATTAATAAAAGACGAAAAAAATTATCAATAAGATGGAGAACAGAGAGCAGACAAATCTGATTATAATAATGTATGTTCGACTGATAATAGTATCACATTCAAATATTCTTATACGCTTAATGTAAGTGAAAAAAAATCTAGATAATATAAACATTAAATCAAATTGTTTTAAAAGAATAATATATATATATATATTAAGCCCATTATAATTAATAATTAGGATGATTTAAATTTCAAATCAGTGTTATTCATTTTCATCCCTATATTTAATTTAGCCTTTTGTTGACTTTGTGGTTAGGTTGTCCCCAAATTTCATCCAACCACTCACTCACTATTTTCATTCAATTTCAGATTTCCCCATCCATTTTCTACAGTTTCTCTTCTACTTGTTCATCCTACATCACTCGCTTTTAAACAAAATTCTGACAAAGCTTCTAGAACTCTTTACCCTCTAACTAAAACTTCAAAATTTTGAAAACACCACTGAAGTTAAAAAAAATACCCATCTCAAATCAGCACTCGATAAATGAAATTAGAAGAAAAAAATGAAATGGAAGTATATGTTGTGTCTCGAGAAACAAGCAAAAAATTGGAACTTTTAAATCATAGGGCTTGAGAGAAAAAGAGAAAATACCTGAGTTTTAATTGTAGAAAAAGAATCTAACAAGCTTTGACAGCCGAGACAGAAAGTGGCTAAGCTTTACAGTGTGAAGTTTGGAGGTAAAACTACAGAAAGGAAACGCCTTTTTTCCTTTATTTTTTCTGCTTGAGAAACAATCAAAATATAAGAATCAAAGTTGGGTTTTTGTAGATTTAATCAAATATTAGGAAAGACTAAATATCCCTAATATTTGGTTAAATTACATGTTATATCTTATACAATATTAGAATTTATAAATTAGTCTCTAAAATTACACCTAAATTCATAATGGTCCAAAATTTAATGGATATTTAGTTGGGCGGGCGGATGCGGGGCGGGTAATGTCTCAAACCCATTACCCGCCCACCACCCGCGATGGGTACCACTTTCTATATCCACACCCGCCAACTACCCGCTAAAATTATACCCATCCCCGCTCCAATTGGAGCTGGTGCGGAATCCACGAAACTGTATCCGTTTGCCATCCCTAATTATGAGTATCGTTAATTTAATTTATAAAAATTTAAAATTCTAAATGATCAACGTATAAATATAAATTAGTTAAAAATGTAAAGATAAATTATTTAGGATAAACTATAACAGTGACCACTCAACTATTTAACCATTTTATTTTTACCATCGATCTTTTAATTTTGTTAATTAGATCACTTAACTATTTAATTGTTGTCAATCAAGTCACGTGCCGTTAACAACTGACGAAAGTCCTGATGTGACAATTAACAAAATTAATATAATTCCATATTTAATCCTTAATAGTTATATATTCTATCAATTTGATCATAATTTTAATTTAATTTAATAAATTTAATCACTATTTTATTGAAGGATTTATTTTATAATTTAAATTTATTTAATTTAATTATTTTTTGACCCACTAGTATCACCGTCTGAATGGAGGGAAAACAATTATCATAATAAAGTAGTGTATAGAAGGAGTTCATGAAAGTCAAACCTAGATGTAACGGATATAACATGCAAGCCTTTCCCACTAAACCAACCATATCATTTGGGTTTTAAAATACACAATAATATTAATACTATACTTAATGCTAGTAAAAAGAAAGGAAAATGATAATGAAGTGATTCGAACATGAGCTAAAAATCTTAAGAGCAAGGCCTGCTATTAGGGGGTGCACCCTCAGCAACCGCTTAGGGCTCCCATCTTTTATAGGATCCCTAATCTTTTCATTATATTTTTATTTTTATAATTGAATCCTTTAATTTTTTTATTATTTTTATTTTTATAATTGATGTTCCCAATTTTTGTAATTCTACTTTTTATCTTCATGATTGATATCCTTAATTTTTTTCAATCTCACTTTTTACATTTATAATTGATGACTTTAAACTTTTCAATCCCACTTTGTACGTTTATAATTGAACTCTTAATTTTTGAATCTCACTTTCTACCTCTATAATTAAGACCCCTAATTTTTATAATCTCACTTTTTACCTTTATAATTGAGGCCCTAATTTTTTCAATCTCACTTTTTACCTTTAAAATTGATGCCCCTAATTTTTTTTATTCTCACTTTTTACCTTTATAATTGAGGTCTTTAATTTTTTCAATAATACCTTTTACTTTTATAGTTTAAACCCCTAATTTAGTCATTTTTGTATGATTTATTAATGTAATATAAAATTAATTGTTCAAAGTAATAGAATATATTTTCATTCTATAAGGGTCTATATTTTTATTTCGCTCAGGACCAGAAAAATGTATGAGACGGCTCTGCTTAAGAGTATTAAACTATTAAAGTAGATCCTAAATTTTGTTAATTGTTGGATAGATTTTATATATTTATTAAATATTAGTTGATACAATATAAAAAATGAATTTAAGATTTTTATATTTTTAATCTAAATTTAATATTCTTTTCACATTTATAATTCAATGATTATATAAATAATTTTGTACTAAATATTTTTAATTTATTAATAATTTTATTTTTATAATTATTAATTAAATTAAATATATTCAATTTAAGATTATATATATAATCATTAAATTATAAATGTGAAAAAAGAAACATTAAATTTAACTTATAAATATATAAATCTTAAATTTTATTTTTTTAATTTTTTTACTAACTAATTTATAAAATATATGCAATTGATATCCAAATATAAGATTTGTTTCAATGTTCTAATATGCCAATGCTTATCAATCTGTATGTTATCGTGTATAACACAATTGTTTAAGTTGGTTTAGTAGCAAAAGTCGGTGCTTATATTCTTGTGAACCCGGGTTCGATTCACTGAGCACATTTCAACATTGTTTGGGCTTTTCTATCCAACCAGATGCCAACACGCGTCACCATATGAGTGGTAAAAAATAATTAAATTAAATAAATTTAAATTCTAAAATAACCTTCAATAAGATGTTGAATGATGTTACAATTTGATTAGAAGATTAAATTTATTGAATTAAATTAAAATTAGGACCAAATTGACATAATATATAGGTATTAAAGACTAAATATATAATTATATCAATTTTATTAAATGTCACATCAGTACTTTTGTTAAATATTAACGGCAAGTGTCTTCATTGAATATAATTAAATAGCTAAATGGTATGTTTGACAAAATTAAAAGATCGATGGTAAAAGTAAAAATGACTAAATCATTGAGTGGTCAATTGTATAATTTAAACTTAAATAATTTACCTTTAAATTTTTAACTAATTTATAATTTTATGTTAAATAATTTATAATTTTAATATTTTATAAATTTATTTATCGATACTTATTGTTATTGATGTTCATTGCTACTCGTATGACATGAAAGAATCATCCATAGATACAATACATAGAAATGAAATTATATGACCAGTAAAGATGGGCCCACAATATAGGTGACACTTGACAGGGATAATGATCCCCAAACTTTGATGGCTTATTTACCTTTTAAGTCATCGTGGTTTTAAAATCGTTATAATTAAGCTTTTGTCCCTCATATTTTTTTTATATGATTGTTTTTTAGAATACTGTAAGTTTTAAAATTAATAGAATTAAACTTTGACACCAAATATGTCTTGTTTAATTACGCTTTAAGACCTTTGAATTTTAAAATTAATGAAATTAAACCCTTAATTTCTTGATTTTTATGATTCAATTATTTTTTTGGATCCTATTTTATCATAAAGCTAAACTAGTTAACCCCTTGTAGTTCAAACATGATCCCTTCTTGGTTTGAAATTACAGCAGTGACCACATGGGTGTTGTGGCTTCAACTATGTGTAGCATGTGAGACCCCCCCCCCCAATGATCAAATTAAATCTTTGGTGTCTTGTTTTATATGAAGAATCCATCACATGGGGGGTTGATCATGCTTAATATATAATACTGGTGTTTAGGTGAACCGGTTTTGTCTGTTTTGAGACTGCCACTTTAATCTGATTCCTAAATTTGATCTTTCTTTTTCGCCTTTTTCTACCTTTAGAGTCCCATACTCCACTTGGGAGTCCACCTTCTTTATTTTAGTATCCCATAGTTTAAATACCATATAAAATTATAATTACACATTACATGAAATATTTAATACACGAGTAAAACGTCAACAGTAAAACAAATCTTGATAATGCAATTCTTTCCATATTGATCCTGTTTAGATTGCATCCCTACAGTATGATACAATTTTATTTACTTTGAGTGAGAGTTAATGTGTCCATACATACATACATACATACATACATGCATGCATACATGCATACATACATACATACATACATACATACATACATACATACATACATACATACATACATACATACATACATACATACATACATACATACATACATACATACATACATACATGCATGCATACATGCATGCATACATACATACATACATACATACATACATACATACATACATACATACATACATACATACATACATACATACATACATACATACATACATACATACATACATACATACATACATACATACATACATACATACATACATACATACATACATACATACATACATACATACATACATACATACATACATACATACATACATACATACATACATACATACATACATACATACATACATACATACATACATACATACATACATACATACATACATACATACATACATACATACATACATACATACATACATACATGCATATGCATACATGCATACATCATACATACATACATACATACATACATTATAATTTACTGTCGACTATTACTTTTACTCGTAGTTTTTAATTTCAAAAATCTTTTACGAAAATTTATATTATTAATATTTAATTATTTTACGATTATTTATTCAACTTTATCTATAAAACTTACCGCTCTTAAACCGTGGAATATGTACATATCAACATATCATTAAGCAATTTCTTCACTCAAGCTGTTATTCCTTTTGGGTTAAACCAGCTTTGGGATCTAAATTCAAATTTAAAATGTATTTTTTTGTCGTTTTATAAGTTACAGCCTTTTCTCCAAACTTTTTCAAAATTAAAATTTTAATTTAAAGTGTAATAATGTCATTTAATATAATCAGTACACAAGGAATGGAAATCATTTAAATAACAGGCCAGGGTGTTCTTAAATTATAGTTGGAAAAGGAAGGTAAATTCTTATAATCTAGTTTAATAAGCTAGTTTCAAAGACCCATACCGATCTTCATCTCACATTACTAAATTAAGCATCATTCTTTGTGATTCCCCCCTTATTTTTAAAGCTCAAACAAAAAGCGCAGCACTATATAATATATATTTTTATTAATCTAAAATGAATACAAGTAATAGTATTGAAACATTTTCAATTATTTAACAATGAATATTCAAATGTTCAGTAATTATTGATACTCGAATACGAGACATACTTAGATTTATGGAGTCAAGTTAACGTTTTTACAGTGATGGTTGTTAGAAATCCAAACATATGCGTAAATATTTAATTGACAGAAATATGACATTATATTCCCTATTTTGTGATTTTGTTCTTTTGCGCATTCACATTAGTCTGCAACCGCCATAAAACATAATCCATCCACCCAAAAACAATAGGGTTATGATACATGTATAGGAGGATAAGCAGAATAATGATAAGCAGGTATATACACAGAATTTTATGTTAGAGAGGACGAACTTGAACTTATAAAATTTTGAGGGGTGAATAAAATTTTAAGAGACGAAAACATATTTTTAATAGAAAACACATAAAAAATCTAAAATATATGGTAATTTTAGATTTTTAAGGGGTTGATCGCCCCCGCCTAGATCCATCCCTGATGATGAGTTTAGAGTAAACGTCACACATTGAAATATACTATTAGAGAAGTAAAAATTTAATTCGACCTAAAAATTGATTAAAATCGATTTTAGTTTGAACTGTTTGTTATTCGAGGCGGCGAAGACCCAAAATTAATTCGAGTTATAATTGGTATATATTTACCTGAATCCAAGTTAAACTTGGCCATTTCTCAAGCATTGAAGACATGGGCAGATGTATCTCGGTTCAGCTTCACCAAGCAAGCTCAAGGTGCCAATGCCGATATCAAAATAGGGTTTTTCCCAGTGGATCATGGGGATGGACACCTTTTTCGTAATGTTACATTGGCTCATGCGTTTTACCCAGAAAAAGGGAAGCTTCACTTTAACGCGGTCTGGAATTGGACCTATAATCAACCTGCACCTAACCAGATAGATCTGGAATCGATAAGTGTTCTTGAATTAGGACATGTTATGGGCCTTAACCATAGCCGGGTAAAAGATGCAGTGATGTTTCCCAAGTATTCTCCTGGAACTATCGAAAGGAAGCTGAACCAAGACGACATTGGTGGTTTAAAAGCTTTTTATAATTCTAGAAGACCTTGCACCAGTCAACTCTTTGCAGGCTTCATTATATCATATCATATTATAAGCATAATAAGTATATCACGTATGGAATAAGTACTTATAAGACAAGCATGTATGCAATAAAATATGGAAGCTTTAGTTTCCTTTTATGGTATCTATGAAATATTAAAAGCTATTATGTCCTACATCTGATACCTCTACTCCTTCAAAACTTTGAACCCCTTCAAAAATTTTAAGCTTTGACATATGCTAATTAATGGGTTAATCCCTACACCCTTTGGGCCTTTAAAGCCCGGAATTGGAACTTGTCCTTTCAACATACTTTTCGTGAAGGCAAATTTTGTGCTGATGTTCTTTCGAAAATGGGCTGCGTTCTCCTTCAGCTTGAAGCGGATGCTCGAGGTACTCTATTTCCTAGAGGATTCTCCATGAAGTGGCTTCTTTGTTTATGTTTTTCCCCTTTTAACCACAAACAAAAAAAAAACTTTGAATCCCTTCAAAAATTTTAAGCTTTGACATATGCTAATTAATGGGTTAATTCATCAAGTTGCATGTTTCAGAAGAAGTTTTTCTCATAATAAATATTAGGGTAAACTACATTAAATATCACTAAATTTTAGGCAGTGCATCGTTTATACCACTGTATTTTTAATTTCTCCAATTATGGTACTAAACTTTGATTTTGACTTCAACTATGCTGGTGGACTGTTAGAATTCAAACAATGTAATGACATTGATAAAATGATATCGCTTTGGTGCGGTTATTGATACCAACGTTGTTTCAGGCACTAAACTTTAACCTAAATCGATTTTTCCATTAAACTTTTAAACATTTTACTTTTGAGTATTGCACTTGTTTAGTCGCCGTCGACAACCAATCATCACCCATCACTTGTCATCTTTCGATACAAAATTGGTTTCAAAGTATTCGTATTTCTCTTTAGTATTCATATTTCTCTTTCTTTTCATACGATTTGTTTTTCACAATCTCACTCAAAATTGACGGAATTAAACTAAAATTTTATCATCTTAGGGTTTGTGGGGTTTTCTCATATATGAGCGTTTTGGGATGTTCGTTCTAAAATCTAAATGGTGATAATCATTATTTTGAGAAGAAGGACTACGTACCTCAAAATTACCTAATCGAATAACCATCAAAAGAGACCAGAGTATTAGCACGTCAAACCTTTAAATAGATTTTCGTTGATTTTGAGTGGATTTCGTGGAAAATCAATCATAAGAGAAAAAAGATGATTTATATGTTAACATTTTGATATTAATCTTGTTGCGAAAGATTACCAATGATGGATGACGATTAGCCGCCAATAGTAGAAAAAATTTAGTTTCTAAAATTGAACTTTTTTAAAGTTTAGTGGCAAAATCAATACACTCATAAAGTTCAATACCTAAAACAACATTGTTTTTGGCATCAATAGTCATGTCAAAATGATGTAATTTTGTCCACGTCATCACAATGACGAAAAATCCTTCCATGTCATTTGTTGTTAAAATTTAGGGACCACCAACATTTGAAAGCAATCCATTGGCTGTTAATTTGTAACAGAGGTAATGATGTGATAGTTAATAAAATTAGTATAATTATATATTTGGTCCTTAATATTTACACATTTTATTAATTATCTTAGGGTTTATGGGGTTTTCTCATATATGAGGGTTTTGGGGTGTCCGTTTTAAATTTGAGAAGAAGGATTACGTACCTCAAAATTACTTAATCGAATGACCATCAAAAGAGATCAGAATATTAACACGTCAAACCTTTAAATAGATTTTTCGTTAATTTTGAGTGGATTTCGTGGAAAATCAATCATAAGAGAAAAAAGATGATTTATATGTGAACATTTTGATATTAATCTTGTTGCGAAAGATTACCAATGATGGACGACGATTAGCCGCCAATAGCGGTAGAAAAAAATTAGTTTATAAAATTGAACTTTTTTAAAGTTTAGTGGCAAAATCAATACACTCATAAAGTTCAATACCTAAAACAACATTGTTTTTGGCATCAATAGTCATGTCAAAATGATGTAATTTAGTCCACGTCGTCACAATGACGAAAAAATCCTTCTATGTCATTTGTTGTTAAAATTTAGGGACCACCAACGTTTGAAAGTAATCTATTGGTTGTTAAGTTTTAACGGAGGTGATGATGTGGTAATTAATAAAATTAGTATAATTATATATTTAGTCTTTAATATTTAAACATTTTATCAATTTAATCATTGTTTTAATTGATTTTAACAATTAAATAAATTTAACCATCTAATCCGGACGTGCTATATGATTGAAAGGTTAATTTAATTATGTTTTAATATTTTTATTAAATAAAATTTCCCACCAATCAAGGGAAAACAAATTGAAATAAAGAGAGTTAGGGAGACTTGATCTAGGAACCTTAAGAAATCTGGGAAAGCCTCTACCACTAAGCTAAGCCATCTTTTTTGGTACTAAAGTGCACAATCTTTTATATATTGTGTAGATTATTTCACACAAACATATATACACACATATAACCTTTTATATATAATATATATTAAATTATTAAAATAAATCTAATAAATAAATTATAGTCAATGTAAGACTTAAAAATAAAAATGAGTTTGATATTTTTATTTTAAATTAAATTGTTTTTATTTTGTGATTTGGATTCTCTAAATAATTTTAATTGTTTAGTATAATTTATAAATTGTTATTTAAAAATAATTGTAAAAAATAATTTAAATAAAAACTTAAAACTTATTTTTATTTTGTGATTTGGATTCTCTAAATAATTTTAACGTAATTTTATTTTTAATATAATTTATATATTGTTATTTAAAAATATTTGTAAAAAATAATTTAAATAAAAATTATTAAAGTCATTTTTATTTTTAAGTCTTACATTAACTATAATTTAATATATATATACATATATAACTTATTTATTAGATTTGTTTTAATAATTTAATATGTGTATATATGCTTGCGTGAAATAATCTCAAACATAATATACAAAATATTGTGCACTTTAAAACAAAAAAGGTGGCTTGTCTTAGTGGCAAAGGCTTGCCTAGGGACGTTCGAATCCCTTAAGCTCCCTTCATTTTAATTTGTTTTACCTTTACACTGGTGGTGACACGTGGGAAAATTTATTTAATAAAAATATGAAAAGTAATTAAATTAACCTTCCAATCATATAGTGACACGCGGCATGTCTGAATTAAAATAGTGACTAAATTGATAAAATATGTAAATATTAATGATCAAATATATAATTATGCCAATTTTATTAACTGACACATCATCACCTCCGTTAAATTAACGGTATATTTGATCGGTTTCAAACGTTGGTGGTCAAAATAGTTTATGATCATAGTTTGGTGGTCACCCGTGTAATTTATCCTAAAATTTAATAACCTAGTTGCATAACTTAAGTCCGAACTAAAATTTAGTGCTATAATTAGAGAATTAAAAATTAAGCGGTATAAATGATCCATTGCCTAAAAATTCAGTGCTATGTAGTGTAGTTCATCCTAAATATTTATTGAAAAAATTGTATCCGTAAATATTAATAATGATAAATCACATACATGTAAAATTTGTAACTGATTAATTTTTACTTAAAAAAGGGTTAATTACACAAGTAATCACTTATGTATGTGTTTATCCACTTTTCCTCATTCATTTTAAAAAACATAATATATGGTTATTTTCATTTTCATTTAATTAAGATGTAGTCACTACGAGATAATTGTCGTTAAATATTTTGGTATAATCACAAATTTGATCCCTTTTATTTATATATACTCTTAAATTAGTCATACTTTTAAATAAGAAATATTTTTATATTAGCTTATTAAATATATTTTCTTATTAACTTAATTTTAAAATATATTATTTTTATTTTAATTTAAAAATATATTTTAACACCCTCAGAAAGATACGGGTGACCCGATCCGAGGTGTCACATTAGGGCCACCAGAGTGACCTACGGTAAAAATACAAGAGAAATTAATTTTTTTGTTAAAACATGCAAAATCATAAAACAATTTATAAATAAAATTCAAGTTCAGAAAAGCATTCATATATTAAAAACAGAATTAAAATCATACAAGTTTCAAACTTAGGTTGGTGACGGATAAAGATGGAGGACTCGTTAAAGCTTCACCGAAACTTTTTTCTCCTCATCCCTCTACATGCCGACGACGATGAGGTGCAACCGGTACCGATGAACGTGGGACAGTGAGAGGAAGGCGATGGAGAGGGCGTTGTCGTCAGCGGACAAAAGAACGGTGGTGAAATGGAGGTGGAATATTTCTTGAAGAGAGAGAAAGAAAGAAAGTTGGAAGAGAGATAAAGGGGGTTTTATTTGTTTTTCTCTAGCCGGGTATTGGTTCCAGCTTTATGGGGATTTAAATCCCAATTATAAAAAAGGTCAAATCACAACTTTGGCCACTGATTTTTCAAGATCTACAAAATTGGATTAAAAATTACCATAAATTTCATTTTAGTCTCTAATCTAGTCGAACTTTAGAATTGAAGTCGATCAGAAATTATAAAAAAAAACTAGGCCTACTTTAGGGTGTGACATATATAATAAATTATTATCTAAACTTTTAAAAATATATTTTATTATTATTTTAACTTTTCAAAGTATATATTTTATCTTAATTTACTAAATATATTATATTACTACTTTAAATTATTAAATATATTTATTCTTATCTTAATTTCAAAATATTTTAACAACAAAATATATATTTTACAAGTGACATGTGACATCATTCGATAGGACGATTAAATTTATTTTAATTTATTAAAAGTATGACTTAATTGAGAGAATATATAAATGACATAGACGAAATGTGTGATTATACCAAAACATCTCGTTACCTAGTTAACGACAGTTAACTCGTAGTGATCACATCTTTATAAAATAAAAATGATTATATATTATGTTTTTTAAAATAAGTGAAAAAATGAACAAAATACGAACATAAGTGATCAATCACGTAGTTAATAAAAAAATTACCTTAACTGTGTATACATTTGAATGCATTTTAATTAGGGATGGGCATGGGTCTGGTTGAGTCGGATTTTTGGTCCACCTGACCCGAGAACAAGGAATCCTCCATCCGAGATCCGATTCGACCCGATCAAAACAAGATTTCACCCGAACTGATCTCGACCCGATATATAACTTAAAAATTCTACTCGACCAGACCCGAAATAATAAAAAATATTATTTTTAATCAATAAAAATAGTGACTTAATTGAAAAAAATAATATATAGAGGGGTATTATTGTAATTATTCCTAAATATATATAGTAAAATTATATTTTTTTCGGGTCGGTCAAGTATTTTCATCATAAACCCGAAACCGACCCGACCCGAATATCACATTTAAAAAATATGACCGATCAAAACCCTATTTTTTTAAAAAACTAACCTAATAGATTCGGGTCGGATCGAAACCGTAAGGTTCGAGACCCATGCTCATCCCCTATTTTAATGTGATAGGACACTGACCACGTGTTTGGATTGGAGGAAAGAGAAAGGAATGCTAAGTAAACCGAAAGAAATGGCTCTCTGTCTATTGTTAATTTGGTTTGAATTTTTTCATAGGGCAGGGAAGTTAAGCTAAATATCCTTCATTTTCTCTTGCTTTCCTCTTATTTTTTTAATACTCTAATTTAGGAAGAAAGCAAATCTATTTAAAATATACAATTATTAACAGGATTAAAGAAAATATAATTTTAATTTTGGATTTCTTTCGATTCAGATTAAATTAAGTATAAATTCATATTGGTCCTACTAAAATTCGGATCGATTTTGATTCAGTTTAGTTTGTTTCGGGTTTAAGATCAAATTTAAATTATCATATTCGATTCTATCAAATCTTAGATCGGATAAATCAGTTCAAATAATCAGATTCAGATCAAATTTATCAAATTTAATAAAACATGTATAATTTAAGGGGCAATGGTTCAATAATCGGTTCGAATGATTCAAAACAAATCTTAGATCAGATAAATTAGTTCGAATAATTAGATTCATATCAAATTTACCAAATTTAATAAAACATGTATAATCTAAGGGGAAATGGTTCAGTAAGCCTAATGAAAATTTCAATTCTATCATTTATTTGTTTTTATCTAAAAAACATTTAGTTTAACATAAATCCTTTGATTATAGCATGTATAATTTTTTTTTCGTTAAGAAATAAAGAGAGATGTAGTAATTATTAAAATTGATCTTTAATATTTATATTCTATTTTAATCAAAATTCTAAAATATTAATCCTTGATATTTGAATATTATATCAATTTAATCGTTATAAAATAAAAAAAGAAGAAAACGATAGGAAGAACAAGAAAAGATATGAAAATAAGAAGGAAAAGAAAATCTATATTATTATCTCAATGAGTTATATACAATACTTTCTCTCAACCCTATATTTATAGACATAAAGAATAGATATGATATAGGATTTTAATCCTAATAAATATTAAAATTGTAATAATAATGTATATCACCTTACACCACTGTTTGAATTCAAATAATTAATATCATGTCTGTTTTTATAAGGGCACCGCCTGTGTTCGTTGTATCAGAAAAGAAGCCACTCTTCAGGTTTATGAAGACATACACAATAACACACAAATGCCTAAAGACAAGATCATAAGACCATATGAAACTTAATAAGACAAGGATTTTCATCACATGATATTAGATTTCTCAAGTTTTAATTCTTCTCCCATTATAACCACAAAATAAACTTTAACAATATTGCAACATTCTAAGCAGCAGCTTCCTTCTCCTTGAGCTTCTCGATAAGATCGGCGGCGTCCTGAACCGTGCTGATATTTTGAGCGCTTTCTTCTTCCACGCTGATACCAAACTCCTCCTCCAGTCCCATCACTATCTCGACCTGAACCAGGAGAAAAACCGACGGCGGTTTTAGATGTTAATGCTGTTATTTGACTACCAACATAATAGATCCACTCCCCATTCCCAGGTTTAGATATTTTGTTACCGTGTCCAGAGAATCAGCTCCGAGTGCCGAGAACTTCGAGTCTCCTGTGACGGAAGAATCATCAGAAAGTGCCAGTTGCTTCCTCACTATTTCACAAACTTTGTCCACCGTCTCCGGTTTGGCCTAAACAAGTTAACATCTCCAGTTCCGGTTAAAACGCGTTGATTATGAATGGAGAAGTGCATGTAAATGGTTCACATCACCAAAATTCACAAATGACAGAAAAAAATAAAAATCATCCCTACATCATCATAATCTTGACTCAAAGTACTGTCAAACGAGACAGTTACAGAGTTCTCATAAATGTTCGTATGATCAACACTGGCTGGGACAGTTGGACTACAAATCCATGAATGATCGTTTAGTCTATTTTTATTGCATGCTTATGATCATATTATTTGGCAGTTGGCATTGAACTAAACTATATAGCTGAATGAATAAACTCAACGGATGCAGATCTACAAATTCAACCAAAAAACAAAACAGATAAAGAAAGAAAAACGTACCGCACAGGAAATGCAGAATCGCGATGATCGGCCGCGCATCATAGGTGATGGGAAGCTAACAGACTTGACATTAGAGATCCCACGAAGTGGTACCTGTTCAAACAGAACATGCATAAACCAAACTCAAAAGCAATATTGAAAGCAACTCAAGAAAGTCGAATCATATAGATATAATGGGAACAGAACAAAAAGAACTGATTCAGGTGCTCATATAGATAATACCTGTTCAAAATTTTTCTAATCCTATTGACAACACGCTCACAACCTATGTAGCTACTAAACCCGGGTCTTCTAAGGAGAACAATATTTCCTTCTACGATTCAAAAATAGTTATACCATTATTAATTACATATTTACATCCAACACTTACTACCAAATTAGAGTAACATGGTTCAATAGACCTCAAATTCAATCTCAACAAAACCAAAAGTCAAGATCTTCAATATATAATATGTCTATACTCGGGTATCTTACACAAAGAAGAAAAGATGAAACATTACTCTTGAAACACTCAAGAAGCCATTAAAATATATTCATGCAACAAAAATACTATCAAAGATGGCATGTTTCAGCTATTTACAAGATTCCATTCTTCTCAAATTTAATTTTTCAAAATCAAATCACAAAACCCATCGAAAAACACTTGAATTCAAAAAGTAAACCCAAATCCACCACAAATTCCGCCACTACCCAGAAACCAAAAAAAAAAAAGCGAAAATAAAACGACATGACCGACATTTCTAAAAGAACCCATCTTAAAAACAAAAACAAAAAGAGCAGAAAAAGGAAACCTGGGCGTTCTTGAAAGAAGTTGAAAGAGGAGTGGAGGTGAATACAGTAAAAGAAGCCATTGGAAGCGGTTTCGATAGAGTCGAGGAAAGAAGAGGCGGAGAGCACAAAGAGTGAGAGAGGAGGAGTTGGGTTTTATAAATCGCCTTGCTGTTTGCGTCTACCTGTCAACGTTACAAAGTTGTTGAGATTAATCGCTAAATTCCCCATTTTTTTCTCAGTTTTCATAGTTTTCATCGGAAAAGCTTTTCAACGTCTGCCCACCACCCCAATACGACTCCCACCTTTTTTTTCACTGTATCTAAGACGATGACATGTCTGTTTTTTTAGGTTTTTAGACGTTATATATTTTTGGGTGAACTACACGTTTATCACCTAAATTATTACTTTTATTTCATTTTAGTACTCAAACTTTATTTGTTTGCAAAATTATATCTAAAGTTTATTTTAGGTTTCATTTTGGTATCCCACCATTAAAAACTTAAAAGTGATGTCACTATAAGGTAGTGTCACATCATCATAGAAAAAATGAAAAAATGTCACATGAGCAATTCTATTAATTTTTTAACAGCGGGATATCAAATTGAAATAAAAAATAAACGTTCAGTATGATTTTGGAATACAATAAAATTTACGTATCAAAACAAAACAAAAATAATAACTTAAGGGTTAAACATGTAGTGTAACTTATATATATATTTTAAAATTATTTAATAAGACCTCTTCTCAAGATCTTTTTATTCGAATATTTTTTTTGAAATAACATTTATTTTTAATTATTTTTCAAAACAACACTCTTTCAATGCATTCAAGTGTAATACTAAATTCAAAAAGCACGTTTGGTGACACTTTCGTAATGTCATCCGAT
Organism: Hibiscus syriacus; assembly: GCF_006381635.1. Taxonomy (NCBI): domain Eukaryota; kingdom Viridiplantae; phylum Streptophyta; class Magnoliopsida; order Malvales; family Malvaceae; genus Hibiscus; species Hibiscus syriacus. The sequence goes on from NW_024061774.1 coordinate 1,271,617, forward strand.
ACAATGCATGAGGATTATTTATAACTTTCATATTGAAGAAAGTAGCATGAGTGAATAGAAACAGGAACGGTAAAACAATTCAAAGTTGATAGATTTCGATTCGATCCAATCTTATAAGATCAAATCTTTTTTCTTTTAAAATACCATTTTAAGATTAGATAAGTCGGATATTATGAAAAGAGAAGTCGGAGTCAAGTTTAAGTTATATTCGCTCCGAACTAATCTAACATGATATAATGATTGAAATGCCATTAGATATACTATATACTTTAGGATTAAGAAATTTCTCCAATTTTTTCTCCGTGTGTTCAAAATCAAACATGACTCATGGTTTTCTACTTCTTGTCTTCATTCTGGACAAGGTACGAATATAATTAGGATTTAGAAATCATGTTCTTCTTACAATTTTTGGGAGCGTCTGAATATTTTATGTGTCAACTCAGTTAGATGTGACTCAAGTTTTTGTTTTCTTCTTATTTTAGTTGTCTTAATTTGACACGTTATAATTTCATATTGAAGTCTAATTCTTTGAACCCATCGAATAGTTTCAGCAGCAAAAACGAGTGTTCACCTTAGATATCTCGGGTTCGAGCAATTGTATCTGTATCTTTCGTGTTATCAATCGTTAAGAAAGATTCTGAACAAATATTATCTTATAATCACCCCAACTATTTTGAATCAAACTATCCAGCTTCTCACCTGTTACGAGCACACTATCAATTGTTTTAACTTTTATTTTGCATAGACTAAATAATTGTTTCAATGGGTGTGAGAAGAACTAATAATCATTCATTTACTACCACAAACACAGTAATTATTTCATCAACTTTTTATCTTGGATTCAAGTTGCAGGTTTAACTGTATTAGTGGACAGAAAATGATTGATTGTGAAAATGTAGCATATGCTAAATCCTCCAGTGAGAAAATAGATAGAAAATGAATATGGGGTACTCTCATTAATTGAAGCTGGTTCAATATGAACAAGTTAGGTTTAAAAGGCATGTTTAAATTAGTAAGAAAATCAAGTAAACGAACAAAGTTGAATGATATTTTACCTGTATTTTGTTAGTTAGCCCCGAAAATGACTTTTTACCAGCAGCTTGTTACATGTTGCTTTTGCTACCATTATTTAGAATTGACGGTTAAAGATGCGAACCATTTTACCTTGATGGTTGGGATCTTTCATTGCTCCGAATTATTTAATTTTAGAAATTGAATTGTGAATTTTAAATTATAACTATTTTAAGGGGAAGGGGGGGGGATAAATAAACATACTCAAATGGTTTGGGTCACAATCTCTTTTAGGGTCCAACAACAACCAATATTGGTAAACCTAAAACATGAATTCTACCTTGCGTGTTTCCGTGCATAACAAGATTGTGATTGCCTATCAAATTTGTCTTCCCTGTTTTTTTTGTTAGATAGCCTAATTTAGCCTACCTAGAAAAATAGGCCATATCTAATAATTACATAATATAATAATAACTCAGCTACAATTAATTAATATACAAATTTAAATTGAATGTTCCGTTAAAACCCTAGCCGCTCGTCCTTCTCCTAGCCCCTCTCTTTCCCTTTTTTTGCTTTTTGCTTTGAGTTTTTATCTTTTTTTAATAAATCAGATAAAGTTTCTCTTTCTTGATTATGTTTAGCGATGGTATAATTTTTTTTAGTTATCAACCGTCAATTCTTTTTTTTTTTTGTTTTGTTATTTTTTTAATAAGAATAATTTTATCTTTCTGATACATTTATCTCTGTCTTTGTGACACGTTTATTTATGTTTTTGTGGCACGTTTTTTTCTCGATCGTTTGAACGTTCTTTTATTTATATTTTCTCAGGATTAGATTTAAAGACGTCACGACTGATCAAGATGGTGCTTATTTGAAATAATGTTGATCTTCCCTGTTATGGACATTCGGATTGAATTTGGATGCTCGATTTTGCGTTCATGGATAATTTTTTATGAGACTCGGTTCTAATTTAAGGTTATCGATGATCTTTCAATAGCTTTACTCATTTTTGTAGTTTGTTTGTCGTTGTAATCAGATTTGTTCGCATATATTTTTTGTTTGAGTCTTTTGGTTGGGTTTTTTAATTTTGTATGATTTAAAGTGACTATTTTCAGTATTACAAAAAAAAACCCAACTTATGTATTTAGTTTATGATGATAGTTGTACGATTTGTTTGTTAATAATATTTATCTCGCTCTTGGCGACGGACAATCCATAAATTTTTGGAATGACCTTTGGACCAAAGTGAAATCACTCAAAGAGTCTTTTCCTCGCATCTATTCGATGGCCCTAAAAAAATCGGAAAGTGTGTTTGAGTTCCGAAACAAGAGTTGGGAATGGAACATCACTCTGCGTATATCACTATTTCAATGGGAAATTGCCCTTTGGAAAAGTTTCTTAGACATACTAAACAGAGCATCGGCAACACATTACACAACGGACAAAATTGTTTGGTTAGCCGCGCCTGATGGTTTGTACTATCCAAAACAGTATTGTAAGTTGGTCTCGACAAGGGTTTGACGAAGATCCAATCTGGAAATTCGTTTGGGCCAACCTTGCCCCTCCAAACATGCAGATTTTTGAGTGGAAACTTGTTCATGGCCGCCTTCCCGCTTCGGATGAACTAATAAAACGTGGAATTGGTGGCCCTGCTATTTCCCCTTGCGTGTTCTGCACTGAGGTAAACGAATCTTTAAATCACATTTTTCTACATTGTACTTCCTCTTGGAATGTTTGATGTAAATGGGGGAGACTACATTTTGTGGTACCTTGGGACACTCACTCTTTTATTTTTTTTCTTGGGAGAAAATCCCTTGCTTCGAGACCGGTATGATTCATAGCTATTTTGGCTTTCTTTGGACACTCCAGTTATGCAGAAATGAAACAATCTTCAACAGGAAAAAGTTCTCGACAGAACAGGTTTTCAACCTTGCTCTCATGAGAATTGGTTTTTGGCCAAAGAGCATTTGGCCTTCATCGATTACGTCAATTCAAGAATTTATTAGAAATCCTTCTGCTATGTGCATTCAAAATTAGACTCTTAACTCTGTTTTCAAGTGTCGTGTTGCCATGCTCCCATTGCTGGGGAATACTGTCGTAATAGGCTCATGCTTCGTTGTTTTGCTGTCAATATGGATCTATTTGGTTCTGTACGTGGTTGTTCTTTGGTTTTGTGTATCAAACTATGACTGCATTGTACTGCTTGAGTTTCGGAATTAAGAAAAAAATTTCTGGGAATTCTTTTCCCCCTATTAGGCATTAGAAGGGACTTTTAACGAGGACCGTCATCTTTCAAAATAATAATAATAATAATACTAACAATTTATATTAAAAAATTAATATACAAATTCCAGTCGAAATGAGTCTGTCCGAGATGAAAAGCTTAATAATAAACCAAATAGTTTTTTTTTAATCTAGTTCTAAAATTTTTAATATTTTATTATGTTTTAAGTAATAAACATGTAATTCAAGTTGATCATAACCTTATTGAAATGGTTTTGGGTAGAAGATTTAAATAATATAGAAGTAATTGGACTTGACCTAAATTAGGGACACTTTCGAGTTTGATCCTAAAGTTTTATTTTAAATTAATAATATTTAATCTTTTTATCTCCGTTTTTATTAAAATATATTGAATTTATATCTTTACTTAAAATTAACATAGTTTATAAAGTAAAATATCGTGCTTTTCAAGCGCAAGACTTTATTAGGTGTATTTGGGCCATCATCATTTTTTTGTAACCTCTGCGATGCATTAATCAAATTTTCCTAAGTTTCTTTTCTGGTTAGTAAACTTTTTCATAGCATTTATTTTATTCGGCTTTAAGCCAGAAAATTAGAAATGAAGTACCAACAAATAACATGAAGGGCAATTATATAATTTGTCCTTCAATTGCAATCTTTTATGTTTTTGTTGACTATTCATTTATTGGTAAAATTTGTAAAAATATTTTTTGTTGAATCTTTCAAAAACTTATAAAATGATTATTCGATTTAAAAAATAATATATTTGTTCGATATTAAAAATTTAACAGTAAATTATATGACAAATAACAAAATTGATTTAATGATAAATTTAATCTCTAATCTTTATACTTTATTTTAATTTTATCTTAGTTTTTAAAATATAACTCTGATACTTCAATGTCATGCCTCTCTTCTTACCATTTTTGTAGTTACTATCCCCTCCACTGTCTTCCCCACCGATCATCTTCTTTAGTTTCGTTGTTTCATCATCGTGGATCGCCATTCACCGCGAAACCCAAACTAAAATGTTCATCTTCCATCATTCTCTAGATTCATATGTTTAGTTTACTTTCCCAATACCAATCTCTTTGGCCATGCCAACAATTAAGTTATAACAACGTAATTTTTGTATTAATTTATAGTGTTTATAAGTGATATTATTTGTCCTAAATTTTTTTTAAACCATTTGGCAATAAACGTCCAAATATCCTGTAATTTATAGTGTTTGAACATGGGATCTCTAGAAATAATAATCCTTCATCTAATCACTGAATTAGCTTGATTCGTACAGTTGTAACACCTTAATTACTTTCTCAATATTACTATCAATTTTATTAGCTAAAAATGGCAGTCAATTAACAATTGAATATACCATTACCCAGCTCCTTCTTATCAAATTTCTAAAATATTATTTTGTTAATTGAATTATACCTTGAATAATTTAGTTAATGCGAACAATGCAAATTGTGCCATTGATAGACTGACCCTGAAATTATCATATATTTTAAATTTTTATATATATTTTTTATTGAAAATTTGTTTCGCCCTCTAGAATTTTAGTTCGTCCCCTTTATATTTAAATTCGCCTCTTTAATATAAAATTTTACGTTCGTTTCTATCGATAGTTGGAGACGAGTCATGCACAAAGGAACTGTCCCCATTCATGCAAAGGAGGTTTTATCTGTCACTGATGTTGTTGATGCTTGTTTTGTTATGACGGGAATAGTTGTTGCAGGGCAAGCACCAAGGTCCAATGCCTGTCATGACTCTCAAATAATGGAAGCATGGGCCTTCTCTAAAGGGATTATTATAGTCGGATGAATTTATAATTTTATATTAAGGATGAAAATACAAATTCAATAAAAATATTAAAAAATATTTAAACTAAATGAGAATTTAAAATTTTCAGGAGAATAACCATCTCACTAGTCCGTTCCCAATTCATTCTTAGTTGGCAATTGATTTCTATTGAAGGAGATCTTACGAGTATAGTAAATAGGGGTGAGTATTCAATTGAGTCGAACCAAAATATTTCAAATTAGTTGATTTGACAAGTCATACTCAAATTTTACTTAAAATTTTTCAAGCCAGTTTTATGAAACTCGAATCGAGTCGAGTTGTTCAAGTTTCAATTTAAGTTTATTTATTAATATTTATAATTTTATAATACTATTTGATTTTAATTTAAACAATTTTATATAATCATAAACAATATTCATATATATATTTATCTTTTTATATGCAATATACATATATTATTCAGAGTTAAGGAACTCAACTTGAACCTAACTACCAATTCACTAATTATAAAAAAATTTAAATTGTTCGAGTTCTATTTTATAACTCAATCCGAATTCAAATTTTTTTTTGAAATTAAATCGAATTTATAAAATTAATAATCTAATCAAATAAAAATTTAATTTTTAAAATCAATTCGAGTTTTATTCATCACTAATGGTAAGCATAATCGGGAACACATAATTGTACTTATCCTTCATGGGCCTACACCTCCAAGAGGTGCTGAATAGAAACGTTGGCCCACCACACTCACCAGCCGCAACCAACGCGCAATTACTCCAAAAGCAAAACAAACTAAAACATTCACAAATCAAACTCGTAATTGAAAGCAGAGCAGTTCTTGAATCCATCAACCGCCATTAAACTTCAAATGTTTCCTGTTTTTCATTTCTCAATTACAATGTAAACTATAGATTTCTACATTTTCCTTGCTTCTGAAACACAAGGCATTTTTTTATAACATTTTCTTTGTCTTCTCTTGTGATTCTTTGCAGTGATCAATGACTTCAGAGCTCTTGGAAATTCACCCTCAACAACTCAATTTTACTTGTATGTTGCTTCTTTAATTACATCTAAAAGGGTTGACTAATTTTTATTTACAACGATGTTTAATTTATTATTTGCTTGTCTCTTTATGAAGTTGAGTTGAAGAAACAGAGTTCATGCTTGATCCAATTAACCAACAACACTGATCAATATGTAGCCTTCAAGGTATCTTTCTTCTCAACTTAATCTCTGGGTATCTCTTATTTTCTGGCCTTTTGATCGTATTTTAGGTGAATTCTAAGATTCAGATTCAACTGTAATGAATTTTGTCTTAATAAAATGATTTTTCAGGTGAAGACTACTTCTCCTAAGAAGTACTGTGTGAGACCCAACACTGGCATTGTTAAACCTAAATCAACATATGATTTTACAGGTAATTATAATTTGACTCACCCGTTTAATGCTTTTATATTGTGCTTTATTTTATACGGTTGAGATGCTAATTTTAATCAAATGGTTGCTTGGTTTTAGATTGAATGTCAGTTTTGGAGACTAAATGAGTTTGGAATTGAGTTTATTGAGGTTTCTTTCTTCTTAAAGTAATGCCTAAGATGTGTTTAAGGTTAAGTGTGTGGAATTTAAGAGAATGTTATGGATGTATGTAACTGGATGATTACCAAATGTGCACTCCTTATTCGAATTTTTTTTTTCTTGGAGTATCAGCGTCCAACACAAATTTGTACATGGATATGAAGTATAATTCTCTAAACATTTAGAAAAATAAATTTATGTAGCCGACACTCACCTCTAGATCATGGTAACAAAGCTTACAACCCAAGTTACTCAGGCTCGAGTGTGAATGCCAGATCCGAGTATGGATCAACAACGAAAATTGAAACAACATAATTTAAATCTATTCAAGTCAATATCAAATTCAGTGCTTTTTGGCCTTTCTTTTTGTGTCTTGGTGCAGTTACTATGCAAGCTCAGAGTGTTGCTCCACCTGACTTGATGTGCAAAGACAAGTTTCTGATTCAAAGTACAGTAATTCCTCTTGGGACATCTGAGGAAGACATTATAGCCAACATCGTAAGGAATTGCCAATGCAACGGCTGTTCTTTTGTTGTTCCTACAAGTTATTCATTGTTTCCTATTTGCAGTTTTCTAAAGAAAGTGGCAGGCACATTCAAGAGAAGAAGCTAAAAGTATTCCTTACAAGCCCACCACAGTCAGCAGTTTTGACAGCAATCAATGGAGACCTCAAACAAGATATGGGTCATGAAACTTCACCACGAAGGGATAAAGCTTGGCGTGGAGTTGAAAACATACCTCCACCTCAGAAGGTAAGTTTGCATTTCTCATGTTATAAATGGCTGCAGTTGTTGCTTCAACTCTTCATCTTTCTTAAAATACTTGGGTCCGATGTATATCTAGACATAGTAATAGACTTACAGGGATACCATTCTCCAAGGTTCCTCCAAATACATGAAAATCTTGGAAAAGATTTAACATACCCATGTTAGATGCATACACTTGTCCAACATTCACACGTAAATCCGAGTCACATAAGGTTTGATTAAGAATCGTAGTGTAATAATTTATCTGCTCTTGTGCTAGGTTGCTGAGGGTTTGATGGGATTTGAGACTGCTAGGGATGCAATAGAGTTAAGAGCAACTATGGATGTTGAACTACTTAAAACTTCGGTAGATGACTCTAAAGAGCAAACTGCAGCTAGCAGTGTGCAGTCAAGTCTCCCCAAGGATGTGCAGGGATTGAAATGCTCTAAGGAAATGAAGTTGGATGAAAATTTTGAGGACTTGAAGTCAAAGATAAGTTTTATGGATTCAAAACTTAAAGAGGTTAGTGCTATTTCCTTTTGATTTAAGCTTATTGAGTCTAGTATGCACAATGTCAGATATAGGTACATGTTTCTGACATGTCCATATTTAATGTGTTTTAAGTTTTTCCATGTATTTAGAGGGTTTTTGAAAGATTATAACATTGTACTCATATATACATTCGAAAGAGTGTAAGCATGCTCTTATTTCATGAATCATTCTATATATAATAATATACATATTTTTTGTCTCCAGGCTGAAGTTACCATCATGAAGCTGACACAAGAGAGGAGTATGGCTGCTGAAGAGAAGGACAAGCTTCTGGGTGAATTAGTGAGTCACATTTTCATTTGACACACTGAACAGACTAGAAACTTGCTATAAAAAATAAAAACAGCTAAATAGCCATAGAATCAAGCTCGTTAAAATAACATTCGTAATTGACTAACTCGGACTCTAGTATATTCATCGGATTTGGTTAAGTATGCAACATGGGAGGCTTTAAACTTTGTTATACTTTCTATGAATTTCATTTTCTTTAAGATAATTCAAGTGCCATATTCGCATATTCATGTTCAAATATATACTGAACACGAGTGTAGGATCAATTATTCTTGTTTCCAGTAAAAGGGGAACTGATGCCATTCCAACAACAACCTTTCATCAGTCCACAGAAGTATTATCGCTTTCCTTTTTGTAGGTGGTATTGAAGACGAATTCCATTACCGGACGAACAATTCAGGTCGGTTTTCCCTTCTTCTACGTATGTGTGGTGGCCATCATGAGCCTGGCGATCGGATATTTGAGCCATCATTAGGAGAGAACTTCTTCACATGAAAACAAGTGAATAATTTGTGATTTTTTATGGTTATGGTTGTGGTGGATCTTATTATCTGTTTATCATGATGTTCTAAATTCCAACATTAAAAAAAGTTTGGTTCTTTTTTTTGGTCCTTTTTTCTGCGTGTAATGTAGAAACCCATTATTGTTTTTGTAGTTATGAACAGACTTTATGTAGGTGGAATATAATGATAAACAATTATTTGTATCAAGCCTATGAATTAGGTGGTATCCATACACAGTACTTCAATAAGATTATACTGATGAATCCGTTGATACATTGTAAAACTTTTAGATTTTATATATTTTTTACCATTGAATCCGGGAAAAGAATGACTAAGATTAACAGTAAAAAGAAAAAGAAAAAAAAAGAAGTAATGAATTGTACCAAGTTAAACCTGTTGACACCTCTCTCTAGGATACCTTGGTTAAGGTGAAGCAAACCTATCCATGTAAACATAGTATTACTTAAAATATATAAAAATACAATCTGTTAAATAATATTCCAGGTTGAATAGCTAATCCATATATAAAGTCAAGGATGGAATGTTTTTTGTATTAAAAATGATTATAAGATGAGAAAATGTTAGGAAATCTTTGCAGCATCCGCCCATAGACTAAAGGGTGGAGTTCTTATTCAAGAAAAGTGGAGATATTATAGAGAGTAGGGTCCAATTCCATTAACTTATTTTCTCCACTTTCGATGTGTACTATACAAACACAACAAAGTAGATTATAATTATTTAACTAAATGAACCTCCTTACAAACAAAATATTATTTTTAACACGAAAAGCAATTTTAAAACAAATTATAGTAAAATGTGGTAATGAATATGAAAAACCGATGAAGTTGTTCAAATTGTTGTCTTTGTCCCTCTACTATACTCCAATATAAGATTAACATGTATGCTTTAATTTGATATGATTCAATTCCTCTACTTTTATAATTTAGTCTAAAGGGCTGATCAACCAATTTTTCTAGTTAAAAGGCTGACATGATCTCTTGATTAAAAACATCATTTTTGACACACGATTCACTATGCTATTTTAATTGAATTAGTAACCGATGTTAATTATTTGTATTAACTAATGATATTGTAAAGTTCAAAGATTGAATAAACTTTAAATTTCGGGGTAAACTACACCTTAAGGTCACTTAATTATGGGTTTAATTACAAATAGATCACTTCTTTTAAAAATATTACAAAGAAGTCACTCAATTAAAATATTATTATAAATAATTCACACCGCCAATAAAATTGAAATCAACATCTAATGCAGCCTAATATAATAACATTTTAGTCCTCGTAACTTATACATTCTAGCAATTTTATCCTAAATCAAAGCATTTCCATAATCCTTCGTATTTAAAATTTTATTAATTTATTATTATCAAATTAAATGAACTCGTCATATCAAAATAGAAGTTGGATAAACAACATTCTATCTTAAAACAAGGATAAATTTAAATTATAATTAAATTGTTATTATACTAGAAAAGTAACATGAAAGTAATATAACATTTTTAAGAAAAGAAAAGAAAAAATTAAAATATGAAAAGTTGAATTTATTATATATTAAAATTAAATTAATAAGATATACTTATTGAATTTATAATAATATTTTAATTAAATAATCTACTTATAATTGACAAAATGAACATATGTATTATCAAATCTATAATTAAATGAAATTAGGTGTAATGTACCCTAGATTTTATTAGCCAAAAGGCCTTTAGAAAAAGGAAAAAGGATTACGCTCGTCCCAGCAATTATCAGCCTTTGCTCATCTTCTCCTCCTGTGATCGGGACTCTCCTTGCTCGAGATATCGCCCCAGCTCCTTCGGCTGCCGGAAACCCAGCTTAGATTTATGTTTTAGTTTCATTTTCTTTTAAAAAAAAGGAAAACCTTTTCCCCTTAAAACCGTCTAAAGTTTACACCAAAGAAATCTCTGTTTTTCTCAAAATACTTTGAAAAGTTGGAAATTCCAATTTTCATTCCAAACCCCAAACTGATTTCTATACAGAAAAACAACCACAACCCAACAATCTTCTCATCTGCTTTCATTCATTTTCTCTACTTTTTTCATGCAAAAAATAGCAACGAAGCACTTTCCACACAAAAAAATCTTCAGTTTTTCTTACACTTTTTAACGTTATCGGTGACAATGAAGTGCATTGCCAGGCTGAGGTCCCGCCGTGTGATTCAGGACCACCTCCTGCGTTCCTCCAATGAAGCGGCGGTTGGCGGTGGTTGCTGCTGGGCCAACCTGCCTCGGGAATTATTGTGGGAAGTTCTTTTAAGGATCGAAGACTCGGAAAGTAGTTGGCCTCAGAGGAAAAATGTGGTCGCCTGTGCTGGTGTTTGCCGGAGTTGGAGGATTATTATTAAACAGATTGTTAAAGTTCCTCAACTTTCTGGGAAATTAACTTTTCCCATCTCAGTTAAACAGGTTTCTTTTTTCTTGCCTCAGTTTCATTCTCTTGCTTACTAGTGAACAAAAAGATTTTGAAGTTGAATTACAATCTTATCCTGGGAAACAGGGTCATTTGATAATTTTGATTTGGTGGCTAATGTTTTTCCCAATGTTTTCTGAAGATTTTATGTTCCTGGGAATCTTGTATTATGATTTGTTTAGTAAATTCTATGCATGCTGATCTGATTTTTTGTTTGATTTTCAGATTAAAGGTCCACGAATTAGGAAAACTTTTCCAAGAATCTTATGCATTTCATTTTAGAGATGCAAATTGTTAAATTTTGAGTGAAATTTGCTTCTTCAAAGATAGTTGTGGACCTGGGCGTTATTATCTTACCCCCCCCCCCCCAAACAAACACCCAAATAATTATTTTCCACAGAAACTGCCATGTAGGATGACCTCGTATTCTGAAAAAGCGATGGTTAAACTCGTTATGTAAAACGAGTCATATATTATTATTGTCTTTAATCTATCTGAAAAAGTTGATGAATATCTCGTCTTATAAAATGCGAGGTCGAGTCATATATTATTATTGTCTTTAATCTAATATTAAATGATTTTATCTGAAAAAATTGATGGATCTCACGTCTTATAAAATACGAGGTTGCTAGGTACGTAAAGGCAGGGTTGTTTTTCTAACAAATATATTAAGGGAGGTAATATTCAAAAAAAAATATGAGGTTTTTTATATAATAATGCCTGGACCTGGCATGTGTTTTGAACCATTTTTGTCTGCCATGTATTGGACAATTAGACAAGTCAAGTTTACATTACAGTGAATGTTTTGGGCCGTCATGACTTCCTCCCTAGTCATTATTTGCCTTATGCAATAGCTTAATAGATAAATTTCCATTGAAGACTGGTTCAAGATTTGGGACCACTTTTAGCTTGCAATCAGTTTTGCTTAACAATAATCATTAGTTAGCTACAACCACAATCCCCATGTACACATTAAAGTCCCTTTCTCTCAACTACCATTTTACTTTTTGCTTTGAGTTAAAGCAATGAAGTTATGGTATTCGGGCTCGTGTGAATGTTAGATACAAGTATGTACCGGACATGGATATGCTCCGTATTTCGGAAGTTGTTTCATGTCATTTAAAAGGATCTTTGCAAGATCATTTTCCCGCACTAGTTGGAGCAACATGACATTAGAGTGTGTCTTGATGTATCGGTCGCTAGAACTATTATCGATTGGAAGCATTTTAATCCAATGTTTTCTTGTTAAAAATCTTGTAAATTCTGAATTTTGAATCCAATTTGCAGCCCGGTCCAAAGGATTCTATCCTTCAGTGCTTCATAAAGCGAAATCGATCAACCCAAACATACTACCTTTACCTTGGTTTAACTAATTGTAAGCTTTTCTTCTTCTTCTACATGAATTGGATGTCATTCCATTCAACCACTAAATTAGAATTGGATGAGTCATTCCATTCGAGTACTAAATTAGATTAACGATAATGCTACTTAATGTATTTCTTTCTTTTGTTGCAACACTTTGGAAATATTTGTTTCGTTTCTCCATGGCAGCATTATTGGATGTCGGAAAGTTCCTTCTAGCTGCTCGCAAGTGTAGGCGTCCAACTTGCACAGATTATATCATATCTTTACAGGCTGAGGATATCTCGAAGGGGAGTAATGCTTATGTTGGGAGATTGAGGTAAGAAGTGAAATATATATATATAACCAGCGAGATTCAAATCTTATGTCTTTTTTTTTTTCTCCTTTTGGGTAGATCAAACTTTTTAGGGACCAAATTCTCCGTCTTTGATGGACAACCTCCTCACGCTGGTGCAAAGATGGGTAAAAGTAAATCCTCTAGGCTAGCAAATTTGAAGCAAGTTTCACCTAGAGTCCCTTCTGGCAATTACCCCATGGCTCACATTTCATATGAATTGAATACCTTAGGTTCAAGGTAAGAGTTTGCCATTGTTTTGGATAATGATTTGATAATTTTTTCTTATTCAAGGCAATAATTGATCCATCATTATTGATAAGCTCATGCATTAAATCACCTGTTCACTTCCTCAAATAAATCTATGTTACTCGAACTTGAGTGTTAGTGTCAGATATATCCCATATTCGAAGCAGCATAGATATCTGATGGACACACATTTTTAATGACCTATAGGGGTCCAAGAAGAATGCAGTGTAGTATGAACACCATCCCTGCAACTTCAATAGGACCAGGAGGATTAGCCCCCACCCAGGCTGAGTTTTCTCTCAACAATGTGAATCCATCTCCATCGAACCCGATCTTTCATTCAAAGTCAGCCAGCTTGGAGAATTTTCTATCGGGCCCTTTATCGTATCAAAAGAATGGTGGACTGGTCATGACAAATAAGGCTCCGAGGTGGCACGAGCAACTCCAGTGTTGGTGCTTGAACTTCCATGGACGAGTTACAGTCGCTTCAGTGAAAAACTTCCAATTGGTGGCGTCTCCAGAAGATGGACCGGCAGGGCCGGAACATAATAAGATCATCCTCCAGTTTGGGAAAGTGGGGAAGGATTTGTTTACCATGGATTACCAGTATCCGATCTCAGCTTTCCAAGCCTTTGCTATCTGCCTCAGCAGCTTTGACACTAAGATCGCTTGTGAATAAAACAGGTTTGTATTTATTTTATTTTTGAAAAAATAAGTAAAGCCCTGTCCATTTGCCAGCACAAACTTTTCATCTTCTCTACCCACTGCTTTTATTACAATTTAATTGCTGAAAAAAAGAAAGTGACATCTTAAATATCTTCAATGGCACCAATTAGTAACCTTGACTAATTGATTGCTCATCTAACTGATGATGTTGAGCTCTGACGTGTCGAGCTAACCTACCATTAATAATGCATGTAAATCATCCATCATATGCACATTATTGCTTGTGTATCCAAGCACAGTTATTGAAATCCATGAAAATTATTAACAAGTGCTGGGTAGTTAATCATCTCAAGATTTTTACACATTAGCTTGGATTTTGGATCTTATTGGATCATTAAAAAGAAACTTGGGATTTATAGGATCAGTTATATATAAAATAACTATTTTTATGATTCTTCCTTTGCTTCTTTTGTCCATGTAACTATGAGTTCAGAAAAACATGACTAAATCCCTAAACGGAGACTTGATTAAAATCCCACATTAAAATTCTAACAGACGAACACCAAAATGGTCCCAAGGTCTTCTTTAAATAAATAAAATATTTGCTTTGACGTATACAGAACTCAGTCAAATAGTACAACTCTTCTCCCCGTTCAATAATTTTGAACTTACAAGAATACAATATACACATATATGTTCTCTTCTTACCTCTTGCTAAGCTGTCTGCACGTGGATGTTCGGATCTGAACTTGTTTGTATAGATTCGGTGGCTTCTACCTCTTCAGATGGCATATCATCTGGGTGCAATTCAGGTTGGTTAAGGCTTCTGATGAACTCGGTAAACAAAGGGAAATGCTCTGGAGAGAAGAAATGAGCTCCCATTCGCTGATAAGTGAATAGGTCGATTGGATTGTCACCCAACATATTTTTCTTGATCTGCTCTAAACCCCCAGGGGATCCGGAAGCCAGGTTCTGCCCGGCAACCTCAACCCCGAGCTTGCTGCATGTTGTTTGGATTTGTGACAGTAATGATTCAGGGCTCGAGAGAGAATAGTGAGGCTGGTGCTCGTCTGACAAGTCCATTCCAGGCAAGATGAGTTTGCATGAATTCCTTGCAAACATCTCTGCAACTGCTTCATAACCATCTTTTGAGGCAGTGTTATAGAATCCAGCTGTCAGTTCAGAAGGGTGGGCCCGGGTTTTGTACCAAGAGTGCATCAGTGGTAGTTTCCCATAAACATCGACTTCGGAATCACCGAAAATTGAAGAGGCAAGGGAGAGGAGGCGATTTCCATGAGACACGAGCTCGTTCGAATACCAGGAAAGGAAGAAGTCGCCATAAGGACTTTCCCAAGACCCACCATGATCGTTGAAGAAGTTATTCGAGTTTGGGGGCTGATCATAACTAGGGGCATCATGTGGACCACCTAATCCCCATAATGGATTTCCATTTGCTTCAGCATGTTGTTTAAGAAGATTCAGCATGTTTGTGCCATAACATTGGAACTCCCCAACTCCAGTAACTGTGCCACTCTGGGCAAGCTTGTGGTGAGATGGATACCGGAGCTCACCATCTGGCCCCAGACCCATTGAGATTCCCTTCAAAACCACAATACAGAAGGAATTCAGCACACCGGAGTAGTGTGGTCTATGGCTAACTTAACCGAGTTAATCAACAGACAAAACCTCTTACCGTGATTGTAGAACCAATGAAAGGTGAGAATGCGGACTTAAAGCTCTTACAAAAGTCCTGGTAAACTTGAATTGGAGTCTTTCCGTCAAGAACAGGAAGATCATCAACAGCCAGTGATAAACATTCTCGATAATGCTGTCCGGACCGATCTGTGAAGAAGATACTTGATCGGGATTCCCCAATCTTCATCACCCACTTTGGAAGTGGAATTTTAGGTCCACTGGAGGCGTGGAAGCAGAGTGATACGTGAAGTTTCAGACCCGCTTTCTGAACCATCTCCGCGACGGCAAGATAGCCAGACCACTGGTACTTTCCCATCTCCTCATTCTCAACAACTCCCCACCAGACAGGCAATTCAACACCTTCCACACCCAAAAGCTTCAAAGCTTTCAGTCCTGCAGCTATCGCCCGTGCATGGTTTATCGTACTGCCATTGGAAACCGTATCTAGAGGCAGACCGACAAATAGTCTTAACCTATCAAGCTGGAAAATGAAAACCAAAATTAGTCTTGGCCAATCAAGTTGAGAAATGAAAACCAAAATTTGCTACAATCAGCATAAACACATACTGTTGTTTATCAATTCAACTGTTCAAACATTTTTTTCAGGCAGAACCTCCATTTCCATACATTCAAGAGTCAAATGCAAATCGTATAAATATAAATCAAAATACATTAGTTCCATCACTATAATAAGGTTATTAAACTAAGATCTAACTATTTTTATGCCAAAACAGATAGCTGTCTCCATTTAGTTCCTCTACAAGTATTGATATGGAAATTGTAAAATTTCTTCACACTTCAAGAACAAACATCACTAAAACAAACAATTTACTTAAAAAAAAGGTTTTTATCATCTAAAATATACCCAAACAGAGCTACAAATCTTCCAAACTCGGCTTAAATATTCCCAGATCGATCAATTTAAAACAAGCAAATCAAACTACCTCTCCCCTTTTCAACAATAAAAAGAACAAAAAAGGGTAGAAAAGGAACTGAAACTTACAGATTTGGAGCTAGTAGGAGACCTGGCATCAAGAATGGGTTCAGAGTCAACAGCCTTCACTGAAAATCTGAGCCCGCTTTTTCTCAACCTCGAAATTTGACTGTAAAAAGAAACGCTGTTTGGTTTCCGGGAAAATATTATATTTTGATCATTAGTTTTCCCGAAACAAGACCTTAAGTCCCTGCACCCTAATTCTGTCTTACAAATTTTTGCCTGTGAAGAACTCATTAGCGAAACCTCCATTTCCCCTGAAAACTCGAACGAGAAAACACCCACGAATCTTCAACAGAAAAACGATTTTGTTTCTCTTTCAGATCTAGGGATGAAAACTAAAAGAAATAATACCCCAAAACTAAAAAACAAAGCTTTTATGGAACCGGATAAAAGATTTACGCCCAGAAATCTCTGAAAACTAAACCCCAAATATATAGGTTTGAATTGAAGAAGAAGGTTGTTTCCTTTTGGCTTAACTTATGAGATAGCTTTATGAGAGCTTTACGCATTGCTTGGGTGCTTATATAAAACGCTGGCCCGCGGATAACAACAAATATGGTGCGCAACTCCCATGTCCCGCCATGCGTACACCTTACCGTCTGCCAAATTTTCAGCCGCATAACATAATCAACTTTTTATTTATTTATGTATTCGTTTATAATTTTATATTTGTATTGTTTCCGTTTTAGAAGGTATTATTTACGAAAACCGTGTGTCGTAGATTTGACGGTTCAAAATTTTCTTTCTTTCAAAAAACTACTTCGTATTTTAAAATTTAATAAATATATTATTTATGTCAAATTCTTTTATTAATATGATACTTTAGGGAATCAATCTCCACAATTGCGGTAGTTAGCAAATCCATGTGCCCATATATCTCAACTGTATATATATCAAAGGGATATTTTCCACCAACTGAAGGAAGAAAAGTTGCAATAAAATCTAAAGCTTAAAGGCATTCAGCTCCCTCTTCAAGTTTGACGACCGCCGTCCTTTGCCACCCAATCCGCAACATGATATAACGTATTGAATAAAATGTTATGTTAAGAAATAAATTTTTTTTAAATTTTAAGGTAAAAGATTTATAAAATTTTAAAAATAAAATTATATTATCAATAAAAATGTAAAACAATATCTAAAATTTATGATAATTTAAAAAAAATCAAAATACGATTACTTTAATTGTTCCTCTAGTGGTGAATTTAGAAATATTTTCAGGATGGACACATATGTATTAATAATAATAAAAATTTCGTACGGGGCAAACAAAAATAAAATTTTAGTGTGAACACATTCAGTAAAATAAACAACTAATATAAAGAAATTTAAATTCCAAAGGTGGACACAATACAATTTTAAAACGAATACTTTTAATAAAAAAACAATTAATATCAAGAAATTTAAATTTCAGAGTGACATATACCCATCGACTAATGTACACGCATCCGCCACCAGTGTGCCTCTCGATTCATTCTGGACCTTTACGACTCTCTAATGGAGGTCGAATGAAAAGAACGCACATATTCACCCATTCCACGACATGGCATGAGCTTTCACGGATATAGTCATATAGCTATGATTAATCCTGTTAATTTAAAACAAAAATGAATCACAATTAACTTTAACAACTCAACTCCATGTGTCTTGTAAATTCCACGTCATTGATGTTGTTAAATTTTTTAACAGATATTAAATTAAAACCTAAAATAAATATTAAGTATAATTTAAAAAATAAAATTAAAATATTAAAATAAAACAATAATAATAATTTAAATATTAAATGTGTGGTTCCCTCAAACTTTTTCTCCAGTTACATTAATCATTGTTTATAATTTTTGTTTTTTATTTATATTTTTATTGGGAAAAAACTTTTTGTCGATATTACATTATTTGATTTTTTATAGAGTTTGAGAATAGGAGGAATTATGCGAATATTTTTTTTAATAACTCATAACTTTTAACCTCTAAACTAAAGACAATAGTAATTAAATGTATTTAAATACATGATTTTTTAAATATTATATATATATATATATGTCAGTGTCAATCAAGTTAAACCCAATCAATATTATGGATTGTTTGTATACTTCAGAATGATTAAGCGTTAAATGATTCAAATGTTGAATGATTCAGAGGCTCTGTATGAATTAGCTCTGAATGTGACATACTGATAATGGCTCTGAATCATTCAGAATGTACTTATGTGCTGAATCATTCAGCACTTTTTTGCTGAATCAGTCAACACTGAATCATTCAGAGGTGCGAAACAAATGCGTTGAATGTTGAACGGTTCAGAATTCAGTGCTGAACGGTTCAGCATTCAGCGCTGAATGATTCCATTAAGAGGCAAACAAACAGTCCATATATATATATATAATCAAGCAAGCAGATAACGGACTGTGCCCTTATTGTAAACAAGGCCATTGATTCTTTTAGAATGAATAATGTCGAAGCAATTATGTTAAAGGCGTACAACATTGTTGATTTGTCGTTTCTAAACCTTTTGCCTTCAAAATATAGGATTTGAAACTAAGTGGCGTAATTGGGTTAGTTTATGTGTTTCTACAGCTTCCATCTCTGTCTTGGTTAATGGATCTTCATCAGTATTGTTTAGTATTAAAAGGGGTTTGCACCAAGGCTGTCCTCTATCCCCTTTCTTGTTTAATATTGTGGGTGAAACGCTTAGTGTCCTTATCTCCAAAGCTACTAGAATTGGTATTCTTATGGGTGTGACAGTTAGACCCGAGGGACTGGAAATGGCGCGCACCTTTAGTTCACGTATAATTTGGTGATGTTCTTGGAAACTTCAGAACTAGCTGTAATGAACACAAAAGAATGTTGAAATTTTTGAGATAGCTCCTGGTTTAAAACTTAATATGGAAAAAATGAAGTTGCTAGGTATAAATACTAATAGCAGTCTCCTTACTACTTGAGCAGAGCGGATTAAATGTGGCGTTGAGACTCTCCCGACATCTTACCTCAAACTTCTATTGGGGCAGAGTCGTAATTCGTTGGTAATGTGGTAGCCCATCCTTGACAAAGTCCATTCCAGGCTTGATGGTTGGAAAGGTAAATTACTTTCTTTTGGTGGGAGATTAACTTTGCCAAGGTTAGTGTAAGCCAACCTTCCTGTATACTACATCTCATTATTTTTGAAATATGGTCTGGACAAATCTGACTACCCCAAAGGTGTACTTTTTCATTTGGAGAGCGGTGTAGAATTGTATCCTTGTTCGTGCTGAATTCATGAAGCGTGAAGTTTCTAATTCGGCCTCGAGTCGATGTGTTTTCTGTCATAATAATCTGGAAATGATTTCCCATCTTTTCTACCAGTGTACAGTTGTGGAGAGTATGGCAATCTCGGTGGTGTTCTTGGAACATTCAATTGGTGTGCCCTAGATCCTTGAAATCTATGTTGATTTTGTGGGACCCAATATCGATTAAACCGTCCCTTAAATCGTTTTGGAGTCTAGCATAAGCAGTGAAGGTCTCGCATATTTTTGACTTGGCGTTAACTAGAATTGACATTTGGTGCAATTGTAGATGGCCGGAGTCGATTGCGTCCGCCAATGAGTTCCTTCGTTATCCTACAAATATGTCTTTCAAACCTAAAATTAGTCGATAACCTGCAACCGGATCTTGGACTACTCCTCCCTTAGGTGAACTGAAATTCAATGTTGATGTGGTAGTGCTAAATTGCTTAGGGTCTGCTGGGATTGGAAGAGTGCTTCCCGATCATAATGTTACTGTTTTACTTCGTTTCTCAAGGTCCATCGGGTTGTCTGACCCATTGGGGGTTGAACTTGCGGCTATTCTTGAAGCATGTGAGTTATTACGCTTGTCCAGGTGGTATAATTCTTGTTATATTGAATCTGATAGCAGATTAGCTGATTGCAAACCCTAATTCCACCCCGACTGTTTTTGTTGATCTGGCGTATAAATGCTCTGAGTATTGTATGCAAAATGTTTTGTCTGTTCGGTTTGTGTTTAGAGAAAATAATATGGAAGTTCATTCTTTAGCTCAAGAGAGAATGTGGAAAGTTTAACCATTCGTATGGAAGACGGAGGAATTGCATTCGATCGTGAGTAGCCTAGGCTGCGTGAATGCTAGAATTGTCAAAAATGAGTGAAGTGCACTTGGAGTTATACAGGCATGGGTGGTGGTGTTCAGTGTGGAGAAGATGTTGGTCAGTGGAATTTGCTACAGTTTTATCCTCTCAATTAATCAGAAAGGCCTTGTTTTTTAAGTTCACCTTCGTTTTTTTGGTGATGTGTGCATAGAAGAATTTTGTTGGTATGAAGTTTGGTATCCTACTATTTTGGTTTGGCTAGTATCTTGAGTTTTAGTCGTGTTTAGTTTGAGCCTAATGTAATAAATTTGATCATCCAATTAGGATTAGAGAGGTTTTTTTAACGAAATTCTTGTTTTTGTCTCATTTTGACCATTGGTATTAAAAAAATCAAATAATCATTTCATTAAAAAAATATTAAGAGCTTTTAAAACATATATTATTATTTATAGTCATCCTATCTTAAGTTTTTCGTAACAATAATAATAATAGTAAAATTTAGGATAAGAAAAAAATGACAAGTAACCAAGTGGGGGCAACAAATCAGCAAGTAGATCTCCTATGTTTCCTCCTATGAATGCAATTTTATCAATTATGACTCACGGTCAAATACCACCTCTCACTTAAAAGATAATTTCGATTTCCTATTTTATTTATACTTCACATGAATTTTCTACAAAACATTTGATTGATTTAATATCATAAGTTAAATTATTTTTAAAATTATTAATCTTATAAAATTGCATGATCAGGCTTACTTTTTCTTCAAATTGCATACTTATCCAAATATATATATATATATATATATATATATATATATATATATATATATATTGGTGGTGTGAAAATGGAAAATGGGTGAGCCAACTCAGCAACAAGGTGAAGTGGGTGGGGCAACTCGGTTGATCTATAAACAATCGCTTCGGTTTTGTTTTATTCACAAAATTCAATGACAGAGAATTTGGATTGGGATGCCACGTGGGAGATAAGATATGGTCGGTGACTGTAGGTGCTGACTCATTTCCAAGCAAGGTTGTTTCCCTTGGTGCCCACCATTTTTAATCATTCAAATTAGGAATCCTTAATACAAAAAAAAAAGTGTTTAAAGGTTTCTAAAAATGTCTTAGCGTCTAAAGATATTTTCGTTAAAAATAGGTGTTTAAAATTTTTTTTTGTTATATTTTTAGGTGTCTACCAATAAAAAAAATGTTAAGTAACACATGTCACGTTTATTTATTTATAATAATAAAATATTATTTTATTTTTTTTTAAATCTGGACGTGACACATGTTATTTAACGATTTTTTAAACGGTTGACACCTAAAAGTGTAACGGATAAAACTTTAGACATATTTTTAGCGCAAATTCATTAGACACCAAAAATTAATTTTAAGTATAATTTAGACACTTATTTTTATATTAATCCAATATGAATAAAAAGTCCTTTGAGAGTAAGTTAAGTTAAAATTTATTTGAATTATTTTTTAGTTGAGTTTAACTATATAAGTTTTTGTTTAAATTCAATTTTAATTATTTATGAGCGAATTAAATTATTTTAGTGGTTAAATAAATATTTATTATTTTTAGATGTTCTGGATTCGAGCGCTTCGTGTTTCAAGTGTGTTTGAGCATTTATTGTTAAATAGGTTGAGTCTTTCGAACAAATACTACCTTGTAATCACCCTTACATTAATAAAAAGGGTAAAATACACATTTAGTATCAAAACTATAAGTTTTGATACATTTTAGTACCTAAAAATCAATTTTTTAAAATCATACTTAACGTTTATTTTTATTTTAACATGATTATAATATTATTTTATAAATCAAATATCTTCTAAAATTATAAATTATATTTATAGTATTATTTTTTAAAATTAGTTTTTAAAGAAAAAGTATTGGTGAGAGTATAAATAATTCATGAAATTGACAAAAGTGATAATCTGAAAAAAATACTACACTCGAAAGATTAAATTAAATAAAAAAAAAGTCAAGACATTAAATTAAAAAAAAATAAGAAATTTTCAGATAAAAATAGAAATTGAAGTTATATTATGTATTCTAGAGTTCTAGAGGAGTGTGCACTTCAAATTTATTCAAAAGTAAGCTTAAGACGAAGGAAGAATTGCAAAACCCAGAAAACTATACAAAATTAAGGTAACTAAATTAAAAAAGAAATTAAAATTATATCGATATCTTATAGTTTTTTAAGAGCGTCTAGTTCAAATTTGATCAAAATAAACTTAAAATGCATAAATAATTATTAAAAGAAATTAAGGCGTACATCCATGCCATTAAGTCACAAGCCAGTAATAATAATACATAATTTAGTTTAGTAGTAGGTGCATAGATTTTCTTTTAAGTTAATAAATTTTTGTATAAATGATTTCAATTCATAGAAAAACCCATTTCTAAACCAATGGCTTGAAATTTCGGGTTCATGGCACATTTAAAAAAGATATCCACCATTCTCAAGTGACTAAGCAATTACTCACCAAATACATTTACTGCCATGTGAAAAAAAACCCCAAAATCCTTAATAAAATACATTACCATTGAGAATCAATCATAACCTCAAGTTTCTTAATTAAAAAGTAAAAGAAAACGAGAAATTAATGGATAAGGAAGTTCACATAATGAAGAGTAGACAGCTTAGGCTGTTTGGTTGTCCATTGTCTCGAGAAACCAAATTTGCCAACAAAAAGGAAAAACATCACAAGTTGTTGAATAAATGTAATGTGGAAGGCCTTCATTTGTTCGTGTGGGGTTCCATGGATCCGATCAACCACATGTTTCTTTTGTCTTTCCAGCTTCCAAAATGGACCACTTCTCTCATCGTATCGGTGTTCTAGGTTTGCTTGGTCTTCTTTGGACAATACCTCCTCACCATTCATCCACTCTATTGGCGTCTCTTTTTTTTTTTGTTCCATACTCGTGTCTAGAAAATCTTATTACATATCCGTGTTTGAATCTCTACAAATTTTCAATTTATATGGTCCATACCTATCATAAATTATTCTATAGCGAATGTCACACATTTATATATATTACTAAGATCAGACACTGACGTGTATTATTAATATAAAACAAGATAAAATTTATAAAGGGTCATTAAATTATATCAAAATTGAATTTTTAATTACTGAGATTTTGTTAAAATGGACACCGTGTTAACTGTAGTTAAGGGGTAATATTTCATACTAAATTAATGATAAATGTCTAAAATTTAATGTTTATTATGTAATTTTTGAAAATTTAGCATCTAAAAGATCACTTTAACATGATTTAATGATCATTTATGAACTTTATTCTATAAAACTAATATTACATAAAGAATAAATTAATAATTCATATCAATGTATAATATACATTATAAAATTGTCTTATCTAACATATTTTGTGTTAAGGTCTAACCGTTTCCTAGTTTTCTCTTTCTTTTTCTTATGTTGTCGTTAGTCTTTTTTTTTCTTCCTTATATTTGTGATCCGCGATTACACTAGTTTTAGTGATGGTCGTTAATCATCGGTATTCATTATTTTTTCTTTATTTTATTATCTTGTATCTTTGTTTTTCTTTTTTTTTAATTTTAATAACTCTACCTTTATGACACGTTTCATATGTCTTTTGGCACATTTTCAGTCGTTTGACCACTATTTTTGTTTATCCTTTCTCATGACTGGATTTGACATTGTCATAACTGATCAAGATGACACTTATTTGTTACCATGTTGATCTTCCCTACTTTAGACCTTTAGATTGAATTTTGATACGTGATTTGTGTTTGTGGATAATTTTCTCATGTTACTCGATTCTAATTTGCAGTTTATCGGACGTCTTTTAATAGCTTGATCCCCTTTTGTGGTTCGTTTGTCGACTCAGTCAAATATGTTCGTATCTACTTTTGCTTGAGTTTATTTGGTAAGGCTTTAACATTTTCTTCGTATGATTTAAGTATCTAGTTTCTTGTCTGAATGATTATAAGAAAATATTTTTGTTCTACTTTTAATAAAACTAGTAGTTTCTATCGGGAAAAATTAATTGATTACTTAAATTCTTTAAGAATTTTTGAAAATTTATTTTGTAACATATTGCCTGTAGTTTTTAATAAAAGAATGGGTAAACTAAACAAATCATCACTCAATTTTCTTATCACTCCTATTTTAGTCATTCAAGTTTAAAAATTTCAATTTAATGAATGAATTTTATATATTAAGTTTTTTAGTCACTCCTACGATAATTAACAGAGTGATGAGATGGGATTGTGACAAACCTTTTTGCCCTTTTAACCTTATGCTTCACTTGATCAACCCCTTGTGCATGTTTTTTCACCTTTGACTTCAGCACCCTTTTCCTCCTCACCATTTGTCGGCAAATCACTCGAAAGCGTTGCTGTAACTTGCAGCATTATCATCAAGTTTCACCTGAGCCGTCACTGGTGGTTGATTAGACGACATAGGTGCCGCTGCATTATCTGCCTGTGGCTGCACCTTCACCTTCTCCGCTTTCTTTTATGCCGATCCATATTACATTGGCTTCTTTCTAGGCTTAATCCATGTGATATGCTTTTGCAGGCTTAACCTGCAACCAACGAATCTTTAATTTGTACACAAAACATTCCAAGGGAAAATCATCCAATTTTATTATTTTGTTAATAATTCAAGAGATCTTTCTCAAAGAATATATTCAGATGAAAAAGGAAAAACAAGCCTTGAGTTGATTTGCATTTCTCATTTGTTCTTCCATGGCCCAAATGGGTTCATGATTGAGATATACAACAGTGATAACTTATCAGTGATTTCACTGACTCGATGCTCTCCAGTTGATCTGCAACTGTTGCACCAACAGATTCATTGAGTGGTTCGCCAGTGAAAACGAAGTTGCAGCAGCAGCTTAGACAAATGAACTGACTTCATTTGATTTTTGATGCATGAGAAAAAAAAAATGCGACATCTGCATTGTTTGTCTGAGAAATAATTTTTTTTCGACTTATGTTAGTTATAATAAATGGACTAATAACATTTATTTTGGAAAATGTACAGTATCGATGTTGCTTTCGATAGAAAAACAAATTGTTCAACTAAAGCTTGAACTTAGTTCAGATAATGCTCCATAGCTGTTGTTTGTTTCTTCTTCTCATAACTTCACACCGATCAGTTTCTTGTTTTCAAAGATTTCTATAACGAGTTGGATTTTTTTGTGCAAAATAAGGATTCGTTAATTGCAATGGGTTAAACCTACAAAAGCATATCACATGGATAATGGATTAAGAGTGAAAAGAAACAAATATAACGTGGACTGGCCTGAAAAGAAAACGGAGGAGATTAAGGTGGGGCTGCCGACAGATCATCATCGGCACCTGTGTTATCTGATCAACAACCAGCAAAGCTGACGTGAAGCCTGACGACAATACTGCAAGTCCAATGGAGGAACAATAAGTTACAGCGGCGTGAGGGTGAAAAGGTTGTGAAGCTAAAGGTGAAAAGATAAGGGTAAAAGGCTGATCAAGTAGAGCAAAAGTGTGAAAAGTACGAGTCAAAGTGCCACATCGTCACTCTCTGTTAATAAATTAACGGAGGAATGACCAAAAAAAAATATGTATAAAGCTCAATTATTAAATTAAATATTTTAAATTTAAGTGATCAAAATGGGAGTGAGAAGAAAGTTGAGTGATGACATGTATAATTTACCCTTAAAGAATTTGTGTTTAATGTTCTAATCCAAATTTATTAAATGTCAACTTTTAAGGGTGAGCAAGAACTAATCAAATTGAATCATTCGCTTATTTATTTCGAACAGATAAATGTTCAGTTAATATATTAATTAATATTAAATCATGAAAAAATAAACATTGACCCTTTTTATTCCAACGACTATGCTCCCAACCCCTGTGTTTGTGACTTTACCGACCGCGGGATGGGCACGGAAATGGCCACCTTTCGTAAACAATGGTCCGGTTTGAGGGCTTGTTTGACTTTGCATTGTTCGTATATTAGCCTCTAAACAAATAAAATAAGCATGAACGAGGATATATTTATGTTCGTTTATTTAATTTTAATCGAATAAGAGAATGAATATGAATAACTAAACGAACATAATTTTTTATTCGTATTTGTTCTAAGAAATGTAGTTTGTTCGTGCTCATTTATTAAAATAATAAACAGACACAAAAGAACGAACGTAAATAAATACAAACAAATATAAATGAACATAAATGAATAAACATAAATTTTAAAGTTTCTATTTTCTTTAATTAATTTGGGTCCAAAATTAATTGAGTTTTAAAATAGTAATAAGTTTAAGGTTAAAATTTATTAAGTCTTAATATTTTAAACATATTTGAAGATTAAACTGAATATAAACGAACGAATATAAATGGACAAACATATTACCAAATATTCACAAATGTTTCATTTAATGAAACAAATATAACATATTGTTTATGTTCGTTAGTTTAATGAATAAACAAACATAAACAAACTCTATATAAAAGACATAAACAAACGGTTTGCTAAACGTTGAGTTCTTTTACATGCCTATTTGTATATCAAATAATAATCTAATTTAAAAATAAATTTATTCTTTTTTATATAAAAGAAACCTAAATCTATTTGTCAACAAAAAAAAATGATAGCATAACAGATACACAACAGTAGATAAACTTTATCACAATACCAAAAACAAAACAATGGACAGTAAAAATTGAATACAACAAGTTTTTACCTCTGATGCAGTTTTCATGCTCTGATCAAAGAAACACTTTGTATCAGAAATTTATGGCTTTGTAGGCAGCCATGTTATACATCGCCTGGCTATATTCGAGACGAATTCTTCTCTCTTAGATGACTTTGAATGTGAATGACCATCATCTGACATGTGCTTCTTTCTCCTTGGCGCACCGACTCCGGAAGAGTCCATCAAAGGGCCAGACCATGTCTGGATTGGTGCTTTATTTGAAAACGAGAAACTCGTGGTACTAAACGGGAACGTCCAGTGGATCGAAACCGGGATCTATCGGATGTGCAGAACCTAGAGGATAACCAAGAGTTCCATCCTGGTGTGGAGGTGGAAATTTCTCACTCTTGCTCTTGGCATTCGTTTGTGTTATCATTCGCCGTCTCTGTTTCACCAAAAAATTCCCGGTAAATCAGTAGTCAGTCCTTTGTTTCAGTACCAGCTCAAGTAGAGAAAAATCGTAAATCAAGGACAACTGCAGGTGAATACTAGAATGGAGAACAAAGGATAATATCTTTGTTGATCATAATTCAACGGCAAGTGCAAGGTCTAGAGGGAAAAGAGGGGATCTTCTACATGCATCCAGGTTGGGTTGAAGCTCGGCATTTGCTTCCGGAGCAGGAATTGCACGCACGGCTGGATCACGTGGACGAGTTTTCTTCACTCCATCTGCATTGGCTCTTCCAGCAGCTCGCAATCTACAATCATGAAGCTCATGTCATGTCAGTTACAAAGAGAAAGGAGGGAAACAAAACCAATATTCAAAGTAGCTTCTTCGTCTCGTAGCTTAGAATCCATCTCCTTGCAAGGAGGGTATTTCGGAAGGCTGGAAGGATAGCAAGCATAAGGCTTGGTCATGAAGAACTGCACAACACATGAACAGTCACAATGACACTTTCAAGCATAAATAATTTTAAACCAATCGTTGGTTATCCTATGAAACGATACAGGACTGACAAAAACCCGAGCATTCTTGAAGAAAAAGGATGACAGCCAACATCCTTCCATGTAAATTTCAGCCATGGGTGAAAAATGTGAATCGAAAAATAAATTCTTATCTGATATCATGAATGGTACTGAATATTCTGAATGCCGCTCTCTAGAGCTTCAAGATTATGATCAAACAAGCTAGGTAAAAACTAAAGAACTAAGGAGATGAGAAAGATATAATGGGAGAGAATAAAAGCTTGCTTCATTGTTTAATGCGGCTGTAGCTGTCAGACGCTCAACGGGGTCAATCGCTAGAAGAGTATCAATCAGCAGCAAGGATGACGGTGGGAAGTCCTTAAAAGTTTCAGCTATACATCGTTTATACGACTGTTGGGGCTTAAATATGGTTGCATGTGGCAACTTTGACTTTTTCCAATATTCATCTGAAAGAGAGCCACATAGTTTGAATATCTTGTGTAATGCTCCACCTAAACAACAATATAGACAAATGTTAGCAGATACAACTGGTAGCAATGCGCAGAACAATTATACTCTAATTAGTAGTTAAACAGAAAGAAAAAACTGAAACTACATCGATTTCATCATCTTTCCCGAACAGTAACCTTTTTACATAAAAAAAAATACAATATCATTGCTCTTAATGCTTCCTAATGGCGTACATTTTTTAAACCAAGTAAAGTGAATCATGCCGGTATTGCTTTCCCAGGCTCTTTCATGATCATTGAGAAAGCCAGTGGAACTTTCAAGATATCCCCAATTACGAAAGAACTATTACCGAGTCATAAATATGATGAAAACAGGTGATCAAATTATGAAGTTGAATAAACAGCACGCTTAATTTTTCATGGAACTAGATGCAGCTGAACAATTAAGTCCTATACCAAAGGAGGTGATAAAGGCAGCTGGAAAATTAAAAAAGAAAAAGAAAAAGAAAAAGAGGAGGATCAAATATCATGGAGAACTAGGAAAAGACGACGTGAAAAGTACACTTTTTTGCTACTAAACTAAAATCTAGAGCAAAATCAATGTGCTAATTAGTGTATGCCTCTGCAAAGTAAAAAGCTACGATGATGTGCTTTGCAGGGAGGAATAGAATGGCACAAGGAGAATACATGTTCTTAGATTCAAGAAAGATAAGTTACCTCGGTACGACCAGGCATGAACAGCCTTCCAGCTAATAACTCGGCTAGAATGCAACCAGCACTCCAGAGATCCACACCAATGCCATAATCGGTGGCACCAATTCACATTCAGCTCACTTATGCCAAATTAAACCCATAACTCATTAAATCCATCACTACCCGGTTACAATCCCAAACCACATCTAATCCCAACCAAACAGTGACTCATTGCAGACCTATATGTCAACCAATAACTGAAATGCAAGTACAAAGGCCTGATTCACAATACTAAACGGTCCAAGGCCTACGTGAGATGAAGCCAACTTGGAACTAGGTTTTCTGAACTCACATTTGAGCCGTTGGACGTGCTTCGAATCCAACGGTTTGGATCGGAGGAATCCCTAATTTGAAATTATCAATTTCTATGATCATAGATCCCTGATTTGTGTGGATTGGTTTTTATTTCTTTACGCAGGTCTGCTACTAGTGGGTGCTTCTATTTGTCGAGGGGTTTTTCCAAATTGTCGGGCTGTTGATTTGGTTCCTTGTGGCACGGGGAGGGAACCCAATGTGGATTGTTATCGGGAGGTTAGTATTTTATTTATAGGTCTTTCTCCTAGATTGGGGTATAAATTTGTGAGTATTCAATTAAATCCAATATGGCGACCTATGGGGTTTTATAATTATAAGAAACAAAGATGTAAGCTTGGGTTCTACTAAAACTAGATTGAAGCCACAAAAGTTAAAGCTCAGACCAAGCTTAAGAGAAAAAGGGGTCGTCCGAGATTGCTTCCTAAGAAAGAGACACTAAGAATGGAATTGGAATGATATCAACCCTAAATCTATGGAATTTGGGGTGTTTTCTAGTTAAACGATCACCAAATTCACATTCAAAATGGTGAAACGCACTTAGTCAAAAATTTTGAGAGTTATTGACCTCTAGAGATGGTGACCGACTGTGGTTAGAATGACAGTCAATATGATTATCGAAATCTGAATATGTTCAAGTCGAGAATAGAAATAGAAAGAAAATAAGAGGAGGAAGATGAAAAAAGAATGAAAATGGGAGCAATTTTATTTTATTTTATCTTTTTTTAATGATTTAAAGGGTATCTATTTAATTCACATCATAACTGTGTTAGGAAGTTAATGGTAGAATCACTAAAAAAACAACTCAATGTATAAAGTGGAGTGAATTAATTAAAAAAATTAAAAATATAATAAACAAAATAAGAGAAAAAATAAAGTTCAATTACTATGCATATAATTTACTCTATAATGGCGCATGATAAAGTTTTTCTCTGGGTGCACGTTAGCAAGGCTAATGAAATCTAAAAACTCGATCGTGTCTCCGGCGTACAATCTTCCAGTCTTGGCGTTTTCTTTCAGTTTCCCTCAGCTCTGTTCGATTACTTGGTTTTTTCTTTTCTTGGTGTCCTTCGATGGATTGGAGAAAGCTTTTTGGATGCTCTGAAGGTCTCGATTTGGAATTCCATCCGCCTAGGGTTTGTGAAGGAATTACTTCTGTTCATCCGCCTCCTGAAGTTCTTGAAGCTGGGATTGAAGAGTGGAAGCTTTCACTCATTGGCCAATTCCTCGGTGCTGCCCCTAACTTTGCTGCAATGCAACGCATCGTTAATAATCTCTGGAGGAAGGCTCTTGATGGCAGTAAAGTCCAGGTAAGCTTTGCTGGGAATAATCTTTACGTTTTTTCATTTAAGTCAGAATCTATTAGGGATTGGATTCTTGAAAATGGCCCCTGACATATACTAAATAAGCCTCTAATCCTCAGACGATGGGAACCTAACTTGAATAGATTACAGTTTGATTTGTCCCGCATCCCCGTCTAGATTCACTTTTTCAACGTGCCCTTAGAACTCTTCTCTAGATCTAGTCTGAGTTACATAGCTAGTGCCATAGGCTCTCCCTTTACTATGGACTCTGTAACTGCTGCTAAAACTAACCTGGAATTCACGAAAGTCTATGTTGAGATTGGGGTTAAAGATATTATTCCCCAATACGTGGAAGTGGTCCTTAAAGATAGAAAAACTACTTATGTAGTTGTTGAGATACCCTGGCTTCCCTCTAACTGTAAAAATTATTGTGTATTTGGCCATAGTGATAAGAATTGTAATGTTCAGAAACTTAAAGCTCCTACTAAACAACAAGTCTGGAAAAAGAAAGAAACTATTCATCTTTCCCAAATTACTGAACCTGTTGTAGGAGGCATTGAATTATTGCAAGAGTCTGAGCCTTCTATTCCTATCTTAGAAGAAGACTCTTTTAAAGCTTCTACCGTCTTAGTATCTGAGCCTACTGTATCAAATATAGAGGTTTCGGTTGTCAATACGAATAATTCTGATGCTGTTAGTAATGCTTCTAAAAGTGAAAGCAACAAGTCATAATCTAAAATTGTTGCTGCTCCTTCTGTGAGTTTATCTTTATCTCAGCCTAAAAAAGAGATGGGTAGACCAGTCAAAAACAAATCTAAACTATCCCTATCTGTATCAAATAATATATTTGAGGTTCTAAGTGTTGAGGATGATTATTCAATAGTTCACGAAAGTAATCAAAGGAAAACTAGGCATGCTTCTTTAGGAGTTGCTAGAATTGTGAATGAATTGAAGATGAAAAAGAAAGATTCGTTAGTTAAAGCAAAAAATGTTGAGGTAGGAGGTAGTGTGAGTGCCCTTGATCACACCTCTCAATGATTTGTGCCTTCTGGAACATCAGAGGATTGAATTGTCCTAAAAAACAATCTTCTGTCATCAGAAGAGCTAATTTGAATAAAGTTGATATTCTCTATCTGCTTAAAACAAGAGTGAAAAATGCCAAACCTATGACTATTCTCAACAACAAATTTTATAATTGGGATGCATTTACCAATTATGATTTTACTCATAATGGCCGAATCTGGATCCTAAGTAGAAAAGAAATTCACCTCACCTTTTGTCATGCTTCTAAACAATGGTTATCCATTAAAGGTTTTCATTCTGGTTTTCCTTTTGTCATTACTACTGTATATGGTAGTAATTATGGTAGAGAAAGAAGGCTTCTTTGGCAGCAATTAAGGGATTTAGATAGGTACATTGGCCATTTACCTTGGGTCATAGGAGGTGATTTTAATATCATCCTGAACTCTAATGAATCTTCTGACTTTGATCTGTTGGGTCCTTCTTCTTCTTCTGATATGAGTGATTTCCAGGAAACTCTTTCTGACCTTGAACTTTTTAACCATCCATATGTTGGCCCATCTTTTACATGGAGTAATAAACAGAAGAATGCTTTCCTTGCAAGGAAACTTGATAGGGTCCTTGTTAATCAAACTTGGAGCAGTTCTTTCCATTCTTCCCATGTGGAGTTTCTGGCACCTGGCATTTCTGATTACTGCCTTGCTCTTCTTTGAACTCACAAAGAGATGGAAGCCAATAGGCCTAAGCCCTTTAAGTTTTTCAACTTTTGGACTCTTCACCCAAATTTCCTTGCTTTGGTTGAATAATCTTGGCTTTCACCTGTCACGAGCAGTCCAATGCAGATTC
This sequence comes from Hibiscus syriacus, assembly GCF_006381635.1. Taxonomy (NCBI): domain Eukaryota; kingdom Viridiplantae; phylum Streptophyta; class Magnoliopsida; order Malvales; family Malvaceae; genus Hibiscus; species Hibiscus syriacus. Next base: position 1,304,510 of record NW_024061774.1, read on the forward strand.
TCTTCTCCAAGCTTAAGCGTCTCAAATCTCATCTCAAAGCCCTCAATAATTCTTTCTTTAGTGAACTATCTTCTCGGGTTATTTCTAAAAGAGTTGAACTGGAACAACAACAACTTAAAACTCTTAAAAGAGAAGCTTGTTATGACTTAGAAATCCCTTTACATAAGGATCTTATTTTTTTGGAAGATGCTAAAGCTATGTTCTTGAAACAAAAGGCCAAAATTCAGTGGCTCAAAGAAGGGGATAAATGTTCTAATTTTTTTTTTCACTCAGCAGTTGCCCTAAAAAATAAAAGGGACACCATTAGGCTGTTGATTGATGACCAAGGAAACAAATTAGAATCTTTCGATGATATCTCATCTGAGATTATTAACTTCTTCTCTAATCTGCTTGGTTCTTCTGACCCAATGGTTAAAGGTATTGATCCAATCCTGCTAAGTGACCTGCTCCATACTACTATCCCTATTGATCTTGCTGCGGATCTTACCAAAAAAATTACCATGAATGAAATTAAAGATGGATTTTTCTCTCAAGGTAACGATAAAGCCCCTGGTCCTGATGGCTACACCCCTATCTTTTTTAAACATTCTTGGGCTATCATTGGTGAAGAGACCTCTGCTGCCATTAAACAATTTTTCCAGGAATCATTTATCCTTCCTGCTTTCAATGCTACTACAATAGCTTTGATTCCCAAGATTCCTAATCCAAGTAAGGTCAAAGATTTTAGACCAATATCTTGTTGTACTGTTGTTTATAAAGCAATTTCCAAAATTCTGGTCCATATACTCTCCAAAGTAATTCCAAATCTCATCACCCTCAATCAAACAACTTTTGTTAAGGGGCGATCCATTGTTGATAACACTATGCTGGCCCAGGAAATAGTGAGAGGGTATAACAGAAAACATTTATCTCCTCGTTCTTCTATTAATTGGGGATTTATTTCTACTGTTTTAAAGGCTATTGGTCTTCCTCCTATTTATATCTCTTGGATTGAAACTTGCTTCATGACTACTAGCTTTTCAGTTTCTTTAAATGGAAGTCTGATTGGGTGTAAGGCAAGGGGATCCTCTTTCCCCATACTTATTTCTCCTATCAATGAATGTTCTTTCAAATCTCTTGAACCTGGCAGCTTCAAAAGGTCTGTTTAGTTATCATCCCAAATGTAAGCGCATTGGCCTTACCCATCTCTCATTTGCTGATGATTTACTAATCTTCTGTAAGGGAACTATGGACTGTATCATTGGGGTTAAATCTGTTCTTGATACTTTTTATGAAATTTTTGGACTGAAATTAAATGTTTCGAAATGTGATCTGTTTTCTACTGGTATTCCTATCTCAACTCTTGAGGACATTAGTCTAATTACTGGATTCAAAATTGGCAGGCTGCCAATAAGGTATTTGGGTATTCCTCTGGTTACTAGGAAAATTACTGAAAATTATTGTTCTGCTCTTATTGATGCCATTAAATCTCGGTTACATCTTTGGTCTGGTAAGACTCTAAGTTATGCTGGAATATTAGAGCTTGTCTGAGCTGTTTTATATAGTATTACAAATTATTGGTGCATGCAACTTTTCCTCCCATTCTCTGTCTTGAAAAAAATAGATCAATTATGTTCTAGGTTCTTTTGGAAAGAGGCTGATAAACCAGCTGCTGGTGCAAGAGTGAGCTGGAAACAAATCTGCCGGCATAAAACAGAGGGTGGTCTGGGTCTCAAAGACTTGAAAATTTGGAATAAAGCTTGCATGATGAGCCTAATCAAGAATATCCTTGCTGGTGAAGGATCTCTGTGGGTCGCGTGGTTAAAGAGCTATATGTTCTGCTCCAACGATTTCTGGTCTATTCCTGTTAAATCTAATATGAGCTGGAGCTTAAAGTAAATTTTGAAGCTCAGGTCCGAAACTTCCTCTGCTATGCCTTTGGTTTCCAAGAAAGTTAAAGATTTATGGAATGATATTAGGGAGAAGAATCCTAAAATTCATTGGCATGCCCTGATCTGGTTTCCTCTTCTTATTCCCAAACACAGTCTCATTGCGTGGATGACTCTGCTTGATAGGCTCCCTACCAAAGAGAGGTTGCACCGTATGGGGATCACTAAAGACTGTACATGCTTATTTTGTGATGCTGGTATAGAAACCATGAATCATCTTTTTTTGGAATGTTCGATTGCTAAGACACTATGAACTTCTATCTTCTCCCTCAACGGTCTTCGATTTAGGCACTCTAATTGGGATCACCTAATCGAATGGACAGTAACTACCTGGAAGGGTAAATCACGTCTTACCTCCATCATGAAAATCTCTTCTGTTGCTTTGATTTACGTCATTTGGAAAGAAAGAAACATAAGGCTTTTTCAATCCCAAGCCACTATTGTTGAAGCCATGTTTAGGGAAATCAAAGAAATTGTTGGGTTCCAACTTAGGGGCAGGTTTATACATAGATTAAATAACGTTAACATTACTCTTTGTAACCAATGGGGTATAGTTTAATTTTGTTCTGATTGCCTTTTTAGGTGATCGTTGTAATTCTGAACATTGAATTTTTTTGTAGCAGTTCTTTGCTCTTTGGGTAATAAAAATCGAATTATCCAAAAAACAAACAAACTTATAAACGAGTCAATAAATGAACTTATTCATAAATATAACAAAAAATCATATTCTTTCGCTTATTAAAAATAAATATAAAAAATTTATTCAAATTTATTTATTTAATTTAGCAAACAAATACTATACCAACAATTCACCAACAATTCATTAATTGTTTGTTTATACTCTTATATCTACCAACGTCTCAAGAAATAAAAACCTAGAGAAACACATTATCCAACATACCACGTGTAATAAAATCATTGGTCTCAACGAAGAACAAAAGTCCTCTTTCTGCTACTGTTACTCGACATTTTCACTGTAGTCTTCGTTTCAAAAAGAAAACAAATTGATCAAAAATTGACACAGAGAAACACATAACTCGTTTTAATCTCTTTAATCTTTGTTTTTAAAGCAAATGGGAACCATTTCTTGCCTCATTAATTTCACGAATCTCTCGAGAAAGCCAATCTCATGCTCATCATCGGCCTCATCGCTATCCATTTTCAAAAACCCAATTCCAATCTTCCGAAGCTTCAACATCTCTTCTTCAATGGCCGCTGCTTCTCTTCAAGTCTCAGCTTCCTCCTCAACGGGTCTCTTTGATTTGTTTTTATTTCTTTTAAATAATGCTTTGGGATTTTTTGTAAATAATCTGTGGATTTTCTTTTTTTGTTTGAAATTAAGCAGGGAAAACAAGGGTGGGAGAAAATGATTTGCTAATTGTAGGACCAGGTGTTCTTGGTCGTTTGGTGGCTGAAAAATGGAGGGAGGTAAACCAATTATTTTATTGCTTGCTTTAGATTACTCATTGTTCTTTTCCCTTTCCTCTTTAGAAAATTCCAGCTTCGGTTTCATTCTATGCATTGGGCATAAAACATCATTCAATGTAGTTTTAGGGTTTGAAATTCAAATGGTTTTCTTGGATATTTATAAGAATTAGCTGATTGGTGGGTTTGGAAGTTTAGTATTAGTTGTCGAAGGAAGACAATATACATATGCATTAGGGCTGTAAATAAGCAGATCGCTTGATGGACTGTTGATTAATCATTTGTATAACAATCGCCTATATTCGTTTATTAAGCTAAATAAACGAGTACGAACATAATTTTATACACATTTAACAACAGAACGAATACAAACAAATATATGTCTGGATTATATATTTTCACGAATAAGCTCGTTTATCGGTTTGTTTATGAACTCTTTTATTGGTTTATTTATAAGCTTATCTTATTTACTCGGTTTTCTTTTTCATTTTATTTTATTTTTTTACTTTTAAATATTGTTGAAGATAGAAAATAAATTAAATATAAGGTGAACTTTTGATTTTAAACATAGAAGCCTAAGAAACTTAAGGATTAGTGGTGTAATTTAGTTTTCTTTCGCTTGCAAATTAAAACAGAAAAAACTATTGGTTGGCGAACGTTAAATGAACATGTTTGTGAATTTTAAACGAATAAACATGAACAACATCAAAAATAAATAAACGAACATGAACACGATACTAAAAATTTAAACGAACATGAATATCTTCAAAAACAAACAAATGAACACGAACACAGTTTTATTCTTTCGAATTCTGTTGATTTACACCCCTAGTGATATGCATACGCATATACAACATAATTTGTGGAAGCAGGAACATCCAGGATGTCAAATTCACGGGCAGACTGTGACAGCGGATCACCACGAAGAATTACTCTCACTGGGGATTAATCCACTTTTGAAAGAGACTATAACTGATCAAAAGTTCCCCTATGTGATTTTCTGTGCTCCTCCTTCGAAAACCCCGGATTACCCTGGTGATATCAGGTATCCAAGCATTTTCACGGCGTCTCTGTTGTTTTCTATTTGTGATTCGTCAATCACCCCTAGTAACCAGTCATCGACGTTGTATGATAGTTATCGATTTTGGCTTTGAATCGATCAGATTGGCTGCTTTAAGCTGGAATGGCGAAGGTTCGTTCGTATTCACATCAAGCTCTCTACTGTACGATTGCAATGACAATGGACCATGTGATGAGGTATTTAGAACTAACATAACACGTTTTGCTAGTAACACTTTCTTCTTGTCGATTTGTTTCTTGACATCGGTACGTATTAATATCCATCATCGCCGTCTGTTTTCTCAATTGTACGGTCACTGAGATCGAATAACCTTGTCAGGACACACCAAACGTGCCGATTGGGAGAATCCCTAGGACAGATAACCTTCTCAAGGCTGAAAAAGTGGTGCTGGACTTTGATGGTTGTGTCATTAGGTTGGCTGGACTATATATATCCTGTTTATCGGAATTCGATTATCGGATTAATATGTTTATATGTTTCTTGGACTTGATGTTACCAACGTTACATTCATGATCCCCTTAACCTTTCACACAAGATAGATAGAGGTGCACATTTCTATTGGTTGCGTAAGGGGACCGTTGATGCTCGTCCCGATCACATCTTGAATCTTATACACTATGAGGTTTTTCAACTTCTTTATTATGCTATCACGAAGCATTGCAAGTAGAGATGATTTCTCTTTTGAGATGAAGAATTCATTTAGGCAACTTGAATGGTGTTGATATCGATTTGTATGCTCCGTGTCGTAGGATGCGGCTTCCCTCTCTGTCGCTGTTCTGAAGACGAAACTTCGGGGTCGGATTTTCTTGGGGTGTGACAATCATCCTTTGTCCAGGTAATCTTCTTTTATGTTAAAGGACAGATGACAACTGGTGTTGATAAATTTCTTCCAATACTATTCATTGTCAAAATTGTTTGTTTTTCTGACCTGTTGAGTTCCTAACACTGTTACTTTCTCTGTAGGCAAGAAGTAATGGATTTGGTCGATATAAGCGGCAAATTTGACAAAAAGTTCGAAGGATTTACAGGTGGTTTCTTTGTTTGCACTTTTGGTACAGAAGTATAACATTGATTATGGATGAACCCTAGAATATTATTGGCTAAGGGTATGGGGTTTTGATTATTCAGATACACGAAGAACTCGCGTGAAACAGATTGAACCTACTTAGTCACTCGGACTTGGTCATCTAAATCCAAGTGATTAAGTAGTCTTAGTTATTTGATATGTGAAACCTGCATTAGCTGATGCATGTTGTATGTTGCAGGAACTAGTGATCCACTGGGAAAAATGTTGAACAACTCGAAAACTCGTAAGGAATTAGGATGGGAGCCAAAATATCCCAGCTTTGCCCACTTCGTCGGTGTTTCAGAGTAACTCGTACATTCTCTTCTTTGCCAAGATTAGGATCAGGATTAGGGTTGAGTATTTGATTTACTCGAGTAAAAAAAATTCATATTATTCAAGTTGACGAGTCATATTTTATGAATAAAATTTTATTTGAAATTTTTCGAGTTGAGTTTATAAAATTTAAATCAAGTCAAGTTGTTCGAGTTTCTATGCAAATTTAATTATAATTATTTATAATATTGTAGTACAAATTGATTCTAGTTTGTCGACTTTCTCTAATCACATAAGATATACAAATATATTTCATATTATTTTTCACATTGTAATGTTATTTAAATAACTCAGATACAATCTAAAATTATAAAATATATTTATAATATTATTTTTCGAAGAGTTTATTTTGAGGATAAAGTATTGATTAGAGTATAAAGTAGTTAATGAATTAATGTGAGGAAAGAATTTGTAAATAAAAAATACAATCAAAAGACTAAATTAAATAAAATATTATATCTTAATTCTTTATATCAGATTTAGTAGTACAATTTGTATTTATATATATAAGTTTAAAATTTGAGATAATGATAGAAGCTGAAGAATGTGATTACATGCATAATTATATTATTTCTCATTATCTCTTAAGATTTAAATAATATAATTGAGGGTTTTTAATTATGGTCAATTTAAACTTATAAATTATAATTATTATTCAAATACGTCATAACTATATAATAAAGTAGAGTTGCATTTAAGTCTAATTACCGTATGACTTTTTTGATGCAAATAAAAGTTAGTTTATTTTTAAAAAAAATCAAAACTACAATGAAAGACTTACGATTATAAGTGTTAGCTAAACGCATAATTAGTACTCATTTTCTATAACCATGACATAATAGACTAGTCACTTGAGATCATACAGAGAAAATGTTAAAATCTCATCAAAAAACTCGAACAAAGATCGATACGAACAAACTTGACTAGATTAGCAAATGAACAAAAACATGAGATGAAACTATTTGAAGACTACCGACAATCGCAAATCAGAGTTGACCGTCGTGAGGCAACTATCTCCGAACGCAAATGCATATTCAAATATAATTTAATGATCCAAAGCAGGAAAGATCAGTAGGATAATAAATAAGCGTCGTCTTGATCAATCGAGACAACGTCAAATCCAACCTTAAGAAAATTAAACGAAAAGAACGACCAAAAAATTAGTGACGGATCTAGAAATTTGAAAATAGGGGTCCAACATTTTAGTTTTTTTTTATAAAAATAAAGGGTATACAATTTTTTTTTATTTTTTTTCTTAACACATTAAACTAAATCTAACAATTTTTCCAAAATAATGAGATGCACTTGATCCCTATAGGGACTTAGTGCATCTGTCCCTTCAAACAATCGATAAAAAATAAAAGAAAACGTGTCAAAACAACGTATTATAAAAATAGAGAAATACATATTATAAAACATAGTTATTAAAAGCTAAAATATAATCAAAGATAAACAAACAATCTTAAAACTAGTGTCGTGGCCTATTACCGAAGATGAAAAATGAGGGAGTGAACGGTGCCAAAATATTTAATTACCATACGACTTTCTAATCGTGCTATAAATGTACATCTCTTTATCGGCGTTTTCCCCAAAAAATCACCAGTGACCGGTATATATACCGATCTAACACCGATCAAACTATATTTTCTGATCTAACACCCTTTGCAGTAAGGCGCACCCCCTGTAGTATGACGCGCCCCCTGTAGCGAGCTATACGCTGATTTGGCGCCACGTGGGGTAAGGCGTGCCCCTTGAGACACGCCTTATGCTGACATGGATACACGTGTGAACGGGCAGGGGTAATTTGGTAATTAAGGGTATAGCGCGGCGTAGGGGCCACGCCTTACCTGTGATTCTGACACGCGTCAGAAAGGCGCGGCCCCTGGCCCGTACTATACCCTTAATTACCAAATTACCCCCACCCGTTCACACCCACCATCCCTCCCTATAAATACCTCATTCTCAATCACTTTCATCACACCAAATCATCTCTCAATTTCTCTCAAATACTCTTATATTCTCTTATTAAGGTATAATTTATTATATTTAGTATTTTTATTAATTTATTTAATTTATTTAATTATTTTAATTGTTTAATATTTTATTTAAATAATTTTTTTGCAGATATAAAATGGAAGGCAGTCTACTTTGGTTGGATGGAAATCGTATATCTCGACACTTTGCTGATATGGTAACATTTTAACGTTTTAATTTAATTAATTAATTTATTTAATGCATGATTATTAGTTTAAAAATTAACTTGTGTAATTATTTATATTTTAGGAGAGAGACCGTATATTAGATCATTTTATTATGAACCTTAAGTTAGTTATACCTACTCGTGTAATGTCGTATTTAGTAGAGGCTGGATTCAGTCACCTAGGTAGATATTAGGGTCACTGTAAGATAGAACCAAACCTTATTTCTGCCTTAGTAGAGCGGTGGAGGCCGGAGACCCACACATTCCATCTTTCGTGCTGAGAGTGCACGATCACGCTTGAGGATGTTTCTATGCACCTGGGGCTTCCGGTGGATGGAGGTGTGATATCAGTGATAGCTTCCGGTTCTTGGACTACTTTGTGTTGGGTTAGTCTAGGATGTGTCCCAGAAAATTTTAACGGTGGACGGATACTGTTAAATTGGTTAGATGCCAATTTTCGGGAGTTGAGCGAGGACGCGTCTGACGATGAAGTTAAACAGTATGCACGAGCATGCATACTGTAGCTGATAGAGGTGATTTAGAAAAAATTAGGGTGTTAATCGATCAGAAGGCTGGCGCACAGGTATGAATTTTAATGTTTAAAAATCGATTTTAAATTATAGTTATATAATTAGATTATTATTTTGATAAAAATTATATATATTTGTTTTAGTTTGAATGGGTGCCATATTCTACTAATGATGTGAGGGCAGTGATCCCACCTGAGTTGAGGGGCCCATCAGATGTTTGGATGGCGATGGTCTCCTTGATCTGTTATGCGACCGTCGAGTGACACTCCACTGATCACGTGCTCCGGTAATTTGGTTGTTTTCAACCAATTCCGGAAGCACCTTGCAATATGGACGAGTTGTATAGCACAGATAGACGCGACAAGACAGATACAGATTGGCTGGTGAGGCATCATGCGTGGGTTGTGTTGTGGGAGGATCGACATCGGCACCTTCCCCTTAGAGAGCCCATTTTTTATGACCTCTTGATGGTTGCTGACGGTTGTTACGAGTGGTTCAACAGTAACGGGAAACCGTTTCTGCTTCCCGAGGATGCACGAGGGTAGACCTTTCCGCAACGTCGACAGAGACGTTCACCGACACAACACCATCGTCCCCCGACTCGTGGACGGAGAGCAGGTGCATCCGGTTCATCCTCAGCTGCACTAGCAGGACCTTCATAACAGACACCGTATCCAGCGACTTATATACCGCAACCATATATGATGCCGCCATCGCCTTTCCATTACCAGATGCCGTCGACGCCGCCTTCACCTGCTTTTATGACCCTGCCACTGCCACCGTCACAGATGACCCCTCCTGGAGGCTATTATGGGTCTATGTTTACAGATCTAACTTGGGGTTCATATGCTGGATATTTGGCGGGTTCAGCCTCATCACCCATGGCCGCAGCACAGACACCTCCTGTACAGTTTTCACACTCAGCGATGTCTGGGTTTTATGAGTTTTCCCAGTTTTCGCAGGCCGGTGGGATAGTCAGTCATTCACCTCCAGGGTCCTTATTCTATGGAGGTGCTTCATCGTCATCAGCTCCTCATCAACCTAATGTACCTACTCAGGACGACGACGGTGATGATGATGACAGCGATGAGTTACAACCAGTGATACGAAGAAATCCTCCTCAAGACCGACAACCACCGCCCTGCAGAACACAATCGCGTCGTAAGCATCGATAGATTTTGTTTTTTATTATATTTTTATTTAGTTTATTGGATTTTTTAATTGTATTTTTTTATTATTTTTCATTTAATACTTACTTTATTTTGTTAAATTTGTTTGATTTTTTAATGTATTTCAGTTAATTTTGTTTATTACCATTTAATATCGGTTATTGTAATTTGGTTATCATTTACCATTTAATACTTATTGTATTTGTTGTATTTAAAATTTTTTGAAATACCAAATTGTTCGATAACTTTCTTAAGTTTGTTACTTATTATCTCTTTTATTATAATCACATATAACACAAATGTCCAATCTCGTATTATTGTATCGTTTTTTTAATCTTCATCAGCGATTATCGAATGACATTAACTTAAGTAAATGCAAATCAAAGTACAAGAATTATTAAAAAACAAACATCATTTCCTCATCAATTTACTTGATGGCAACAAGTGGACATGTTTTTCTAGTGTGTCCTGGGTTTCTACAATGCCCACATCTTCTGTCTGTCTAGATCTTTCTCGAATATCCATATCGCAATGAATTCGATTGGATTTTTGGACGACCACGCTCCCAATAACTCGGATTTGGTACAATCGAAACCATCTTGAACCTTATCAGGGTTTTTTGTCATTACCTATGGGGAACTCAAATTCGTATACCTTAAAAACTTCAGATAGTAGGTATACGAGATCCACAAAATGGTTATAGTCTTGACGTGTATGTGAGCAAGCTGCTATCACATGAGAGCATGGATACTTAAGAGCTTGAAAAAACCCGCAGTCGCACGTTCTGTCCCTTAGATTTACTCTTAACGACACAACTTCAATCCCTTGAAGAGGTCGCCGAAACTCTGTGACACAAAACATTTCATGCCTTCTAGAGAAGCTTGTTACAAACATTCCATTTGATGCATAAATTTTTTTCTGTAGATCTGCAACTAATCTAGGGTGATAGATATGACCACCTTGCATCCATGTTTGAGCTTGTCCCCCAAGCTTCGTAAAAAGCGCCCTCAAACGAAAATATGTAATCTTTACCAAAGCCGCTACTGGTAAGTGACGTGCACCCTTTAAAGTTGAATTGATTACCTCTGCCAAGTTGGTCGTCATGTGTCCATATCGATATCCACCATCATATGCGTTCGTCCAAATTTCTTTATCGATGAGGCTGATGTAATCGTATCCTTCCTCGTTCTTCGCCCACAAATCTTGAAGCATTGATTCAAACGTTCAAGGAAGTAGTTCGTAACCTGATAAAAAATGTATAACTTACTAACTTACTTTCTTTGCAAAATTAAAACGATCGAAAGAAAACAAACTACATCAGTTGCACTTACCCATACGCATAATTAATTGATGCTCATCATTCTTCTTGTACCTTCCATGGTAGTTTGCAGTAATGTGTCGGAGACAATACCTATGTTGGACAAAGGGTGGTTGCCATATTGGACCCAAAGACTCCATTGCTGCTTTGATCCCAGCTCCGTGATCTGAAATGACACAGATGTTTTCCCTCGTGATAACACGTACACGTAAATTTCAGAGGAAAAAAGCCCAAGAATCTGTATCTTCTCCTTCGACAAGAGAAAAAGCAACTAGAAGAATGTTGCGATTGCCATCTTGGACAACTGCCAATAATAAAACTTGCTTGTATTTTCCATACAAGAAAGTCCCGTCGATCTGGACCACATGCTTGCAGTATTTGACAGTATTAACGCACTGTGGGTAAGTCCAAAAAACCCGGTAGAATTGGCATCGATCGCGGAGAACTCGATCATTATGGTATGCATGGGAGGTTTCTAAGTCCACAATTATCCCAGGATTCAACCTCCGCACTAGCCTAAACCAGCCTGAAAGTTCGTTGTAAGATGCATCCCATTCGCCATGAAGTTTGACAATGGCATTTTGTTTTGAAAACCAAGCTTTTTTATAGGAGACAATGTACCCATACTGCGATTGTATAGCTGAAATCAACACAACAACAACTATATGAGAGCTTGCTTTTACCGTGGGCATGATGGCTTGACATATCACTTCAGAGTCCAAGTTGGGATGATCTTGGTTAACTCCTCCAGCACAACATGTATGAGGACCGTTGTATATTGTTAGTTCCCATATGTTGTTTTTCCTCTTCCTCTTCGATACACGAACCATCTAATTGCATCCGTTTTCGCGTCGGGCACAGTAGCATACATATTTTTTTGTCGTGGAGCGGTCGACTTTAGACTGAATAGAATTACGAATATTATAATTTTTGATAGCCATCATCGATTCTTCCTTGCTTGAAAACTCAATGCCTAAAGATAACTCACCATTATTTTTTGATGAGTAATATCCATAGTCATCGAGATGAGGTATATCCGCAAATTCTGGCCCGTACATTGCATCATAATCAGCTTCATACATGTGTGCTGGAGGGTCAGTTTGTGCCACATTTGCTAGAACTTCATCTACATCATCTTCACCATCAGAGTTGAATTGCGGTGATTCTAGGTGAATGAATAGTCCAGTCTCAGCACCATCCATACCAAGCTCACGAAGCAGTTCTTCTGGTGGAGATGATGGTTCCTCCATGCTCTCCACATTTAGGTCGAAGAACCTACTACTTGCACATCAGAGTTGAATTGCGGTGATTCTAGGTGAATGAATAGTCCAGTCTCAGCACCATCCACCAAGCTCACGAAGCAGTTCTTCTGGTGGAGATGATGGTTCCTCCATGCTCTCCACATTTAGGTCGAAGAACCTACTACTTGCACGCCTTCCCCTTGAACTGGAAGGCATATCGACATTCAGATCGAAAAAGCTCGCAGTCAAATACCTCCCCCTGGAGCTTGAAGCCATCGTGTCAAATGGAAACTTCACAGATGGTTGCGTCGATGGCATCTCCATATTAAGGTCAAACGGATTTGCAGATGAATGCCTTCCCCTTGAACTAGACGCGATGTTGCCATACGGATTGTTCGTCGACCCATCTCGGTACATATCGTAAGGAGTTGCGGATGGATGTCTCCCTATTATGACATTAAAATTATTACACATTACTGTCGTCGGGATGTCAACTTGATCAACTTGTTCAGCCAGCCCATAGTGGGAGCTTAATGATTGACCCTGAACGACACGCACTTGAATAAAATTTGCATATATCTCAATATCGGCGTCTGAATAATTACTTTGAGCTTCAACCATCATTTCAACATCATCATTGTTCAAAAGTTCGAACGCTGTATAAGTTAATGGCAACAATGATGTTGGAAATCTATACTGCAACGACAACATTCTTCTACTACTTCCAACATGAATCTTCCTCGAAATCTTCGTTATCAGCTCCTCAAGAGTTATGTTTTTCTTCAATGATATTTTAACACGCTCATTTGATACGAAAACAAAGCCGGTTTCATTTTCTCGAATTTCACCATCATAATAAACAATAGCTGAAAGTCGCGTCATTCTTTGAGTTTAAAAGTGCGACAATATTATACCTGAAAAAAACAACTGAAACAATACTGATTAAATAAATAATATATGAACGAAAATATAACAGAATAAAATTTTTACACATAAACATAAATAATTTAAATAATATAATTTTATATTATTATTATTTGTACCGCAAAACTATTTTGACATATATTCTCTCTTTCTAATTTTTACAAACACAGAAATTAATTGACAACAATTAGTATAATATTTTTTCAAATACTCATAATAAACAATAAATATAATAAAAAAAATTATCACAAAATTACCTTATAACGAAAAATCGCACGAACTTCTGAATAAAATATGAGAAAATTGTCAGAATTATTGACTCGTTGACGAAATTATTGTATTAATTTATAAGTTGAGATGAGAGATGTGAGGAGATGTGAAGAACTTAACCCGGGGGAGAAGGGTATTTATAGTCGAGAAAAGTTGCAACAATTATACAAGGCGCGGTACCTGTCTCACGCTATATATAATTATAAATGTTAGACGCAGCCCTGACCCGCGCTATACCCTACGTGGCATAAGGTGCGCCCCGCGCTATACCCACGTGTATCCATGTCAGAATAAGGCGTGTCACAGGGGGCGCGCCTTACCCCACATGGCGTCAAATCATCGTATAGCGCACTGCAGGGGCGCGTCTTACTGCAAAGGGTGTTAGATCAGAAAATATAATCTGACCGGTATTAGATCGATATATATACCGATCACCGGTAATTGTTTTTGGAAAAACGCCCTCGTTATCTAGGAATATATATGAAACTTGCAAAAGTCTATGGGTAAAATAACATTTATCAATATTGATGGGGCAAATGAGCAATTCTACATGTTTTTTCAGCTGGCCATCGACAATATTATCCACCACCTATCATCAATATATTTCTTAAGCTTTTTATATTACGAGCTCTACTGACCATGAAAATGCCCAATCTTGATCATCACCAACCTCAAAAATTTTCCCTTATTTTCTTTTCCTTTCTTAAATTTTGATTGACAAAGACAAATATTCTGCAGAGTTCTCTTCTTTTCAAAACAGGTGAAGAAAGGAGAAAAAGATGCCACTCTGTTTATCTTTCAATGTCTTCAGTCTTCACTCCTCACTCCCAAACTTACAAAACACAGTTCAGTTCTCAGTTCATCAATCGGATCTAGGTAAAACCGCCTCCTTTTACTTAAAGATCAATACCCTTTAACACAGAAAGATTCAAACTTGTTAAAGCTTTAGCAACGAAGCCTGTTGAAACAGCAGTTTGCGCTTCATTTAGGACCAAAAACCCAAAAGACATCAACGTTTTGGTGGTGGGTTCGACCGGTTATATTGGGAAATATGTAGTAAAAGAGTTGGTTAAGTGAGGGTTTAATGTGATAGCCATTGCTAGGGAAAAAAGTGGGATTTGAGGCAAAAACTGCAAGGATGATACCTTGAGTGATTTAAACGGGGCTAAAGTATGTTTCTCTGATGTCACAAATTTAGATACTTTGGAACAATCTATGAAGAATTTAGGGTTTCCAATTGATGTCGTCGTGTCTTGAGGGTCTGCTAGGACTTCCTCGAGGATACTCTGACCCACTTTGGCTTTCCTCAAAGCTGGATTGATCTCCTCATTTTTTGCGTAAAGAGCTCCAAATTATCTGTTCTTTGGAATGGTGGAAAAAACGAATTACTTTAGCCCTTTTCGGGGTCTATGTCAAGGAGATCCGATCTCGTCATCTCTTTTTTCTTTGTATAGAAAGACTTGTGCACTTGATTTAGTCAGCTGTTGCAAATTACTCTTGGAAACCGACCAGACTTGGGAAAAATGGCCCACAAATTTCACACCTCTTTTTTGCGGATGATCTCTTTTTATTTGGAAGAGCTAATGAAGACCAAGCTTATATTATTAAAGGAATTCTTGATGCTTGTTGCACTGCATCTGGGGCAAAAGTAAATTATGAGTAATCAAAATTTTATTTATCTCCGTCTGCGAGATTGAGCAGTGGTAAACGTTTCGGCCAAATTCTAAATATGTGTCCGTCTCCTGACCTTGGCAAATACCTTGGCGTACCTTTAATTAATGGTCCAGTGTCAAAGGTTACGTATAGCGTACTGGTTGATAAAGTCAAAGCAAGACTAAGCAGCTAGAAGGCTAATACTCTAACGATTGCAGGCCGAGCCACTCTTGTTAGCTCTGTTACATCTGCAATTCTGACCTATACAATGATGACGTCTAAAATTACGGCTTCTGTTGTTCAAGAAATTGATAAGATTAATAGACGGTTCCTATGGGGAGGGAACACTGAAAAACGAGCGCCCTAATTTAGTTGCATGGGACGAGGTTTGCAAACCGAAAGAATTGGGGGCCTAGGACTTTGGTCTATGGCCAAGTATAACTATGTTCTTCTTCAAAAAACGGCATGGAGATTCCTTCACCAACCTGTCAGCCCCTGGGTTAAAGCCTTCAAAGCAGTTTATGGAGTTCATGGAGATGCTCTATCTTATGTCTCAAACTCTTCATTAAAGACGACATCATAGTCACATGATTGGAGAAGCCTTGTTTTTGGTTTGAAGGGATTGTTCTCGGGAATGATGCGCAGAATAGGCAACGGTGAGGACACCCTTTTCTGGAAGGATAACTGGATTGGAGAGCCGATTTTCAGAAGTCTGAACGGTGATCCAACATTGGTGGATGACTCAACTAGAGTTTGTGATTTTATTACAAGGAACTTTGATTGGGATGTTAGCAAGTTATTTGCCTTGCTTCCCATGGAGATTGCAGTTCAAATCATGGGTTATCCGCTTCCTAAGTTCTCTCCCATGCAAGATAAGAATGTTTGGAAATACTCTCAATGGTGTCTTTACAACTCAATCTGCATACCTTGCTCTCACGTCAGTGGCTTCTGATAATCACTCCAAATTTCCACTGGCTTTGGAGCCTGCCTATCCTCCCCAAATGGAAATTCTTCATATGGTTAGCTTGACATGATCGCTTATTCACTAACGCTAGGACCTCTCTTGGAATTTCCAATTTTCCCGGTTGCCCTGCCTGTGGCCATCACGTGGAAAATCTGATCCACATTTTACGAGACTGTTTCGTAGCCAAGAACTTTTGGAATGGTTGTATTGAAAGATCTCAAAGAGGGTCATTCTATACTATGGACATGCGTGAGTGCTTACAAGAGAATTTAGCGATGTCGAGGAATTCCCGCGCTTCGCTTATCCGCTTTGCTTGTGCAATTTGGAACTTTTGGAAAGAACGCTACCAAAGAATTTTCCAACCTGCAGATTGCGTTTATGATGAATCAAGATCTGCGGTTTGTTTCATCCACCAATGAAATGCTTCAACTGAACTCAAGTGCCCGAAGAATCCCACATCAATCTTGCTGGTGCATTGGTCATCACCTCTGAGCGGCTACTGATGGAGCGAGTCAAGGTAATCCGAGCGTTGCAAGAGATTGTGGCCTGCTTAGAAATGAAAGTGGTGCATGGGTTATGGGTTTTGCTGCTCATTTGGGGACTTGTACAAGCTTGGCAGCGGAACCTTTTGCCATTCGGACGGGTCTTTCTCTAGCATGGAAATATGGTTATTGCTGCGTTGTGTATGAAGTAGATGCACAAATTGTTCTGAACCTCATCGACAATTGTGACAGCTCCTCACACCCATTAGGTCCTTAATTAAGGATATCAGAAGCCTTAAAGCTCGAAATTGGATGTTAACATTCCAACATATCCAGCGCGAAGGCAACTTCTGCGCTGATATACTCTCCAAGCTTGGGTGTTCCCTGGAAGATGATCTTGTGATTTTCAGTTCACCGCCGGCTGAAGTGTTTCCCTTGTTAGAAACAGATACTATAGGAGTGTCTTTCCCAAAAGGCTTTTCTTTACAGTAATTTAATTTTCCTCTTTGTAACAAAAAAAAAAAAGAAGACAAACATTAACTTGTTAGGGACAACTTGTTTTTTTATTTGGATAAAATAAAGATTGTTTTTTAAACTTTTGATAATGTAATTGTTGTGTTTTGTTTTTCAGCTTTATCTATTTTTACTTTTAAAATTTATCGTAAATTACACTGATTCCATTAAACTTTAAATATTGTATTATTCATATCATTGAATTTTTGATTTCTTCAATTATAGCATTAAATTTTAGTTTTATGTTCAATGGTAAAGTACACAAATGATCCATCGACTATAAGACATTGTTTTGTTTGATCCCTCGACTATAAGACATTGCTTTGTTGAGTCTCTTGACTATTATAAGTTATAAAATGGTCATTTGACTATAAGACAATGATTTGTTGAGTTCTCTGATTATTAAAAGTTACAAAATGGTCATTCGACTATTCATATATTCCAAATTCGTTATTTCTTGTTAAAAATTTGATAACAATCTGAGTTAGATGTTAATTTGCTGATTGTGATATGATAAAATATGATCCTAAAATCTTAAACGACTATCATATGTTAATCAACAAATTGATGTCCAACTTAGACTGTCATCAAATTTTTAATATTAACATATGAATAATCATATGACCTTTTTATAACTTTTAATAGTTAAGGGACTCAACAAAGTAACGCCTTATAGTTAGGGGACCATTTTGTAACTTTTAATAATCGATCGATTCAATAAAGTATCACCATATAATCAGAGGATCATTTGTGTACTTTATCCTAGATTCAATTATACCATTCATTTATTAACTGCTTAATACGACGATGACATGAATATCAATTGCTGACTTAGGTGTTGCAATAAAATAACATCATTTTTGTGTGAATATTTTGATGTATAAATTTATCTGTTTGTATGAACAAGAAAGGTAATAGCCCCCATAATACGAACCTCAATCTTACTCTCTTTCCCCTAAAGATTAGCAAAAAGATTCTTGAAGACATTAAACTGTACAGGATTACTTAGAAATTTCACCACTATCGAATTGCTCTAGTAACAAACTCGTTCAGCAAAACCTCCGTCGGAGGGATGACTTGAACATCACCCTCCGTCGCTTGGGGAAAAAAGAATTGCAACCAGTGTTCTTATGAGGAAGAAAAAATGGCCTACAATCCAAATCAGGGCCCTTCATCCTCGCCTTTATAGCAGCGAAGCACTCATACCCTCCGACCCTTGCACCACTATCGAATTGCTCTAGTAGCGAGGTAACATCCTCAATACCGGGTTAGTGATTAAAGTGTAAGATTTTAAAATTTCAGTGATCAAATTAAATAAATTGAAAAGTGAAGGAATTAATTAAAAGATGTTGGTGTAGGATGAATTAATAAGTGAATGAGAATTAAAAGGGTAAAAGGGTTATTGAGCAAAAGTAATAATTAAATATTAGATATTGGGTATTATAATACCCAAGGGAAAGAAACAAGAGTTTCCAGATAACTCTTGATTCTTCTTTCTTCTTCATTTTCTTCTTCAACGTGAAGCACCCAAACCTAAGGTAAGTTTGATTTCTTTTGGTTAATCCTTCAAATTAAAGTATGGGTTTGATTTATGAAGCTTTAGGAAAGATTATAGAGATAAAAAATATTATAGAAACTCAAAGATTGGTGAGTTATTAAGGATTAAAGATAAGAAGTGGATAAGTGAAATCTTGAATAAGGATGTATAAATGGATTTAGAAGTTAAATCTGACTTGTCATGAGTGGAAGTAAATGATATGAAGTGCTAGAACTAGATTTAGAACATGTTGAAATTTGAGTAAGATTCTTGAATTCGGTATTAATGATTGGATTTGTAAGGTTAAGAGGTATTAAATGGATATTAATCAGTTTAAGTAGGTGTATAAGAGTTAGAAATATTAAAGGAGGTGAAAGATGAAGAGTTGAGATGAAAAGAGTGAATTTCGTGCTTGCAATGGGATTTTTGGGTTGTGTGCATCGATGCATCTTCAATGTGTATCGATGCACTCTCAAATAAACAAACATCGAATGCAATTAATGCATCGATGCATAAGGAGTGCATCGATGCATCCCCTTAAAATGCAAACATCGAATGTCATTTATACACCGATGTAAAAGTAGTGCATCGATGCATCGATAGGGAATGCATCGATACACTGTATAGTGCATTGATGCATACATTCATTAAAAGATGGAAATAACTTTTCTTTTAGCCTAAAAAATGATAGTTTAGAATATATTAATTAGTATACTAATAAGTATCAACGAATTACTATGTAGATACAGAGCTTAATCAAGTTCACGAACAATTACCCAGTAAGATCGATCGAGGAAAAAGCTAGGAAATATAGGTGAGTGCATATGTATAGTATGATTATAGAAATATACTCAATTCTAGACTTGTGATAAGTCTAGATTTTATATCTTGATACATGATCATATTTTGTATTATGAGATATGACATGAATTCATATAAAATGCATTATGTGACATGAATGTGCAGGAAAAGTTATATGAGCTATGTGAAAAGGTAAGAATTTACATGTCTACGCGATATAAACTACGTGAAATGTAAAAGCCCATGTTATGTAGATGAGAACTATAGGTATAGTTGGCATGCTAAGGGTAGAGGGTCTACGCGGTCCTTCGGGACAAAATTCGACGCGGTCTTTCGGGATCTATATATATTCTTCGGAACATGTGTGAAGTCTTGGGAGACACATACTTGATCCCTAGTATATGTATATGATTATTAAGGAATTCTATGTGGTCCTTATGGACATTATTATATGGCACTACGGTGCAATTCTACGCGGCACTTCGGTGCATTTATACTAGCTGTGGTGACAACATAGTGCACAACCTCACAATACTCACATACCTTAGGTTCTCAGTATGATATCATGGGCCAATAAATTTATTAATACAAATTCAGGAATGTTAAAGTTATATGCTTACAGGTAAGGATAATGGTGATGTAAACTACATGGATTAAGTATACGCTTTCATCCCATTTCATATCATTATGACATTTTCATTACATTTCCTTGTGATTATTATTATATTGCCTCACTAAGTCGATGACTTAGCGTGTGAGTGTTTCACACTTAGGATCCGAGAAAGTAGACGAGACAGGTTAAGCAGCTGGATAGTATTACTCCTGCAACCATCAGATCAGAAGCAACTTAATCAGTAGGTCATTTTGTTATGTTAATGGAAGTTGGCATGTAATTAAAGGGTTAAGTTGTGTATGCTCTGAATATTTTGGTAAACTTATAATACCATATATATATTATCGTATTTTCTTAATATAAGTTCAAGTATTTTGTTATTATTTGTTAAGAGTTGTGTTTTAAAAGTCAATGTAATATCTCTGACTCGTATCCGGGTCGAGTATGGGTTGGGGTGTTACATTTAATGGTATCAGAGCTATGGTTTAGCTGATTCTAGGCATAAACCAGAGTCTATAGAGTCTTTAGGTGGAATACATGCCAACTTATAGTGAGAAATTCTGATCTGGTATAGTATGAGTATGTTGTTTTGCTAATAGAACAATGTGTTTATTTTATTAGATGTCCGGACATAATAGCTCCCGAAGTGAAGCGGGAGAAGATAGGCCTGCTGAAAGCAGTAATTCACCTGTCCTGGCCAGGCAAGGTGAAGAACAGACATCTCAAGGAGTGCCTGTGCAAGATCAGGATACGTTCTTCAGAACGTTAGACGCTATTCTGATGCGTCTTCAACCTTCTGCTCCACTAACTCAAAGAATGAATGTAGCAAAAGAGTTGAGAGGTTTAGGAGCTCCCGAATTTAAGGGAGAAGCTGAGGAAGGTCCAGTGTCAGCGGATCTTTGGTTAAATGATTTGAAAATCATGCTAGATGGTCTCCACTGTTCCGAAGTGGAGAATTTAGATGGAGCTGTATCTTTATTGAGGGGTCAGGCGAGGATATAGTGGACGAACGTTACCATGAGGATGTCAAACGACCATTTAACTTGGTCTTTGTTTATAGAAGAATTTAAAAACAAGTATATTGGAGATCATTTTATTCGGCAAATGAAGCAGGAGTTTATGAATTTGAAGCAAATGAGTCGCTCTGTATATGAGTACGAATGTGATTTTAATAAGCTGAGCAGGTTTGCAGCTGAGCTTGTGCCTACTGACAAAGATGCATGTGAATGGTTCGTGAAGAGCTTGCGCCCTAGACTTAAAGAAATGTTGATAGTATTAAACTTGTCCTCGTTTTAAGAGGTGATTAATCGTGCAAAAGCTCTGGAAAGAGCTCAGAATGAAAGATTCGGGGACTCAAGGGTTCAGACATCAAAGAGGTCGGGTGCTTCTTCCAGCTCAGTACCACCAAAAAGAGGAAGAGATTCAGAATTTCGATCACAAGCTAGATCAGAATCATTTGCATCCTCTGCTAGAGGAGCAAGTCGTATGACTTCAGGGACTTGTTTCCGATGCGGAGAGGCTGAACATTTTATCCGGGACTGCCCGTTATTAGTTGGTGAGCCTGCATCATTTGAAAGAGTTGGTTCTGCCTCACAAAGAGGACGAGGAAGAGGTAGAGGAAGGAACCAGTCTGAATTCTTTGTGCAACCGGAAGTTCGATCCACTGCTCGGGTATACAATTTAAAGACAAGTGATAACCGTGATGATCCTGATATTATAGCATGTACTTTTCAGTTGTATGATAAATTAGTGATTATGCTGATTGATCCGGGTTCTAATTATTCTTATATTACCAGTAAATTAGTAAAAGAATTGAGAATTCCCTTAGAAGCTACGAGTAATGTAATGATAGTAACTAATCCGTTAGGGCATAGTGCTCGGGTGGACAAGGTTTGTAAGGGGTGTCCCATAAAGATTCAGGGAATTGAATTCCCTGCTAATCTGATAGAATTACCCTTTGACGAGTTTGAAGTGATTTTGGGAATGGATTGGTTGTTTCATTACTATGGGAATGTCGACTGTAGATTGAAAAAGGTAAACCTGAAGAGTCCAGAAGGAATAGAAGTAAATATGATCAGTGAAATGTGTAATCCCTTAGTAAATGTAATATCAGTGATGTCTGCCAAGAAATTACTGCTACAAGGATGTCAGGGTTTTCTTGCAAATGTGATAGATTCAAGAGCTCAAGAGAAAAGGTTAGAGGAGATTCCAATAGTTCGAGAGTTCCCTGATGTTTTCCCTGCTGAGTTGTCAGGATTACCTCCAAGTAGAGAGGTAGAGTTCTAAATTGAAATAATGCCGGGAACAACTCCGATTGCAATGACACCTTATCGAATGTCTCCAAAAGAACTGCAAGAGTTAAAGAATCAATTACAAGAGTTGCTAGAGAAGGGATTTATCCGGCCAAGTGTATCACATTGGGGAGCTCCAGTGTTATTTGTTAAAAACAAGGATGTAAATGCGTCTCTGCATTGACTATCAACAGCTCAATAAAGTGACAATCAAGAATAAGTATCCTCTCCCATGCATTAACGATTTATTTGATCAGTTAAAAGGAGCTTCGATATTCTCGAAGATTGACTTACATTCCGGTTATCACCAATTGAAGATTCAGGAGAAAGAAATTCCGAAGACAGCTTTTAGAATGATATATGGTCATTATGAATTCATTGTAATGTCATTTGGAGTAACGAATGCACTTGCTGCTTTCATGGATCTTATGAACATGATTTTTCAGCCCTACTTGGACCAGTTTGTTGTTGTCTTTATTGATGACATACTGGTGTACTCGAAATCCTATGAAGAGCATAGCGCACATCTGATGATCGTCTTGCAAATTTTAAGAGATAAGAAGTTGTATGCTAAATTGTCCAAATGTGAGTTTTGGTTAAATGAAGTAATTTTCTTGGGGCATGTGATCTCCGCAGATGGGATTAGGGTGTACCCTCAAAAGATTAAAGCTAAAATGGATTGGGAAGTTCCTAAGAATATGTCTGAGGTTCGGAGTTTCCTTGGACTTGCCGGTTATTATCGAAGATTCGTTAAGAATTTTTCGATGATTGTGCTGCCTCTAACAAAGCTAATGATAAAGAACGTACCGTTTAGTTGGACTCTTGAATGTCAAGAAAGTTTTGAAGTTTTAAAGGAAATTTTGACAGAAGCTCATGTTTTAGTTCAACCTGAAACTGGCAAGAATTTCATAGTGTTTAGTGATGCGTCCTATAATGGGTTAGGGTGTGTGTTAATGCAAGAAGGGAAAGTGGTAGCGTATGCATCGAGACAGTTAAAACCACATGAAAAGAATTACCCCACCCATGATTTAGAAATGGCTGCTGTAGTGTTCGCTCTCAAGATTTGGCGTCATTATCTGTATGGAGAACGATGTTACTTGTATGCGGATCATAAGAGCTTGAAATACCTGATGACTCAGAAAGAACTTAATTTGAGGCAAAGGAGATGGGTTGAATTCTTAAAAGATTATGATGTGATAATTGATTATCACCCCGGGAAGGCTAACGTGGTAGCTGATGCCTTGAGCAGGAAAACGTTTGCAGCCTTACGAGCTATGGACGTAAGATTATCTTTAACTGGAGACGGTGGTCTATGTGCGGAGCTAAAGTTTAAACCGGAATGGTTAGAACAAATTAGAGAATTACAAAGTAAAGATGAAATGTGTTTGAAAATAATAGAGCAAGTAAGGAATAAAGAAATTAAGGATTTTGAGGTTAAGTCAGATGGGAATTTGTTTTATAAAGGAAAAATTATGATACCGGACAATGAGGATTTGAAGAAAGAAATATTGACAGAGGCTCATTGTAGTCCATTGACGATGCATCCGGGTGGAATTAAGATGTACATGGATTTGAAGGATAGGTATTGGTGGTCAGGAATAAAAAGAAGTATCACTGAATTTGTGTCTAAGTGCTTGGTATGTCAACAAGTTAAAGCTGAGCACCAAGTTTCTTCTGGATTATTACAACCCCTTTCCATTCCTCAATAGAAGTGGGATAATGTGACGATGAATTTTGTTTTGGGGTTACCCTTGACTCCAAATAAAAGAGATTCAATTTGGGTCATCATTGATCGTTTGACCAAATCAGCGTATTTCATTCCCGTCAGAACTAATTTCTCTATGGAAAAATATGTGGAGTTGTACATTAGAGAAATTATTAGATTGCATGGAGTTCATGTTTCTATAGTTTCTGATCGAGACCCTCGATTTACTTCAAGATTTTGGAAATCCCTACATGGAGCGTTGGGAACTCGCCTTAACTTTAGTATGGCCTTTCACCCTCAGACAGATGGGCAATCAGAGAGAACTATTCAAATATTGGAAGATATGTTGCGAGCATGTGTTATTGAGTTTAAAGGGTCGTGGGAGAAATATTTACCATTGGCAGAGTTCACTTACAATAATAGTTATCAATCCAGTACTAAAATGACACCTTATGAGGCATTATATGAGAAGAAATATCGTACTCTAGTAAACTGGTATGAGCTCAAAGATCGAAGTGTACTTGGTCAAGATTTAATTCAAGATGTGGAGGAGAAAGTGCGTGAAGTTCAGCATAACCTCAAAGTGGCATCGGATTGGTAAAAGTCTTATTCTGATCTTAAAAGAAAAGAGATTGAATTTGAAGTTGGAGATAAAGTATTTCTAAAAGTATCTCCCTGGAAGAAAGTCTTACGATTTGGTCGGAAAGGAAAGTTAAGTCCTAGATTCATCGGGTCATATGAAGTTGTTAAGAGGATAGGACCAGTGGCATATCAGTTATCTTTTCCACCGGAGATGGAGAAAATTCATAATGTCTTTCATGTGTCCATGTTGTGAAGGTATAAGTCTGATCCCTCTCATATAGTTGCACCAGAGCAAGTAGAGGTTCAATCAGATCTGACCTATGAAGAAGAACCAGTAAGAATATTGGCTTATGAAGTTAAACAGTAGAGGAATAAATCAGTTTCGTTGGTCAAAGTTCTCTGGAGGAATCATAAAGTAGAGGAAGCAACGTGGGAGCATGAAGAGGATATGCGTTATCAATACCCCCATCTGTTCGTGTAATGAAAATTCGAGGATGAATTTTCTTAAGGAGGGAGATTTGTAACATCTTCAATACCGAGTTAGTGATTAAAGTGTAAGATTTTAAAATTTCAGTGATCAAATTAAATAAATTAAAAAGTGAAGTAATTAATTAAAAGATGTTGGTGTAGGATGAATTAATAAGTGAATGAGAATTAAAAGGGTAAAAGGGTCATTGAGCAAAAGTAATAATTAAATATTAGATATTGGGTATTATAATACCCAAGGGAAAGAAACAAGAGTTTCTAGATAACTCTTGATTCTTCTTTCTTCTTTATTTTCTTCTTCAACGTGAAGCACCCAAACCTAAGGTAAGTTTGATTTCTTTTGGTTAATCCTTCAAATTAAAGTATGGGTTTGATTTATGAAGCTTTAGGAAAGATTATGGAGATGAAAAATATTATAGAAACTCAAAGATTGGTGAGTTATGAAGGATTAAAAATAAGAAATGGATAAGTGAAATCTTGAATAAGGATGTATAAATGGATTTAGAAGTTAAATCTGACTTGTCATGAGTGGAAGTAAATGATATGAAGTGTTAGAACTAGATTTAGAACATGTTAAAATTTGAGTAAGATTCTTGAATTCGGTATTAATGATTGGATTTGTAAGGTTAAGAGGTATTAAATGGGCATTAATCAGTTTAAGTAGGTGTATAAGAGTTAGAAATATTAAAGGAGGTGAAAGATGAAGAGTTGAGATGAAAAGAGTGAATTTCGTGCTTGCAATGGGATTTCTGGGTTGTTTGCATCGATGCATCTTCAATGTGCATCGATGCACTCTCAAATAAACAAACATCAAATACAATTAATGCATCGATGCATAAGGAGTGCATCGATGCATCCCCTTAAAATGCAAACATCGAATGTCATTTATGCACCGATGCACAAGTAGTGCATCGATGCACCGATAGGGAATGCATCGATACACTGTGAGTGCATCGATGCATACCTTCATTAAAAGATGGAAATAGCTTTTCTTTTAGCCTAAGAAATGATAGTTTAGAATATATTAATTAGTATACTAATAAGTATCAACGAATTGCTATGTAGATACAGAGCTTAATCAAGTTCACGAACAATTGCCCAGTAAGATCGATCGAGGAAAAAGCAAGGAAATATAGGTAAGTGCATATGTATAGTATGATTATAGAAATATACTCAATTCTAGACTTGTGATAAGTCTAGATTTTATATCTTGATACATGATCATATTTTGTATTATGAGACATGACATGAATTCATATAAAATGCATTATGTGACATGAATGTGCAGGAAAAGTTATATGAGCTATGTGAAAAGGTAAGAATTTACATGTCTACGCGATATAAACTACGTGAAATGTAAAAGCCCATGTTATGTAGATGAGAACTATAGATATAGTTGGCATGCCAAGGGTAGAGGGTCTACGCGGTCTTTCGGGACAAAATTCTACGCGGTCCTTCGGGATCTATATATATTCTTTGGAACATGTGTGAAGTCTTGGGAGACACATACTTGATCCCTAGTATATGTATATGATTCTTAAGGAATTCTATGTGGTCCTTATGGACATTATTATATGGCACTACGGTACAATTCTACGCGGCACTTCGGTGCATTTATACGAGCTGTGGTGACAGTATAGTGAACAACCTCACAATACTCACATACCTTAGGTTCTCAATATGATATCATGGGCCAATAAATTTATTAATACAAATTCAGGAATGTTAAAGTTATATGCTTACAGGTAAGGATAATGGTGATATAAGCTACATGGATTAAGTATACGCTTTCATCTCATTTCATATCATTATGACATTTTCATTACATTTCCTTGTGATTATTATTACATTGCCTCACTAAGTCGATGACTTAGCGTGTGAGTGTTTCACATGTAGGATCCGAGAAAGTAGACGAGACAGGTTAAGCAGCTGGACAATATTACTCCTGAAACCATCAGATCAGAAGCAACTTAATCAGTAGGTCATTTTGTTATGTTAATGGAAGTTGGCATGTAATTAAAGGGTTAAGTTGTGTATGCTCTGAATATTTTGGTAAACTTATATTACCATATGTATAATATCATATTTTCTTAATATAAGTTCAATTATTTTTCTATTATTTGTTAAGAGTTGTGTTTTAAAAGTCAATGTAATATCTCGTATCCGGGTCGGGTACGAGTTGGGGGTGTTACAAGCGAACTCGTTTAGCAAACACCTTTGCCGGAAGGATGACTCAAACCTCACCCTCCATCACATTGGGAAGAAAGAATTGCAACGAGTGTTCTTCTGAGGAAGAAAAAATGACCTATAATCCAAATTAGGGCCCTCCATCCCCGCCTTCACAGCAGCGAAGCACTCAGACCCTCCGACCTTGCACCAATACCGAATTTCTCCAGTAGCGAGCTCGTTTAGTAAACACCTCTACCGGAGGGATGACTCGAACCTCACCCTACGTCGCATGAGGAGGAAAGAACTGCAACGAGTGTTCTTTTGAGGAAGAAAAAACGGCCTCCAATCCAAATTTGGCCATCCATCCCCACCTCCACAGCCAGCGAAGCAATCAGACCCTCCAACCCAACCTTCACAGCCATTCCTGTAGCCAATCACTATGTTGCACGATATGGATACGAGGACGTATACGCGGACAGGGACAGGAAATGGTAATTTTTAAAATTACAGGGTACGAGGACTGTAAGGGTATGACATATAAAATAATTTTAAAATTATAAATATATATAAAATATCATAAATAAAGTCAAATATCAAGATTCAAACCACAATATTAAGATTAGAACAGTAAAATCCATAAACAACCCATAATATTAAAATGTCAAATTTCAAGATTCAACCCACAATATTAACTCAAGAATAATAAAATCCATAATCAAATCATAATATTAAAGTGTCCAATCTTAAGACTTAAACTATAATATTAAATCCAAACCAAACATTGTTAACATCCTAATTTAACTCTAATTAAAATCCTAACATTTGAGCATTTTTTAAAATTATAAATAGATATAAAAATCATAAATAAAGTTAATACTTCATAGAAAAATTGGTGTAACAATCTATTTAACTATAATTAAAATCTAACATTTGAGATTTTTTTTCCAAACCCCTAAATTAATTTTAGTGTCCGATTTGAAAAATAATGAAAAAATTGTTTCCAAATTTGAAATCCCTAGGAAGATCAGGGATCAAATGGCAATTATACAAAATATCTATAATTCCTATTTTCTCCACCCTGCTGTCGCTTCTTCTTCCTTCTGTTTCTTTTCTTCATTTTCGGAATTAGGGGAGTTGAATCATCCCGTTGCCTGTCTCACCACTCCCGTTCTGCTTTTTGTTCGAACTCAAATGAGGGTTCCAACGACTCCTCCTTCGCCTTCAGCTAGTGGTTTCCTCTTCTCCGCTCGAGCATATCTTGTCAGTGGTAATTACCCCGGGGACGTCCCCAAAACATCCCCAGATAAACTTTGACCGTCCCTGAATTCAGTCAGCCATACCTATCACCGTGGCACATCCCCGTTACGTACCCCGGCCGTCTCCGTACCGTTCCTGTGCTCGAAACGTATCGAATTCTTGAAACGGAGCTCCTTTACCGTCCCTGTGCAATCAGAGAACCAAACAGCCAGATCACAAGAGAAAGAAAGAAAACCCCAAGAAAATCGATGAGAACGCCAGAAATCCTCGAATCATTTCAGTCCTGCTAAAAAGTGCGAATAGCATTTCTTAACCTTTATAAAATTTTATTCAACCAAGGATCAAGTATAATAATATATTTATGAAATCAATAAAGATTTTCAAATAAATTTACTATTATTGAGATAGCTCAACTATTATTTAATATTTTTCAAAAAAACACGTGTTTTTTTAGAATTTTCTCCTATGCTCACTTTGTCAATTCTGCATCATGTGGCAGTTGCTGAATATATTTAAATTTTCATTCTATAATTATCTATATCATTATTTTTATTAGAGGATAATTAAAATTGATATTAATATTTTAATATGAAATCTTTTAAAAAGAATTGTATTACCAATCAATTGAATTCAGACTATGTCGTTGGAATTTTTTTTTGAAGAAATGTCGTAGGATGATTTATTTAGGGTGATTATATTTTTATATAATTTATATATAATTCAGTATAATTATATATATATTAATAAAATGATAAGAATATAAACTAATAAGATATTATAAAATAAATACATTAAATTAAAAATTACATTTTATATATAATCAGATATAATTTATACACTTTTTATGGAATAATTCATATATAATTCATAAATGGGATTAATCCTAGCAAAATAAGTGATATATCCGATCCGAAATTCTGGATACCTGAAAAATCGGATATCCGATTTTTTTGAATCAGATTTGGATCTTGATTTTAGATATCCAACATTTTGAATCGGATCTGATATCCGATTTTGTACAACCCTAGTACCTGATCAATCGTTAACACCAATTAAAGTGTGTGTATATATATATATATGTTATGCATTCTATATTTAAACAATAAAATAGCATCTAATTATTGCTGTGAATGGCCAAGAATATGTGAGGGGAGGTTTCTTAGGCTGAAATAGGTGCAATATTTTAGCAAATCAAAGGAAGAGATCCAGTGGATGAAAAACAGATTATGGAATCCCAAATAGTTGATAAGAAATATTGTCCAATCATTGTTTTATGATAATCCAAACTCTTCGTGACAACTTGTTTCCATCTTGTTTAATAATTTAAAGCTGTTGTTCATTCTCATGTTCTTGCCAGTTTCCATAAATTCAGCCAATTTCCCCTCCATTGCAGGCCAACAAAACCTTGCTGGCCTGCAAATTTGACAGTTTCCATTCCATCTTCATTCTTCACAATTTGCAGAAATGGGGTGTGGTGGATCTAAACACTCTGTCGCCACCGACAACATCATTAGCCGGAAGAACTCGAAAGCTGGATCGAAGCGGGAGATGAGCTCGGACTCCGTCGAAGAGACGAGAAAAGTCGACCACAAGACAAGCTCGGAAGGCGGTTCCGATGCGATTGCGACGTCCATCAGCCGCAAGAACTCGAGCGTGAGGTCCAGGAAGGGGAAGAGCTCGGAAATCGTCGAAGAAACGAGGAAAGACGATGGCAAAACAAGCTCACCGGATCAACCAAAAGGCGAAAACGACAATTCCAGTGCGGGTAAGCCCGTAAATGAATGAACAAACATGGACTATAATATATTCATGTTCGTTCGTTCGTTTAGCTCTAACCCAACGAACGAACAAATACGATAATGTAGTTTGTTCATATTTATTGGTGTTCATTAAAATAATAAACGAATGCAGACGAATACAAACGAAATAACGTAAAATATAACTTTCTTTTAATTTAATTTTTTTTATTAAAATAATATAAATAAACGTAAATGAATATAAATATAAATATAAATTTAATTAAAAGAATAAATATAAATGAATAGATTATCGAATGCAAACAAACATAAACGAATGAATTATCAAATGAACGAATGCTCCATTTGTTCGTGTCGATTCGTTTTTGTTTAATAAATAAACGAACTTCCCGTCAAACTATTCACAATCGATTTGCTGAACGTTAGGTTCATTTACAGCCCAAGGTGCAGGTGTCGAGGGGAAGAAGATAGGTGAAAGCACGGAATTGAAGGAGAAGGATAATGTGAAGGATAAAACAATGGGTGAAGAGAGAAAAGAAGAAACTGTGGAGGTAATTAAGGCTGCTGCTGAAGAAACAAACAAGGATCAGAAACTGGATGAAGATTCAAAGACAGAAACCGTGAAGGATCAAAAAGCTGTTGAGGAAACTGCAAATGGTGTTTGACTGATAATGCATTTTTCAATGGCCGTAATTTGTACGTATTCGTAAAATTATTTGATGTTTTCATGCATGATTCTCAGGAAAACATGAAACCGTGAAGAAAGAGGAAGAATCAAAACCAGCCAACGGTACTACCAAAGCTGAAGTTTCCACAGCGGTTGAAAAACAGGTCAATTTATATGTCAAAGAATTATGATTTTGATATTAATCGTAAGTATTAATTAGGATTTTCTTTTCTTGTTGCAGGAAGAGAAATCTGATGGCTCATCAACAGCTGGGGATTTGAAGAAAGATCAGTGACAATCTTTCATGTGTATTTATCTGATTGATTTTACACTTGGGTTTTTATGTATTGTTTGTATTTACATGCTATTCTTCCTTAAACCCATATCCAAAGAAACATATTTGTTGTGCTTTAAGCTTCCCAAAAGGTCAAGAGACTATGAAGATTAAGAGTAAAAGGAAATTTATATTAATATTATTTACAACACTTCCTTTTGAATGTTCTATGCATTTCGTTAAAATATTATTCCAAAAAAATATGATGAAGAAAAGAGTATATCATATGCATATTATATTATTTCATTAAAATTTTACTACGAAAATTAAGTCGAACGAAATTTTAATCAATAGAAAAAGAGTACAACATATATTTATTCTTTCTCGTGATAACATCATAAATGATTCAGTAGTCTTCATAATTTAATTTTAAATACAAACTTCTTAAATATAGACCAATTTTGATCTATACGTAAATGATTTTGTAGCACTTAATTCTTTTAGATCAACTAAGATGGGAATTTTTGTATACCAATTACCAAGATATAATACTTTTTATTAGCTCCTTTACTCTTTTCTTGAAGACAAGATTTATCTTTTACGATCATCAAAGCACATAATAGATATGTTAAATTTATTCTAAATTTCTTTAAAATCTTTTGATGTGTTAAATTTTATAGACAAAATTTTATGTTTTTGTTCTCAATCTGTAAGTTAAAATAAAATTCAATTCTAATATTTTTGTTTAAAAAATTCATTAAATAATCAAATGCTTTTGAAGAGGTTTTTTGAATTTAAATTTCAAATCTTCAAGAGTCCCAATAATATTCATTAGAGTAACTATAATATACATTAATCATGGTCTCTTAATAAAAACATATGGGCATCTTATATAATTTTGTTAATCTTTATGTTAACGACTCTTTACTGATTATATACATCTTTAATTTTATATATATATATATTTAAGTAGAGCATAATGATAAAATTAGTTTGACAAATTTATTGTTTTTTTTGTTTTTTGTTTTTATAGTACTTTAACCTTTGATGTTTTATTTTTGTAGATATTTTTATTATTATTAGGGTTAACGGGGTAGGCTCGTACAGTCTTTGATCTCTGCTGATATGCTTCGATCCTTGGACGAGTCTGTTGGCAGCTAGTTTTCAGCAAGTGTGGTTCTCCATGACTTAGGGCTACTCTTTGTTCAAGCTCTGGTTGCGGGTGATATTGTGTTTGAGGTGTTGGCTCGTTACTTTGGATATGCAGTCGGTGTTCGATCTCGTTTTAGTTCTAAGTTCATTTTAGTAGTTTGTTTGTGTTGAATTTCTTGGAAGGGGTTTAAAGTAGGGTTGGGTTTGGATTTGTGTGTTGTTCAGCTTTGTGGGTTTTTTGAATCTTACCATCTCTACCAACTCAAGGCACACTCTTTGTCCCCATTCAGGATTAGAGTTTTTTTTAATGAGGTCATCGAGGTGGTTTATTTTGTAAACGTTCGTAATACAAAATACCATCTTTAAGAAAAAACGATAGCTGACCAAATGCATAGAAGCTTACCTGCTAATGCCCTCCCCAAACAAATCAACTATCCCTTTTCAATTCTTATTTCCTGAGTAGAAATGGATAAGCTTGAGAGAAAATGTTGCTCTTTCAAGGTACTGACCACCCTTTGAAATGAAACAAACATGGGTTTTTTTGCTACAATTTAGCAAAATGAAACGTATTTAGTACTCATTTCTTTTTTTGCAGGTTTCATCAGTCATTTGTTCCATCGACCGCGTTTGTCCGTTTTTCTCCCTCCAATTTTCACCCCATACTTTAGCCTCTGCAACAGCTCGTTCTCTATCGAGATTGCGATTTCGTGGTGTTTGCCTTGCTCTCGCAGGATTCAGAGGGCTATCCCTATGAGATTCTTGCGGCTCTGGATCAGCCAAACCACCCCATTTCTTCCCTGACCCTCCGCCGGATCCATTCCTACCCAACTCTGCACCGCTCAATTCCCGAACATGGTTCCTTTTCCTGTAATCAGGTGAATTTCTATTGCTGGATGGGGAACTATCCTGTTCACGCTCACCTGGGCTGTCCAGACCATCTGCCGTGCTCCTTCGATCATCCTTGAGTCTCGGAGTCGATGGACCGACCCTGTTGCTTTGATTGCTGGGTGCATTAGGGTCATAGGTTTGCGATGCTAAATACGCAAGCGCTGTCACAACATCTCCTATTAGAGGTCTTGTAGCAGCTTGTTCTTGCAAACATACTGCCTACGATTTTGAAATTTTATCCAGAAAAAGAAATATATACACACGCCTAAAATTTTATGTAAAGAAATGTGAACTTATAAAATCTTAAGGAGGTAAATTAATAAAATTTTAAGAGAGACTAAAACAGATTATCAATAAAATTATCTAAATTTTAAAAATTTTAAGGAGATAATTGTTTGAATACTAACCAGTGATTCATACAAAGAGATTATTTGAGATTTTCTCTACTTGCTAGAAGTTGTTTATACTGTGCATACGACTAAATCATGATTATGTGAACAAATGTTAAAAATTAGATGTATTCATGTTCAGATTAAATCAAATTATAAATACTTAAAGAATAAATTTAAGTTGAGTTGAGCTGAATTAAAAAAAAACTTTTTTACTTCAATCATGTATAATATGAGTAGAAAATCCAAAAAAAAGTTATTAAATGCAAAAAATATCTAATTTTTTTTACAATTTATGTTTAACCTTATATTGTTTCCAAAAATTATAATTTAAGTTTAATTTATTTAAAAAAAATAAAATCATTAAAATTTTACAAAATCATAAAGAATGGAAAAGACCTAGAAAATTTTGATTTTGTTTGTTTAAAAATTAGTTTATATTTTTAATATTTTGATTTTAAAAATATTTTTTATTTCCAATTATAGGTGACGTGTTTCTGTTAGTCAAAGTGACTTTTTTAATAGAAAATGTCATTGTCTAATGAAGATAAAAGAAACATACTGATAATACATTGGATAACTGAGAACAGAATGATAATACAGAGATAATTAAAAAATAAATTACTATGGACAAAGAGAAAACTACACAATAATACAGAAATAATATTATATTAAGCCATTAATTTATTTTGGATAAGTTTCATATTATTATCCAAGAAGCAATAGAAACTAACTGCTACAATCAATACAAGTCACAAAACAAGCAACACCTCCTAGGAGTTGCTAATCCCCCAAGCTAAACAAAGATTTCTATTGTTAACACTATTTTTTATGACAAAACGAGTTGACTTCAGCTTAACAATTTCTTTAATACCGTTAACCACACTATCAACATCTCTACTAATGCCCCTAAACTGCCTATGATTTCTTTCCTCCTATATACAATATACATATGCACACCAAGCTATTCTAAATATAGACACAAAGAGGGTTTGCCTTTAAACCGAGAGATGGCCCAATTCAGTTCCTCATCCCAACACCCCACCATTCTGTCAACATTATATAACCGGGTAATCACCTCCCAAACAGCCTTTGAGAAGGAGCATCCAAAAAAGATGTGGTTGCGGGTCTCAGCCTCAGTTCCACACAACCTGCATTTATCTTCCACCCCAATCCCCATTCGAGCAAGTCTATCAGCAGTAGGCAATCTGTCAAGAATAGCCATCCAGGCAATGAGGGAGTGTTTAGGATTATGCAAAGGAAACCAGACAACCTTATGTCATTCCACCTTCTCTTTCCTTCCCCTAATTTCCTGCCATAGGCAACGAGTTGTAACCTTGTCCCAGTCCATGATCACCGAGAACAAAGGTTGAATTTCCTCCCTTAACTTCAGAATTTTCTGTATACTCCAACTAAAGGAAAGCTTGCTTGTAACAGACCAGAAGTCAACTCTTTTAAAAATATATAACCTCACCCAGGTGACCCAAAGAGAACCTTCAGCCATGAGAAGTTCTTTAACCAATAACAGAATACAAGCTTTATTCCAGCAAGCTAAATGCTTAAGGCCTAAGCCCCCCTCAGACTTAGGGGTGCAAATGCACTCCCAGCTCACTCGGGCTCCCTTAGCTGGAATGTCACCCCCTTTCCAGAAAAACCTTGCACAAAGCTGGTTCACCCTTTTAATCATAGCAGTGGGCAGAACAAGCTGCTTACACTAGTAGTTGGCAGTGCTAAATAAGACTGACTTCACCAGTTGCAATCTGCCTACATAACTCAACCATCTATTAGACCAAAGTCCAAGTTTTGCTTTGATTTTCTCCACTAGACTGGCATAATCTTTCACTGTTAGTTTCCTAGGGACAAGAGGCACCCCTAGGTATCTCACAGGAAGGCAACCTAGTTTGAATCCAGTAAACTCATGGACCAATGTCCTAAGATCATCATTCACACCAACCATGAAAATTTCAGTCTTAGCAGCATTGAGCCTCAACCTTGACATCTCATATAACCTTTCCAAAACACAATTCACCCCTATAATAGAATCAAAGCTACCTTTGCAAAATATGAGTAAATCATCTGCAAAGCATAAGTGTGTTAGGTTTAGTTTCATGCACTTAGGATAAAATTGGAATATTTTTCCAGAAGCATCAACATCCAACATTTTTATAAGACATTCATAATAACCATAAACAGGTAAGGGGATAGGGGGTCCCCCTGCCTGACTCATCTTCTCCCTCTAAAAAACCCTACTAGATTGCCATTCAACACAATGGAGAATCTAGAGTCCATAACACAAGCTTCTATCCATCTCTTAAATAAATCAGGCAACCCTAATCCTTTCAAAACAAAAAGAAGAAACTTCCAGCTTAGTGAGTCAAAAGCCTTCTGTAGATCAGCCTTTATGGCACACCTAGGGGAGATAGAACCCCTTCCATATCCTATAACAAGCTCCTGAGCTAGGAGGGTGTTGCCTTCAATTTTCCTCCCCCTCATAAAGGTTGATTAGTTAGGGGCTATGATCATAGGTCGAAATTGAACCAATCTGCTCACTAAAATCTTGGTAACAGTCTTGTAAAAATCTGAGCAAAAGGATATGGGTCTAAAGTCCATGGCTTTACAAGAGTTAGGTAGCTTAAGAACTAAAGCAATATCAGTGGAGTTAAATGCATGCAACATTTTTGAGGATTCAAAAAAATACCTCACAGCAGCTATAAAGTCTGCTCCAACAATGTCCCAGGGAGAATGAAAAAATCCAGCTGTGTATCCATCAAGGCCAGGAGCCTTATCCTTACCTTGATTCCAAATGGCCACTTTGATTTCATCATTAGTAATATCTTTGATCAAATCAGCATTGGCACCTGCTGGCAGAGTGTAACCCAGCAGGTCCCTAAGAAAGCTGCCAGAACACCCTTGCACATTTGCATCTATAGTACCAATCTTCCTTGTGAAATGATCCACCAATTCTCCAGCTATTGAATCAAATGTGTCAAGCTTATTGCCTCTCTCATCCATCAACACTCTTATAGTATTTCTCTTCCTTTTGACAACAACTTGGGAGTGAAAAAATTTAGTGCACTGATCACCATCAAGCAACCAATCCACTTTAGCTTTATGCTGATAAAATAACCTTTCAGCTTTCTCTAATTCAGTAAGCTCCAAGAGTAATTTTTTCTCTTCTATCACAACATCCAAATTCCTTCCAGATAAGGTAAGAACATGTTGCTTCTCTAATTGTTCTCTTTTTTCAGCAACCTTCCCAGAGATATTAGAGAAACACCTTTTATTAAAAGCCTTTAACTCATGTTTCAATCTCTTTATTTTGCAAAACAAGACTTGCATGGGGTCTCCTTGCACAGACTCAGCCCAAGACTTCCCCACTACTTCCTTGAAATCATGGTGCAATGCCAAAAAATTGAAATATTTAAAGGGCTTAGGCCTTGAAGCAAGATTCTCATGGGAGTACCAGGCCACAGCCAGACTATGGTCAGATACTCCAGGGGCTTGAAATTCTACATGGGAGTTAGGAAACCCCTCACACCAATAATCATTCACTAAAATTCTATCCATCTTCCTAGCTAAGAACCCCACTTCATGCTTATTTGACCAGGTGAACACAGGTCCAAAAAAAGAGTGGTCCACCAGCCCCATATTTGTCATATAATTCTATAAATCCTCCATATCTGAAGATAAATGTCCATCCATACAGATAGAACTTTCTATAGCAGTAGCAGTAACATTGAAATCACCCCCACTATCCAAACATTATTGCCAACCAGAGCACTAACATCAGAAAGATGATTCCACAGTTCTTTCCTAGTAGCCCCACTTTACAGCCATAAACAACATAAATATAAACATTCCTACTCCCAAAACTGCCCTGAATAGTAATAGATTGGTCAGCCACTTGCAAAACAGAAAATTGCAGATTCTTCTTCAATAGAATCCAGATTCTACTATTTTCCACACAACTATAGTTTCAACAATAATTCCAGTCTTTTTCAAATAGAGCAATAATAGCCTGAGCCCTATTCTCTATGATTCTAGTTTCAAGCAGACAGAGAACCTCAACGTGCAACTTCTCAACACGAGCCATTACATTTTTCTGCTTGATGGGATGGTTAAATCCCCTAATATTCCAGAAAATCACAGTCATTAAGTAGGAAGAGTAATATAACCTCCCACATGCTCACCAGTTCTCTTAGTTTTATCCAGCAAATCTTTATTCTTAGTCTTCATTTCCAGCAGTAAATTAGCTACACCTTGAGAAGCAAGCCTAGGCTTCCTTCCCCCTCCCTCAGCCTCTTCCAACAAAGATCCCAACACCTTAAACTTGTTGGAAGAACCAACAACAGATGAAACCTTCCATTTCTCACCTTTTTCCCCCTTTCTTTTCGATGTGAAGCAGGGTCAAGAGGTAATGAGACATCAACCTTAGAGCTCACACAACTATTAACCTTGTCCTCAACAAAACTCATCTTTGACTTATGTTTATCTGCTAACTGCTCACTAGTCTCCACAACATCCATAACATTTCCAGCATTCTGGTGTAAAGCAAGATCAAAAGGCAAAGAACCAGCCTTAGAGGTCACACTGCCATTAACTCTATCCTCATCAACACTCAACTTCAAGGACTGCCTAATTGTTAACTGCTCCTTGGAAGTTGACACACTAGCCTCAACATTATTCACAACATTATCAATATTATTAAGCACAGAGCTTTGCTCAACATTGCCCTTTTCCTTGAAAGCCAACCCATCAACTCCAACCACTGGTAATCCTACCTCAGAACTCCCCCCAGATGTTTCAAGGACCTTTTCCTTGACTTTCCACATCTTCTGTCCATCACCACAAGCAACATTATAAAACTTATCCAATTGGCCAAAAATCCTACACTTGGAACAACAAGAGGGAAACCAGGGAATGACAACCTTCACAGAGCAAATAGATCCATCTTGCAGTTTAATTCCAATTATACGAGGCAATCGTGCACCAGCCTCTACCTCAATGCAAACCTTTGCAAATTCCAGCCGCTCCTTTGAAGCCGTGACCGAGTCCATATACAAAGGAACCCCAAGGGCACTAGCAATGTAGCTAAGCCATTTCCTAGAAAACATCTCTAAAGGTACATTGAATAACTGAACCCACACATGCATTCTCTCCAAATTAAAATCAAGGCGTTACAAGTTAGGTTCCCATTTCCTCAGCACCAAAGGTTTGTGTTGGAAATGCCAGGGACCATTCTCGAGGACCCAGTCCCGGCTAGCACCATTAGAGAAGGAAAAGACATAAAGATTAGAACCAGCGAGACTAACCTTGGCCGTTGATTTCCCCCACACAATATCCACCAACCTCTGCAACGAGCCAAAATTGGGCACCGACCCAATGAATTGTCCCTCGAGTGAGAACTTCCACTCCGAAATCCCTTCTTCAAAGACGTCATTCGGCGGAGTCACCGTCGCAGAACCCTTGCAACACTCCGAAGGGAAAAATCCATTAATTATTTGGGTTAATTCTTTCAAATATCATATCATTTTTTAAAAATAACCCGATATTTATACATATCTACACAGAAAGAATAGAATTAGACGGCGAAATCATGTGAACAATACAAGCGGGATAATTAATTACTGAAATAGGACACATATAAATATATTTTAGGATATATGGGTTTTAGAACTCTTCAATAAATACTATAGATCCAAAAATAAATTTTCATCAATAATACATTTGAAACTATTTTTAATACCAACATTATTACGCTAATTTTACCGAATTAGACAAAAAAAAACGACCCTAGAAATATATGGCTCTTGGCCTTTCAATAGGGTCGCTATTTTGAGAATGTTCCTTTATATCCTAAGTTCATACATGTATATATAATACAGCATCTATATATGTTTTTTAGGTCATGATTACCTGCAAGAAAAACATGAGCTCGACATGAAAATTACATATCATAAAAAGTATACACATAGTTGTATGAAATACGATCACTTTTACATTATAATAAAAGATTCCAATGAAAAAAAAATTATCTTTATCAGCCATATTGTTTAAACCTATCAAAGATGATTCTCTTTGGTTGAAGTGATCTGATCATTCAGAGATTTTGTTCCATATAGCTGAACTTTTATTTTACTATTATATGTGAAAAAAATAAAATTATATTTTAAAAAGAAGGAAAAGAAATGTATATATATATAGAACGAATTTTAAAAAGAATAAAAAGAAATGTATATATATAGAATGGATGACGTTGGGACCTCATGACCTTAACTACGGCATCTGTCCAATTTTCATCTCTTTGTATGTACGGCCACTTTTATTGGAAAACATAAAACTATGTGCTATTTATGTTTTGGGAAATAATAACGTGCGATAATTTTAATATACGATTAAAAAATTGTTAACGGTTTTGTTATTATTTAAATAATAAAATTGATAAAAAATTATCGAAAACATTATTATTTTTATCGGTTTTATTATTTGTCTACCAATTTTGTTATTGTTGAGCACTTTACTAGAAATGTTAAAAAATATTGATGTTTTAGATAAAAATAATAATGTTTTACGTAATTTTTTATCGATTTTATTATTTAAATAATAAAAATACCTGTAACAACTTTTTTAATTATATATTAAGAATGACGCACTGTAGAATTTCCCGTGTTTTAAATTCAATTCAAAACTGTCTAAAGTAGAAACTTATTTATACGCAAACCAAGAAGAGTTTAATTAATTCATATATATTTTCATCAGTCAACTATTTTATTCACTAATATTTAATTTAATTATTTTATTTTCAAATAACTCTTATTTTGATTAATCTTTGATATTATGGATTAGTTTGTTATTATTTTTAGCATGGCGT
Organism: Hibiscus syriacus; assembly: GCF_006381635.1. NCBI lineage: Eukaryota > Viridiplantae > Streptophyta > Magnoliopsida > Malvales > Malvaceae > Hibiscus > Hibiscus syriacus. The sequence goes on from NW_024061774.1 coordinate 1,345,046, forward strand.
GGTAAATTTATTAACATTTAATACTAAATAAAATTTATTTCAAATCATGTGAGACATAGTAGTTTTCAACGGGGAAAGTTTATGGTCCGTTTGGTTCTAGAAAATATTTTTTATTTTCATTTTATGTTTTTGTTTTAGAAAATAGTTTTAATTTTCAAATTTTTGAAAATTAGAAAACATGTTTGGTTCATATAAATGAAAGATTTAATTCAAAACTAAAATAGTAAAAATGTATGTTGTATCTAATTTTTTAAAATAGAAATAAACAAATAGTTATTAAATAATTAAATTAAACTATAATTATTAAAAAATCATTACATAGATTTAACATGTGAATTATGTAAATATAAAACAATAAAATTGATAAGAACTTTCATAACACAAAATTTATTTTGTTTATAATAAAAATATAATGTTAATACATATTGGACATTAATTTAATTTAAAATATACACAAAATTTTTTTCATAAGCAATATCACAAAAAAATGTCATTAACATAAAAAATATATGTTTAGTGGTAATTGAAAACCTCAAACTTTTGGGAAAATAAATGGTGTAGTCCTTGAACGCTTTTTTTTTGCACCAAATATGATTCTTAAACTTAGAAAAAAATAATATAACCCTTTGAATATTAGAATCAAACGTTACACTTACATGATAATTCATAAACTTATATGATAATATATAATTTTGATGTGACATTTCACGATACTATTGTGGCAGTACTCGATTGATGATAATGTGATAGATGGATTTAATTGATTATTAAATATTTGAGGACTTATTTAATTTAAAAAATAAAAAATTATTTAGATTAAAAATATAAAATATAAACAATTATTAAGATACTCAATTTATTAAATATAAAATACTAAAAAATGAAATTATTAAAAAATATAATTTAATGACTAAATTGAGTGTAAAAAATATTAGGGGACATATTTATTTTTTATAAAATTTTGAGGATTTCAAATATCATTAAATCAAAAAATTATTGTTAGAATGATATAAGTTTGTGTAAGTTAAATTAAAAATCTAGATATCATGTTTCTTTATTTTTCAAATTTTCAAAACAATTTTAATGAAAATATTAAAAACATCTTTTTCTATGTTTTCATTTTTTCAGTTATTTTTGTTTTCATTTTTCATAAATCATTTTCTAATTTTACAACCAAACACGTTTTCTTCAACGTTTTCTATTTTATAAGAAAAATGAAAATAGCCAATATTTTTTGAAACCAAACGGAACCTTAGGTTTTTGGGTTTTATTTTGATTTTAGGTTTGGAAGGTTAATTTGGAGTTTAGGATTTGGATTTTAGGTATTTTAATTTTTGTGCAGTGAAAAATATTAATAAAATATGTTATTTCATAGTAAAATATAAATAAAATAAAGGGTAAATTATACTAGAGACCACCTAACTATAGCCCTTTTTCATTTTGACCACCATTTTTAAATTTTTGTCAATCAACTCAACTATTTAAATGCATTAAATCAGATCACTAGCCATTAACATTTAATGGAAGTGATGATGTGTCAGTTAATAAAACTGGTATAATTACCCATTTGATCCTCGATATTTATACATTCTTTCAGTTTGGTCATAATTTTAATTCAATTTGATAAATTTAACCTCAAATTTGGTACTGACATGTGTTACTGTTACATTGTAAGATATTTTATTAATTTTAATTATTTGATTTATTTTATTTTGTATCCAATCATGTGGTGACACATGTCATCACCTTATTGGATATAAAATATTGAAAATTTTCAACTTGCTCTTGGGGTCGATCGAACGCACCCCACAACCCCTTTAGGTGAATGCCAAAATCGTTGGGTTGAGCCCTTCAATTGGTATTGTATTCCAACATTTTATATATAATATGTTCTAACCAATGGTAAAGAAAAATAAGACACTCCTTGGAGCATTTAATCTCAACTTCCATGATCGGAGTAACCACTTGAGAGCACTGATGACACCAGTGGTTGCATCCATTGCTTCCTCCATTATCCTCCACGCATTTCCTTAGCACAATTTTTCCCCTCTTTTAACTATCTCTTTAGGGTTCTATCACAAGAAAGAGCACCAAATTAGCATCATCAAAACCAATTACAGTAAGGTAAAATGGAAAATAAATTTGCAATCGAATATGAACTTTATTTTTTGGGAATGATTTAACAGATCTAAATAAATAATTTCCTGAACAAAGTTTCCATATAAAATAAAAAGAATCCCAAACTAAAATATCCCAGAATTCAAAGTCTTCCTAAAGAAGACTATATTCCAACAGTAAACAATTTCTCAATGATTACATTTTTTAGCAAAATCAAACAACAGAGTAGAAGGATCTGCGATTATTGTAACACCCCCAACCCGTACCCGACCCGAATATGAGTCTGAGGTGTCACATTGACTTTTCAAACTTTGACTCTTGACAAAATTCAAAGAAAATTTAAAGCTTTCATTAAAATAAAAGCGATTTATTTACATAAATTGACCAAAATAATCAAAATCGATCAGAGCATATTCAACTAAATCAATTAGTACATGCCAACTATATTCAAATTAACCAAACACATTTAAATCATCTATTTTCTGATCTGAAATTTTGTAAGGGAGATGCTGACCTGTTTTGCTCTTCTTCGCTTCTCTTCTCGCTTCTTTAACCTACGTGTGAAATAATCACACGCTAAGTCTATGACTTAGTGAGGCATTAAATTTATAAAGGAAACTCTAAATGCTTAAACATGTATGAACATATTACTTCATGATGTCACACAATCATTATATATAATATAATGTACACATATACACATTACACATTATTTCCATCATTAATCTTATTTTATTATCCACATTATTATCATTTATATCCTTTAATCATACTTTTCATCAACATATGACTCATTCAAACCATACGCACATCATCATAACAATCATATAAAATAGTTCATATCACAAAAACATATACTTCACCAGTACCATCTTCATTGTTATCTCTTTGTTTAGCCCATGTACACTTTTGAGAACTATAGATATGTGAGTCTATTGAGGTTGTGCACTAATGATGTCACCACAGCTCGTATAAATGCATCGAAATGCCACGTAGAATTGCACTGAAGTGCCATATAAAATGTCCCTAAGGACCACGTAGAAAATTCCTTAAGAATCATATACATATACAAAGCATCAAGTATATGTCTCAAAATACATCACACATGTTCCAAGGAATACATATATGTTCCGAAGGACCGCGTAGACCCTCGACTCTTGGCATGCCAACTATCTCCCTAGCTCTCATGACACATAACATGGGCATTATTATTTATGTCATTTCACGTATTCACATAGACACATAATTCACTTTCACCTTTCACGTATCTTAGGTCACATAAATTGGATCACATATACATATAATCACGTAGATCACTTTTACACAACTTATATTAACTTTACACGTCATTTCACATTTCTTATCACCTTGCTTATATCTTATTTTTATGTCTTCTCATAGACATATATTCACATGTTCATATAGTTCACCATCTCATCATATAAATATGTACTCATTTCATTTCACATATATCATATTTAATAACTTATATAATCTCATATAGCTTAAGCTTCATTCTATTATATTTACCTATATCATGTAATCTATGACATAAGAAATGACCATCTAGCTCAGTTGGTAGAGTGCAAGGTTCTTAACCTTGAGGTCGTGGGATCGAGTCCCACAGAGGGCATTTCATAATTCGGAGGTCTCCCACGGAAGCTGCTCTTAACCTGGCGTTGGGGATAACCTACTATCCTACCTCCCTTTTACCCCATTACATATGGGAATAAGGGTCAGCTAATATATGTAATCTATGACATAAACATGTATCACTTCTATCATTTCACTTATATATATATTAATCTAATATATTTACTTAGTTCAATTTCATATACCTTATATGTCATAATTTTATTCAAGTACATGAGTTTTCCCCTTATAGTTTATCCTATATGTTCGTATTATCACTTATGTTCAAGCTTCCTAATTAATATACTATTCTCATTTCATTCTATGGTCAATCTTATTTAGCTTATCTCAATTCTTATTAAATCATATAATTCTAGTATACTAATGCATATAAATGATCACCTAACTATGTACTTACCCAGTTCATGTTTCTATTGTTCATATAACTTTTATACATGCTTACCCAATTCATATCACTTCTCATAAACTCACTTATATCATATTCTCCTATTTTTACCGAATCTATCTTATAGACATGTATTCACATAGTCTCATATTTCATTATTATATGAATTACAATTGATTCTCTTATTTCTCTCAATGTACATATATTTACACATCTCACCATTTATATGTAGTTTACATTACATTTTCATATATCACATAATAGTATTTTTACATAAATCATATAGCACGTACAAAAACATATCAATACATATAATCATGAATACATACAAATCAGGAAATTCACATACTTATATTCATGACTTAATGCACTACAACTATAGGAATTAGACTTATCGCAAGTCCAATTTCCACATATCCTATATTAAAATAAGATGCACTCATCTTGCCCTCACTTGCTATCAATTACTCCTATGACTTTCTTTCTCTTCTTGATCAATTCTAACCTTTCAATCATTACGGAACTTGCTCTCGATCGATATCTACACAATCATGTATTTATACCTTTCATAAACTGAAATAACGATTTATTCCATTTCCCATTAAAGTGCATCGATACATTCTACAGTGTATCGATGCATCCCTTAACATGTACATCGATACACTACCTATGCATCGATACACAAAGCACCTTCGATGTTTTAATCTTAAGGGGGTGTATCGATGCACTCCCTATGCATCGATGCACTAATTGTATTCGATATTTCCATTTTAAAGGGGTGCATCAATGCACTTCCTATGCATCGATACACACTAAACAATTTCTGGAAATTTACTCTTGATGCATCGGTACAGGTTGAATGTGTACCGATGCACACTAGCCCAGAATTCCATTTCGTGCACGAAAATCCACTCAAATCAACTCAAATACTTCATATTTCATCCCCTTTCATGTTCTTAACTCATATACACATGCTTAAACCAATTTATATCCATATAAATTATCTTTAACTTCAAAATTCTAGTCCTCATATGTAACTCAAGAATTATGCCAACTTTGCAACATGTTTTAATTCCAATTCTATGGCTTCTAACTTCTTAATTAGACCCTTGACAAGTAAAATTTAACTTCCAATTTAACTTATCAACTTTCATTCAAGATTTCCTTTAAAAACTTCTAATCTTTAATCTCTCTTGACTCCTTTATCTTATGGTTTTAAGATAAATTAAGCTTTCCTTAAGCTTAATTATCATCTAATGATTGAAACCCAATCTTAAATTCGGCTAAATATCAACCAACAAGAGATCTTACCTTTTCTTATGGCTTCACGTGAAGAAGAAGAAGAAGAAAGGAGAAGAAGAGAACTCTAGAGAAATCTCTCCTCTTCCACGTGGTTCCCTTATCTTATAAAAGGAAATAAAAATCTTACTTGTCAATTGACCATTTTACTTTTTAATTCATTCAATAATTACCAAACAACCTTCAAATATATTTCCAATAAGTCATTAAACTATTTAACTATTCTACTTTTATCACCAAATTTCAAAAATTCTCATTTTAATCACTGACCCGTATTTCAGGATGTTATAAATCTCCTCTTCTTTAAAAAAAATTCGTCCTCGAATTTTCACTGAACATATCAATAAGAACATATCTTCTAATGTTCTCATGTTGCCTCCTTTACTTAACATTTTTTTCAACTACTTTTTTCCTTTATACATTCATTTACTATCACTTATCATTTAAATAATAACCAATAACTTTAATCCATTTATGTCTTTCCTCTCCTTCCATTCTGTATTTTCCTTTGATCATTTCTAAAATTTCATATAATGTCACTAATCACCTAGATAGTAACATCAATTTCCATCACTTAACCTCATAAATCCATCTCTAATTACCTTATAACAATAACCAAACTCATTTTCCATCATCATTTGACCAAGAACACAACCTTAAATCTTCTTCAAATATGATTAAACATACACTTTAAAGAATCTTTTCACCTCACCTTGCACACTTTTCGTACTTCTATACCAAACTTATCATCTACACTTCCATATAACCTTCATCATATCTAATCCATTAAACTCAATCATTTTCATTTCTTTATTCCATTATTCCTTTATTCATTCCAAATTAAAATCTCCTTATATATAAATCATATCTTTCCTTTCATATTCATATACTCTTGTCCTATCACCTATACTCATCTCTGTGTACTAATCTTCATTGCATCCTCGTAACCTTGATAACCCAATTTACTTATACAGAACTTCATTCTTTACCATCTCTTATACTTGTATTTTCCTTCTTTAAAGCTCCATAAAATTACTTTTCTCCTTGTCTACATCATAGTTATTCGATCAGAATACACAACTATATTCAGATCCACATCATAATTAATTAATTCAACTTTATCCTTTCTTCCAATCTTATAACTCTATCACCTTTACTCTGACAGCTAGTCAATAAAATATGTCCAATCTAGGCACAAGCCCTAGTCAACCAATCATATACATCCTTTCGAATCGAAATTATTTAAAAATTAGTTTACTTAACTTATCAATTTCACCTCTATCCTCATACATCCGGTAATTTCCGTTGTTCAAAATCAACATTCTGACTTCCTTTATCTTATAAACTGATCATCGATATACACATTCTTAAACTCTTCTGATCAATCCTTAACTTGTATCCAGATCCACTTCATATCTTTTATATTAACCTAACAATATCTTATAATCTTATAATTCTGGTACATTTTCATCACATACTCTGGTTAGCCAATAGCTAACTCTTTCCATCTTAACTGTAAATCCTTATCATATACACACTCTTGCTTATACACAATACTATCCCTTCGTTTCAAACTCATAAGCTCTGACTTTATACATCTTATACGCTTGTCACTAATACACTTATTCTTGAACTCTTCTACCAATTCTCACTGTATCATTTGATCTTTTAACGCTCTTATGGTGACACTTGTTCACCATATTCTATCTTATCCAAGGAATAATAAGAATACTTCACATCACTTTTTTGATTCAAAACGAGGAAAATCTTCTATCATTATTCTAATATAATTTCGACTTCTGAAATCAACCTTTGATTTTATGAGGCACTTCCTGAGGTGTCCGCTCTTCATCCTGCCTGGCCAGGGCAAGTGACTAGCTACAACAATCAGGAATATCACCTTTCACTTTATTTCAGAATTATCATAATCATACTTCTATTATAACTTAGCAATCTAATTCTATTAGCAAGACAACACACTCCTTACACTATCAGATCAGAAATTTTTACTTTATGTTGGCATGTACACATTTTTAAAACTCATTTGACTTCTCTTTAAGCCTAGAATCGGCTAAACCTTAGCTATGATACCATTAACTGTAATACCCCCAACCCGTACCCGACCCAAATACGAGTTTGAGGTGTCACATTGACTTTTCAAACTTTGACTCTTGACAAAATTCAAAGAAAATTTAAAACTTTCATTAAAATAAAAGCGGTTTATTTACATAAATTGACCAAAATAATCAAAATCGATCAGAGCATATTCAACTCAATCAATTAGTACATGGCAATTATATTCAAATTAACCAAACACATTTAAATCATCTATTTTCTGATATGAACTTTTGTAAGGGAGATGCTGACTTGTCTTGCTCTTCTTCGCTTCTCTTCTCGCTTCTTTAACCTACATGTGAAACAATCACACGCCAAGTCTATGACTTAGTGAGGCATTAAATTTATACAGGAAACTCTAAATTATTAAACATGTATGAACATATTACTTCATGATGTCACACAATCATTATATATAATATAATGTACACATATACACATCACACATTATTTCAATCATTAATCTTATTCTATTATCCACATTATTATCATTTATATCCTTTAATCATACTTTTCATCAATATATGACTCATTCAAACCATACGCACATCATCATAACAATCATATAATACAGTTCATATCACAAAAACATATACTTCACCAGTACCACCTTCATTGTTATCTCTTTGTTTAGCCCATGTACACTTTTAAGAACTATAGATATGTGAGTCTATTGAGGTTGTGCACTAATTCTGTCACCACAACTCGTATAAATGCACCGAAGTGCCACGTAGAATTACACCGAAGTGCCGCATAGAATTACACCGAAGTGCCATATAAAATGTCCCTAAGGACCACATAGTAAATTCCTTAAGAATCATATACATATACAAAGGATCAATTATGTGTCTCAAAAGACATCATACATGTTCCAAGGAATACATATATGTCCCGAAGGACCGCGTAGACCCTCGACTCTTGGCATGCCAACTATATCCCTAGCTCTCATGACACATAACATGGTCATTATTATTTATGTCATTTCACGTATTCACATAGACACATAATTCACTTTCACCTTTCACGTATCTTAGGTCACATAACTTGGATCACATATACATATAATCACGTAGATCAATTTTACACAGCTTATATTAACTTTACACGTCATTTCACATTTCTTATCACCTTGTTTATATCTTATTCTTATGTCTTCTCATAGACATATATTCACATGTTCATATAGTTCATCATCTCATCATATAAATATGTACTCATTTTATTTCACATATAGTCTCATAATCACATATATCATATTTAATAACTTATATAATCTCATATAGCTTAAGCTTCATTTTATTATATTTACCTATATCATGTAATCTATGACATAAACATGTATCACTTCTATCATTTCACTTATATATATATATTAATCTAATCTATTTACTTAGTTCAATTTCATATACCTTATATGTCATAATTTTATTCAAGTACATGAGTTTTCCCCTTATAGCTTATCTTATATGTTCGTATTATTACTTATGTTCAAGCTTCCTAATTAATATACTATTCTCATTTCATTCTATGGTCAATCTTATTTAGCTTATCTCAATTCTTATTAAATCATATAATTCTAGTATACTAATGCATATAAATGATCACCTAACTATGTACTTACCCAGTTCATGTTTCTATTGTTCATATAACTTTTATACATGCTTACCCAATTCATATCGCTTCTCATAAACTCACTTATATCATATTCTCCTATTTTTACCGAATCTATCTTATAGACATATATTCACATAGTCTCATATTTCATTATTATATGAATTATATTTGATTCTCTTATTTCTCTCTATGTACATATATTTACACGTCTCACCATTTATATGTAGTTTACATTACATTTTCATATATCACATAATAGTATTTTTACATAAATCATATAGCACGTACAAAAACATATCAATACATATAATCATGAATACATACAAATCAGGAAATTCACATACTTATATTCATGACTTAATGCACTACAACTATAGGAATTAGACTTATCGCAAGTCCAATTTCCATATAATCCTATATTAAAATAAGATGCACTCATCTTGGCCTCACTTGCTATCAATTACTCCTATGGCTTTCTTTCTCTTCTTGATCAATTCTAACCTTTCAATCATTACGAAACTTGCTCTCGATCGATATCTACACAATCATGTATTTATACTATCAGTATCCCTTTTGATGTACTTAATATATCCTTTCATAAACTGAAATAACGATTTATTCCATTTCCCATTAAAATGCATCAATACATTCTACAGTGTATCGATGTATCCCTTAACATGTGCATCGATGCACTACCTATGCATCGATTCACAAAGCACCTTCGATGTTTTAATCTTAAGGGGGTGTATCGATGCACTCCCTATGCATCGATGCACTAATTGCATTCGATATTTCTATTTTAAAGGGGTGCATCAATGCACTTCCTGTGCATCGATACACACTGAACAATTTCTGGAAATTTACCCTTGATGCATCGGTACAGGTTGAATGTGTACCGATGCACACTAGCCCAGAATTCCATTTCGTGTACGAAAATCCACTCAAATCAACTCAAACACTTCATCTTTCATCCCCTTTCATGTTCTTAACTCATATACACATGCTTAAACCAATTTATATTCATATAAACCATATTTAACTTCAAAATTTTATTCCTCATATGTAACTCAAGAATTATACCAACTTTGCAACATGTTTTAATTCCAATTCTATGGCTTCTAACTTCTTAATTAGACCCTTGACAAGTCAAATTTAACTTCCAATTTAACTTATCAACTTTCATTCAAGATTTCCTTTAAAAACTTCTAATCTTTAATCTCTCTTGACTCCTTTATATTACGGTTTCAAGATAAATTAAGTTTTTCTTAAGCTTAATTATCATCTAATGATCAAAACACAATCTTAAATTCGGCTAAATATCAACCAACAAGAGATCTTACCTTTGCTTATGGCTTCACGTGAAGAAGAAGAAGAAGAAGAAAGGAGAAGAATAGAACTCTAGAGAAATCTCTCCTCTTCCACGTGGTTCCCTTATCTTATACAGGGAAATAAAAATCTTACTTGTCAATTGACCATTTTACCCTTTAATTCATTAAATAATTACCAAACAACCTTCAACTATATTTCCAATAAGTCATTAAATTATTTAACTATTCTACTTTTATCACCAAATTTCAAAAATTCTCATTTTAATCACTGACCCAGATTTCGGGATGTTACAATTATGGAAGCAAAAATTTTCAAATTCCAAACCAAAACATGAATTTCTTCCAATAATTATGAAAAAAATAAATCAGTGTAATAATTAAAATAAGCAAAAAAAAAGATTACAAATACATAAACATATAAAAGAGAAGTTTTTGAGCTTTTTTCTTCTTACCTTTAATTACAACAAGAACGAGAAAGAAACTAAAAGTGGAAAAAGCAAGCACAATAAGAAATGTGGGGGTTTTAATTGTGTCCAAAGCATAATTTGTTTTACCCAAGTACCCTTTTGCTTAATTAGTTAGTATTTGTCTAAAAAATGTTAGAACATATTATATATAAAATGTTGGAATACAATATCAATTGAGGGACTTAGCCCAGCGATTTTGGCATGCCCTTAAAGGGGTTGTGGGGGTGTTGGTTTGATCCACCCCAAGAGCAAGTTGAGAATTTTTAACATTTTATATCCAATAAGGTAGTGACATGTGTCACCACATGATTGGATACAAAATAAAATAAAATATATAATTAAAATTAATAAAATATCCTCCAATCTAGAAGTGGCACATGTCAACACCTAATTGGAGGTTAAATTTATCAAACTGAATTAAAATTATGACCAAACTGAAAGAATGTATAAATATCGAAGACCAAATGTGTAATTATACCAGCTTTATTAACTGACACACCATCACTTCCGTTAAATGTTAACGACTAATGATCTGGTTGAATGCATTTAAATAGTTGGATGGTCTGATTGACAAAAAATAAAAAATAGTGGTCAAAATGAAACAGGGCCATAATTGGGTGGTCTCTGGTATAGTTTACCAATAAATAAATCACATCAATAAAATAGGAGTAATACGAAAATAGAGCGATTAAATTAGAGAATTTAGAACTCTAATGACTAAAATAAAAGTGAGAGAATGATTGAATGATGAAAGGTGTTAAAAGATGATATCTAATAAACTCAAAGTTATATCTAAAAATTTATTCGATGCATTTTTGGGATTGTAGCAGCAAACAGAAAGAATTAAAAGATCCCAATGGGATAAATCCAACATCTTTCTCCAACTCATTAGATGCTTTCGTGATAGTAACAGCTCCAGATATGGTGATCCAATTCAAGCATTCCCATAAAAAAAAAATCAAATTTATGGATTGTTTAGAAAAAAATCAATATTTCCTTAATAGTCTGACGCACGAATCATTAAAATATGATCTATGATACAAGGCATAGAATGGTAATTCAAAATATTAATGTGTACCAAGAGAATACTTTTGTTTTTGATACAGATAAAGTAAAGATTTTGAAGATGAACGAGAATCAAACCCTGGAGTTGAAAAAAAAAAGTTAACGTTTCACAGTACAAACAACACGTAATCCGTATGGAAAGAGAGATTCGTGATGTTGCTCTTTCTTTTTCCATTTCAATGGTGAGAAAAAAGGGATTTGTTTGCTTTCATTTATGACCTAATCGAACAATTCTAAATTCCCCAGAAAAGAAGAGCTTTATTTTCTTGCCGACCAAACACCACGTACATTCCTCAAAAACCCTATAAAAACCAGTTCTTGTTGAGGATTCAAAGCATAGCACAATCACAGCTAACATCCTCAAGTAATATATACTTACCCTTCCACTTTAAAACCTTAGCTTTCATTTCTTCAACTCTTCCTTGCTATCTTTCGGCATTGTTTTCCACAATATCAAATGGAGAGAGTGACAAAGTTGGCTTCCGAGAAGCCCGTTGTGATCTTCAGCAAGAGTTCATGTTGCATGTCCTACACCATTAAAACCCTTTTTTACAACTTCGGGGTCGACCCTGCAGTTCACGAGCTCGATGAGATCCCTAGAGGACGCGAAATCGAACAAGCTCTCTCGAGACTCGGTTGTAATCCTTCCGTTCCGGCTGTCTTCATTGGTGGTGACCTTGTTGGTGGAGCCAATGAAGTCATGAGTCTTCATCTTAACAGATCCTTAGTCCCAATGCTTAAACGAGTGGGTGCCCTTTGGGTTTAACCCTAAGCTCCTCTAACTTGCACGATGAGGCACTAATAAAAATACGATCCCACTAATAGAATATGTATCGAGTACTAGTGTACTACTTTACATGACCCTACTAATTGAGGAAACTTCCTAGTGGGTATATATTATTTTTTTGGTAGTGTACTAATTATGGTTTTTTGAGTATAGTTATGAAGTTTATAATCGTCCTAATTAAGCATGATTATTGCTTTAAGTAATTTACTATTGTTGAGGAATCTGAGAGGTGGCCTTTGAGGCCTCCAACATGACCATACGGAAAAACCAATGTTTATTTTAGTGGAATCTGATCCAGTTATTCTATTTATGAGGATATGATCTTTCTATTGAGGATGTAATCTAGACAATTGGGATTGGAAGGTGAATTTTTGGGTAAATGTCGATTTAATCATAATCATTTACATTTTAATATATAAAAAATTAATTGGATTAAATTTTATTTGTGCAACAATAAACATGAAGAAGAGTAAAAGGAAATTAAAAAAGAGAAAATTTAGTAAAAAGAATATCCAAATAAAAATATCACAGCCTTAAACCTAAAACAAACCTAGCCTAAAAAAAGTAAAATAGAAAGAGGGTCTAAATATTCAGACTGTTCCACGAGGTTGATCAGAGAGCTGAAGCTCTGACGGCTTCTTCACTTGGTCTTTAGCTTTATCGTTTCCATTGAAGTAGAAGTAAGCATATAAACCCAATTGAATTGCCCCTAAGATGGATCCTAGCCCATTAGAAACCTGCAAAATGAGAGTTAATATTATAATAATTGTTAGAATATAATTATATAAATAATAATCGTTTAATAAAATAGATACCAAAATTTAACATGAAAAACTCTTTCAAAAAAATAACGGAAAAAATAGAATAAAATTAACTAATGTCGAAAAGAGAAGAATATAATTAAGAGGAGTTCTCATGGACAACCTAATATATAACTTTAATCAAACTAGATTTTTTAGTTTAATCAATTTTTTAATTTATATCCTTATTAATTGAGTTGAATTGAATTTGGATCAAATCTAACAATAATAATGATAAAATTATAATACTATCAGTTTAAATTAAGTTATATTTTTTACCAGGATGAAGATATCAAACTGGATGAGTGCATAAATGGTCCAACAGATGCCATTAGAGAAGCCAGCCAGCGAGAGCCAAAAAGGCATGTACTCCACACTCTTTGTATCGAAAACCTTTTTCCATATGGCCAAAGGTAAACCGTACATGATAATGTTGAAAACATCAGCTATAATTCCCACGAATAGAACTCTATGACTGTGCAGGCACAGCATAGCCACGGCCACAAGGATTCCTGTCAAAACTGCTTCACAAAAAGAGGGTACAGCCATCAAGAACCTACACAATTTATTCACACACAATGTAAGTCACCATAGGCATTCATTAAATATTAAAGAAAAGAAGGGTGTTTGATTCACATGTACGTACCCTTTTCTTGCGATCATTAGCATAAACGGCGTAGACGGATAAGTAGATAAGTTCAATGGCAAGGCCGACGCTATTGATGGTCAACACTAAAATGTTGTCATTTTTAACAATGGGGAGACCATAGAACATCCAGATGAGGCAGTTCATCACAGTGCCCAAGTAGGGATATGGCTGAAACTCCTCTACTGCCTTCTTCTTATATATTTGGTAAAACGTTGGCCTGCGTATATTCACAACAACTGTTAGCTAAAATTTCAAATTCAATAGAAAAAATACGACAAAGTGCTTGAAAAGGAATAGAGTGATTACACTGGCGAGAGGAAGAGACCGAAAGAGATGACATTCCCGATAATGCCGACAATGTTGTGAACAAGTCCCATCTTCAAACCTTAAGCTGTAACTAAAGAGGGAAGAGAGCAGAAAATTGTGAAGGAAGATGGCTGATTCCAAAGATTTCAAAGTTATATATAACGTTTGAGCAAGAGATTGACTAGGAATTTTAGTTGGAGTAGAAATTCAGTCTAAATAATTTTCATATTAAAAATTAAAACTATTATATAAGTAGAGGAATTGTAACCAATAATTGCATGTGTTTATGGCTACTACTATTAGAAGCTGAAACTATATATATTCAATTATTATATAATAAATAAGTTTCGACATCTCTGGTTCACGAGGATTTAGGATCTCAAGACTACGAGGGAAGTTAGCAGCATCCAATCAGCGACTTCAAAACCATGCAAAAACAATAATTTAAATGTAGTTAATTGAAAAGAAAAGTTGTAGGAGATAAAACTCTTGATTGTTTTAGATGATTTATGCGATGAGAATTAGACTCATTTTCCAACAAGGACTCAAGGAAAGCAAAATTATAATCGCAACAAGAGTCCTAATGGTTAATATACATAACGAGAACATCATGTGTTAATGAACGAAAATATTATGCGTTAATTATCCTTTGATTCTTGGATAATTGCCCTATAATTCGAACTTCTCATTTTTAGTGTGAATTGCTTATTTAAAATGTGTAAACATAAATGGTTAACACACATAAAAATATGTTTTCTACTTTCAAGCATTTTCGGTGACAGGAAAATGAGATGTTATTGTTCTTTGATCACTGTGTTACTATTTTAATCATATTGTTGTTGTATCCTGCTAGATGATCGACCAATGTTCTCCAACAATGTAGTAGCATACGAACACTTTCATTTGACTATTCAGTCATAATTTATTTTTGATTATTTTTGATTATTTGCTTTATGGGATCTTAACGTAGACTTATGGGATCTTAACGTTTTGTCTACGGGATATTACTTAAGGGATATAACTCCTCTGATAAACCAAATAGTAGTTGGTCATTAACATAATCTTTTACGTCAAACTACTGTATTTGCATGACCAAAAAAGATTGGTCCAAGTTGAAACTTGCAGTAGTAGTACTTGCAAACTATAAATTGATAAATTATGCATATGGGCATCTTAAAAGTATAAAAGGTATTTGGGTTTCAAATATTTTATACTACTAAACGGGACGGGATTATGACTTGGGATCAAATTAAGGTTCGTGAAGGAGCACGACTTTCGTTGCTTCTAGAATCGACGTTCATGGCTAACTTGATTCCTATATTGGATGGTCAAAGTTGATCTCGTACATGTGCTTCTTCCGCCGATGACGGTAAAACAAAGTGATCCAATGTAAGACTAAACTTTCGAGTATGTAATAATGGCTTTAGTGGCTCCTAGCCCTGGTATTAGGGTTAAAGTTTAGCCAAAGTGGTTCAAAGGATGTGGGCTTTGAGTTTTAATTTAGACCCAAGTAAAATGGGTTTGTAATTGGGTATGGGTTGCTGTTGAGTTATTTGTAATATTTGGGTCAATGTAAATAATAATAAAATTTTTATTTATTTATAATGATAATAATAACGAGTTAAATCGAATAAACTTTAGCTCGACTTGATAAGTTAGCGATCCCGAGCAGTTCGTTAATTTTTTTTATAATTTTTAATAGTTATCTATCAAAAAATTACTAATTTATTAATAGATAATAAAATGATGATAAATGGTTAATCTATTAATTTTTTAATAAATAATAAAAAAATACTAAATTATTAATTAATAATTATTATTCTATTACACCTAAAAATCAAATCCTAATTATTATTTTGTGGATTGTTATTTTAGAATTTAGACTTTGAATTTGTTACATATACTATTTTAATAATTTTTTTGACTATATTTATAAAATTTATAAATTTATGTTTATATTAATCTTTAAATAATATTAATAGATTTTACCTACAGTTAAAAAAATATGATAAAACTTTGATAGTTTAATGAGCAACGAGTTTAACTAACACGAGTCAAACAATAAGTTTTTTTAATGAGCTCGAATTAATTCAAACAATAATTTTTTTAAAACACGAAGTATTGTCTGACTCACGAATGAGTCGCTCGAAAACTCTATTCGCTTACTGCTAGCTTTCTGACCCATTTTTTATAATTTCTCATTTAAAAGGCCTAACTTCGTTTGTTTTAGAGTATTTATAATATGTATTTTAAAGACTTTTCAACAATCCATTAAGATTGAACAATTGTATGCGTTCTTTTTTATTATTTTGTCTTTAAATTGAGCCTATAAAATATGCATTTATCAGCTTTTAAAAAAAAAAGGTATACATTTATCATAATAATTTCTCTCTTACCTCCACTACACGAAATTATTTCTTTTGCTTCTACAGTATTTTTATCGCCAGATTATAACAAAAAAAAATCAGCTTCAATTCTATCTTTTTGGAAAAAAAAAGAAATACCAATAAATTTTTGTTTCGATATTCAAGTGTACAAATTTATTTGTACTATATTATCTAAAATGACGGTTTTCATCTTAAGATTTATACTAATCAAAATAGATTTATTTCTAAAATAATAGACCAGGTGATAACCCATTTAAATTTGATTTTAATTTCTTTCAAATCATATTTTACAACCTTTTTTTCAATACTTTGTAGTGTGAAGTGCAATTTACTTATATTCCAATTTGATTTTTTTCATACTCAAACTAAATATATCGATATAAATTATTATTTCATTCGATGCTAAATTAAACTTTAAAGTTGAAACGGTACTTTTTCTTCTTTAGCAAAACTCTTGGTTAATTACAGCAAAATTATCTAAAAAAATAATTACAACTTAGAACTTTTAAGTAAATATTATTCTCGTGTTAACTGATGCACAATAAGGATGCTTCTTTTGTTTTGAATAAAAGGAAAGAAAACTGCCAACAAGTGTTGGCACAAGTGGTTGAGATTTATGAATTTGAGCTTGTAAGGTCAAGTTTGAATCTCACCACCGTCACTCTTGGTGGACAATCTGTAAAGTCCTATATAAATTTCAATTGAGTCTTATGTATGCCCTGACCCTGGACTGAGAGAGCTACCCCTGACCTAAACTTTTATGTACCAAAAAAAAAGGAAAGAAAACTAACTTAGAATATTCCAATACTCATCAAGTTCCCCATTAGTTAGGCCTAACTAACTTTGTAACAGACCCGGTCTAGCTAATTAGAATATTCCCCCATTAGAATACTCTAATGTACACTAATATTCTTCTGGTTTCTTATCCTCCAAACATGCTTGAACTTCTTCAGGAGATCTAACTCCAAGTTGAGATATCAGATGAGGAAAATTTGCTCGAGCCACAGGTCTAGTTAAGATATCAACATTTTGTTCACTGCTGGGAACATAGTTAACCACAAGTTGTCCAACCAAAACTCTTCATGAACAAAATACATGTCAATCTCCACATGCTTTACACGAGCATGATGGGTAGGATTTGCAGCTAGAGAAACAGTAGAAGTGTTATCACACCAAGCAACTGGTTTACCAAGGATAGACACACCAATTTCCTTAAGCAACTGTTCTATCTAGATTAAATCAGATACAACATTTGCAAGTCTCCTGTACTCAACCTCACATGTGGATATTGCTACCACACTTTGTTTCCTGGAAATACAAGCAATAGGATTCCCCCAAGATAAATGCAATAGCCTGATGTGGATCGCCTATCCTCAACAGTGGCTGCATATTAGAGTATCTAGAATACACGATTGTATTCTAGAATATGCAATGTGTGCATATGCTCTTAATATGAGCATTGTGTGTGTGAGTGAGCTGTTAAAGTTTGTTATGAATGTTGGAGTCTGTTTTGAATCTGTTATAGAGGTAGAGTAAACTTGAAGGCACAGCTATTATATAAGCTGGTGTAATGCAGAGTATTAGTTGACTATCAATAAAAAGCTTCATTCGGTCATCTCTTCCATGGAAGCATTCTCACATAGTATCATTCGCCAAACGTCCTGACGTCATTTTTTTTCTTCCGCTGTTTCCATTCTTCATTCTGTCATCGTTTACTAAACGAGATCAGAGTCTCGCTCACTGCTATGCCTTCCGCTATCATCGTTGCGGTGTTCGGATATTCTGTCATCGTTGTTATGTTAAGTCATTTATGCCTAGTACTTCCTCTGATGTACCGTTATGAGGTTCTTCTACATTCTTGCTTGGTATGGTTTCCGTTCGTTATAGCTAGCAATATTGGAGTCGTGGAGATGTTTTTTCGGTATAATATTTTGGCTCTCGTTGGCGGTGCGCCAACTAGAGTTATGATCTGGGATGACCGCCAGAATCGATGCATCGGGGAGCTTTCGTTCCGTTCTGAAGTGAGATCAGTTCGACTCCGGAGAAATCGAATCGTAATCGTTTTGGAACAAAAGATATTCGACTATAATTTTGCTGATTTGAAGGTTTTGCACCAGATTGAGATTATCGCGAAACCAAAGGGACTCTGCGCTGCCTCTCAGGGGTCCGGGTCCTTGGTTTTGGTTTGTCCTGGATTATAGAAGGGACAAGTTAGAGTTGAGCATTTGCTGCTTGTAAGTTGTTTGACAAAATTTCTGAATGAGTTTTTATGTGTGCCAATGGATTTGTTTCAGGAGTTAATTTCTGCAAATATGTTTGAACCGAATTCTGCGACTCTTGTTAGTGTTCTTTCTGCCTGTGCACACTGAAAGGATCTCCAGGTTGGAAAAATAATCCACGGATATATTCTTCAGCATTCTTGCTTATATGCAATTACACCAGTGTCAAATGCCCTTGTTAGTTTTTATGCAAAATGCAATGACATAAGAGCCGCATATCAGACATTTCTGATGATTCCTTGGAGAGACTTGGTTTCAAGGAATTCTATTCTTGATGCATTTGCAGAGTGTGGATATGATGCTCAGTTTCAGGGACATTTAAATTGCATGTTGGGGGAAGGATTTAGGCCAGACTTCATCACTGTCTCAGCTATCATACAATTTGTGTCCGCGTTTCTAGTCGAACGGAAGGAAGCATCGGCACTTCCGATTCAAATCGAACGAAAGGAAGCATCGGCACTTCCGATTCAAATCGAACGGAAAGAAGCATCGCACTTCCGATTCAAGTCGAACGGAAAGAAGCATCGCACTTCCGATTCAACTAGAACGAATGGTTTACTAAATTATTGTCCAAATCTTCATTGCACAATTTCAACCCAAAGTGTAGGTTTTCTCATTTGCTCAAGGAGAAGGAAAAGAGTAGGGAGAATATTAGAGTATCTAGAATACACGATTGTATTCTAGAATATGCAATATGTGCATATGCTCCTAATATGAGCATTGTGTGTGTGAGTGAGCTATTAAAGTTTGTTATGAATGTTGGAGTCTGTTTTGAATCTGTTATAGAGGTAGAGTAAACTTGAAGGCACATCTATTATATAAGCTGGTGTAATACAGAGTATTAGTTGACTATCAATAAAAAGCTTCATTCAGTCATCTCCTCCATGGCAGCATTCTCACACTGCACAATCAGCATCAGAGTAGCAGACCAGAGAAAAAGGTGCATCAGCAGCAAGAAAAAGACCATAACGTATAGTACTCTTAAGGTATCGTAGGATCCGCTTAACAGCAACCCAGTATGTAGAGAAAGTTGTATTCATAAACTGGCTGACTTTATTCACAACATATGTTATGTCAGGGCGTGTGAGATACACATACTGAAGCCCTCCAATAACACTTCTATAGAGATGGATATTAGGAAATGGTTCACCTTCATTAGCAACCAATTTAGGAGAAACAACCATTGGAGTAGCAGTGGGAGCAAAATTCATCATATTTACCTTACTCAGAAGCTCATGTATATACTTCTTCTGACTAAGGAGAACACCCTCATGATATCTTTGGACCTCCATTCTAAGAAAATAATCAATCTATCCCAAATCATTTAGGCCAAACATTAAAGAAGGTATTATGGTCATGTTCTCTGAGTTCTTTAGTGGGAGGTTATGTCTAAAAAGTATAAACCAATCGTTCATTGCCTTGATCCCGAAGAAGTTGATTCCAAAAGAATTAGATGATTACAGACTAATTTCCTTTGTCGGAAGCTTATATAAAATTATTGACAGGGTGCTTTCTAGAAGAATGGAAATGTGTTTAAAAGAAGTGGTGAGTGAGAATCAGTTTGCTTTTGTGGCTGGAAAACAAATAACGAATTGTTCTTTGATAGCGAATGAAATTATAGATGACATTAGAAGAAGCAAAAGAGTAGTTGTATGCTTGAAAGTCGATTTCAAAAAAGGTTACAACTTGGTGGATTGGAAGTTTTTGGATCTGGTTTTACTACGCATGGGTTTTGGTCCTATGTGGCATAATTGGACGAGACTGTGTATCTCAACACCGTCTATCTCGATTTTAGTGAATGGATCTCCATCTAAAAGCTTCAAAATCAAAAGAGACCTCAGGCAAGGGTGTCCATTGTTACTGATATTGTTTAACCTGATTGGTGAGGCTCTTAGCGGTCTGTTGCGAAAAGCAGAGGAGATTGGACTATTTCTGGGTGTTTCAGTGGGGAAGTCAGGCCTTAAAGTGTCCCATATCCAATTTGCGGATGATCTAATAGTATTCTCTTAAGGTAATGGTGCCATGATTCAAAAGCTTAAGAGGTGCTTTCGAGTTTTTGAGCTTGCTTCTGATCTCAAGCTAAACTTGAGTAAAACGAAGTTATATGGTATTGGGGTTGATGTGGAGCAAGCAAAATTGTGGGTTGATGCGGCTAAGTGTAGCGTGGATTCTTTTCCGAAACACTACCTCAGATTACCGCTGGAGTATGCTAGGAACTCTATGTAAATTTGGAATCCTGTATTGGAGAAACTAAAGTCAAGGCTTGATGCGTTGAAAATGAAGATATTATCTTTCGCTGGGAGAATAACGCTGGTGAATTCAGTCATGGTCAACATTCCAGTTTACTACTTATCTTTGTTCCTTATGCTTGCGGGTGTGGCAAATAAGCTAAATAAAATGATTGCCAATTTTCTTTGGGGCACAAAAGAGGGTAGGGTAATCCAGTAGGTCAAATGGGACCAAGTCTGTTTGCCAAAGCAAGCGGGGGGTTTGGGAGTGGTTGATCTGAGGTGCAAGAATCATGTGTTGTTGTCAAAATGGGTTTGGAGATTTGAGAGTGAGTTGGAGGGCCTTTGGAGAAAAGTTGTGAATGCTAAATATGAGTGTGAGCAACATTCCTTGGTATTTAACCCGACTCGAAACATAAAAATGTCATGGATATGGAAGAACATTACTACCCCATTAAGATCAATGGAAGGTGTGGTTTTTGAGAATCTAAAGAGTGTTGTGGGTGATGGTTTATCGATTGAGTTTTGGGATGAGTGGTGGACTGAAGTTAGATCGCTCAAGATTGCTTTTCCTTGTTTGTTTATCATTGATGTTCGTAAGAATGAGAATGTAGCAGATTTCGGAGTTAAGTCCGACGGGATATGGACCTGGAATATTGAAATGTGAAGAGCATTATTTTCTTGTGAAAATGACCTATGGGAGGCCTTTGTGAGTATTTTAAATCGTGTTACAATTGGATGTGGCGAGGTTGATAAACTAGTCTGGATAGGTTCCCTCGATGGATCATTTTCACTGAAAAATTACTGCATACAAGTTATTGATGGGGTAAATTCTTATGCGTCACTCTAGAAGTTAGTTTGGGCTAACATTGCTCCGCCAAAGGTGGAGAGTTTTGTTTGGAGAGCTGTTAGACAGATAATACCTTCGTTTGTTGAACTCTCTAAGAGGGGTGTTCCAAATTTAAACTCAACATCTTGTGTGCTTTGTCATAATGGAGTAGAAATCGTAAATCATCTTTTCTGCCATTCCCCGATCATTTGGGGTATTTGGCAAAAGTGGTGTTGCGTCTAGAATATCTCGATGGTTATGCTTGGTAGTGTTAAGGAATGATTATTTCTTTGGGACTCATTGGTAAATAGGAAAACTATTAAATCTTTATGGAGGCTTCTTTTTTTCGGTTCCATTTGGACCATTTGGACGTGTAGGAATGATTCTGTTTTTAATGGCAAAGGTTGGAGTGAAGAGAAAATTTCAGAGTTGATTTTGTTGAGAGGAGGTTACTGGTTCAAGTGTAAATGGCCACTATATACTCCTCATCCTTCCGATTTTGCTAGAAATCCGGTTGCAATACTTAAGTCTTCATGTTAAGTTACGTCTCAGGCTTGATTGTGTAGCTATGTTAGTGTTTTTGGTTGCTGTTTTCGTTATGTAAGGTGGGGTTTATTGATTTTGTCAAGGGGTTTTATGTGGTGTGGATGTATTATGGCGACAGTGGAGTTCTACCACAGTGGGGTTGTGGATCTCGGATGGGGCTTAGACACTGCATGGGGTATCGGTAGGATAGTCTGGGTGGAGTCAGTGCCAACTTTTTCAGTCTCGTGTATATGTGCGTCTTATGGTTTTGTAGTCTTTATTTATCATTGGTTCGAAACTCTTTTTCCTCCACTTAGGATTAGGGAAGTTTTTTAATGAGGCCTAGCCGATGATCGTTTTGTATTAAATCCACTTCATTAATACAAAACAATCTTTTAAAAAAATTATCGAAGTTCGAATTTTTTGCCCCAATTTGCTTTCCTTTATTTTCTTTCAACTAGAGTGTGGCACATATCACTCTTTGATTGGTGGAAATAAATATATTAAATTAAAATAAAATTAGTCCCCAAATCCAATGGTGACACGTGGTATGACATATAGCATCATTCGATTGGAGGATTAAATTTATTTTAATTTATTAAAAGTATGACTAAATTGAGAAAATGTGAAAATAACAAAGACCAAATGTGTGATTATATCAAAATATTTAAATGTTGTTAATGGCAATTAACTCATGGTGACCACATCTTAATTAAATAAAAACGAAAATGATCATATATTATGTTTTTTAAAATCAGTGACAAAAAATGGACAAAACACGAACATAAGTGATCATCGTGTAATTAACCCTAATTCTAATTATGCAAAGAGGGGAAAAGGTTTTGAGAAGAAAGTGTGTACCCTTGTTAGAGTCATCTACAGGAATCATGGTTTGAATGAAGCTACATGGAACTAGAAGCCATGCGACAACAGCACCCTCGACTATTCAATCAGATAAATATTTAAGGATAATTTTTTTTAATGGGGGATAGTTGTTACACGGAAAAATTAAGATTGAAATTTTTTATTAAATTTAATTGGGTTCTAATTAGATTTAAAATGTAATTTTGGGGCTTAATTAGAAGAATTTGAGATTTTAGGGCTAAATTGTGAACTTATTAGAGTTTGGGTCAAAGAAGTTGGTAGCAAAAGCAAATGCGATTTACAATTCCAATAGACTTTTTGGAGGTCCCACTGGCTCAGTAAGAATTAAACTTATGAACTCGTCAATTATGAGTTCGACACTTTAATCATTTAATCGTGGATGCCTAGTGAAGTTCCTCGTACATGACAAATAACTAAATTTTAGGACTACAACAAGGGCTTAATACTTGTGTAAATCCTACAGTATATATATATATATATTGAATTAAAAAATAAAGAATATATCAATTTTGTTTTGATAAAGACTAAAATTGAAGCTTAAATATTAAATAATATTAATCATATGATGCTGGCGATTTAAAAACGTCTTCAAAAATCTTATATAGATCTATAAGAACAAACTGTGATCCTGGAAGTGTGGATTGTAAATCTTTTGTTAAATTAGATAACATTTTATTAAAGAATTGTGCCCTTTCATTGGGTGCTTCGTAGCACGTGTCATGTAAATTTAAATGTGGTTCACATCCTAATGAAAATTCATTATTCACCACAATTTTACGTGCACCAAGTTGATATAGTCGATGCATGCATGTCAAAATAAAAAAATATATTTAGATGGTGGATTATCTTATTATCTTAATTTGGAGTCATTAATGGGTGTGTTAGCTTTTCTCTTAACTTCGTTACCTGTAAATGTTCAGATAAGTCTTGTATAATAAATTGATAATGATAGTGATCATTATAGGCATAAGCCAGCCCCAACCACCTCATCCAAGTCGAAAGAAATCGTGTTAATAAAATATAAAGATCTTGGCATGCACTTGAAAAAACTTTCCTCGCTTTCAAATTGACTTCGTAACTTTTTTGTTGTATGCTCAAACAGTTTTACTTGCTCTTTCAAGGCCGGCATTGGCTCCTGGAGGATACAAATTCTAACTATAAATAATATTAATCAAAATAAATTTCTAAATTAATTGCATGCTTTTGTTTAATATTGTTCTATGTTGCAATATGTCCAAGATAAATAACAAATTAACATTATCTAGGTAAATACGTTAAGCAAAGATATATAGGTAAACTCGAACTCAAACTTGAACCTTGTGTACATGAAAGCCTTATATTGTATTTTCTTTAGAAAACATATAAATGTTAATATTATTAATAATTTAATTAAAAAAATCTAAAAATTTACTATATTATTTTTTGAGTTGTTCGCGAGCTTTGTGAGTTGTGTTTCAAGTAGCTAGTTTTAGCTCGTAAGAATTCGAGTTGAGATCAAACTCGAGTCGAGTCCATTTGATTCGATAGTTGACAGCTAAACTTTGACTTAGTCTCTCGAGCAGCTCACGATTTATCTCATCTCATTTACAATTCTAAACTTATGAAACTGAAAAATTCTAAAATTGACCCAATCTGAAACTATAAGTGTAAGGACATGAGTTATTAAGTCAACATATGAGAGCTAACCATATATCTATGGGCTGTTAAGAGAGTATAACTAGATTCGTTGGGCAATAAATGAGTTAAGGGGAGAGAATTGGATCCAATGGACACAGAAATGAGATTTTTGAGTTGAAATTAAAATGGAAAGGATTAAAAAGGTAATTATGACGTTGAGGAAAATCATTGCTTATTTCTCTTAATTTTCTCTCGTCTTACATGGAATTAGCTCATTCACCCTTTTTCATTCATCTTCCATCCTCATCTATTTTTCCTTCTTCATTTAGCATTCAAAAAAGTAAATTTTCTAGTGATTTTGAGTGATTCGGGATCTAAATTGGAAAAGATACATTCCTAAAATCTCAAGAGCTTCAAAATAAGCTCGTCATCTTCACGAGAGGTAGTCTAAAGCTCAAAAATTATCCTAGACTTCATTCACAGTAGTTATATGTTTCTAAATCCGCATTACTATTACTTCCCTTAATATTGAGTTTGTACCAAGTGAAAGAGGTTGGAGAGTTGTCTTGTGTCAAAAGAAAGAAATTTTCTTTTGTTGCTAAGCTTAAGGTAGTAAGTACACATTATATTCTGAAATACTTATTGAATTTTACAAACTTAATATTTTAGTTGTTGATGGTGGAACGAATGTTCGGATTTGAGACTATGTTTGAGTCCAGGGTTTGTCATCTCCATTGCTATATGCTTCAGCTGATGAGTTTCTGATACCTTTGCTTCTCTCTAATGTAATGACTAAAAGCAGTTTATTCAAACAAAACTAACCTCTTTTTTTTGGTGTCACCTCATCTATCATTTCCTTCAGCGATTCAAAGCAGTGATATAAAGATTTTACAATGAGAAATTTACCTGGAACAATACTATAATCATAAGAAAATAATTCAATCAACAGCAACGCTATGAAGTACCCCCGATAACCTTTTTTCCCTTTTTGTGCCAGTACTACCAAAAATTTGCTTACCCAAGAATGAAGAAATGGAGCTGTACAAACAATCTGCAGGCTTGCAACATGCCCAAAATGACAACATGAATCCACGAATAAACAGGTATTCTAGGCATGTGTTTTATTTGAAAGAATCTGAACTATTCTCGAGCCGGTACGGCATAGGAATCTCCGAGATTTATGTGTTTTTCTAGTACGGAAAGATGGAATCATAATATTGCAACTCTACCATTTGGCTTCAGGAGGGAAAAGCATGATGAAGATTCGTTGAAGTTCTTTAGTTCGGGACATGTTTTGGGGGAGACGGACTCCGAAAAGCCTGAAACGTATGAACATCGCCAAGAATCGGACGAGGCGGAATCGATTGATAAAGAGATATTTGAGAGGCATATAGAAGTAAATGGAGATTCTTGGATTCCGATGAAGATTCCAGCCATATTGATGTTCGTGCCAACGATATTCTGCAAGGTTATTTTCTCCAATACTGGAAGAGCATCGGGATCGAACTTGTCATCCGGATGGGATCCGCAATTGCCGATGGCACTAAAAGCTGTCCCAACATTTAGCACTTCGACATCTGATATGATAATCTCTTTAATATAACCACCCCTTCCCTTTGTTGTTCTAAACTCGATACCAGTTAATGAGTCATGGAGGTGAAGCTGCTGCACTTGGACATCCGAAATGCCACCAGACATTTCACTACCGAAAGCAAGAGAAGAACCTGAGGATGACTGAAGTTGGACCCTTCTGATATGAACATTTGTTGTAGGTCTGCCATAAGCAATGCCATACTCATCCCAGCCACTCTTGAGAGCAATTGCATCGTGACCCATTCTAATGCTGCAGTCCTCGATGCAAACCTTATCCGAAGAATCTAAATGCAGAATGTTAAGAGCAATTCAGAAATCTTTTTTCTGCACAACCATCTTTAAACGCAATGAAAGATAAAGATTGCAAAAACACTTGTATAAAACCAAGAATTCAATTCTAATAAGGTTATTAGATGCGAAAACATTAGCAAATTTTAACACGAAATATGTCCACTCACTGAGTACTTATTTTCCAGGAACCCAAGTAACAGTTAAACGTTCAAATTTTCACAGAAGGCCTGACCGGAAAATGAAACTAAACAACTCTTTTAGTTACCATTCTTTTCAAGAGAAATAGCTTGATAAAAGTAGTCGTCACAAACCTGGGACTATGCCAACGGTATATGGTGATCCTGGTGGAGCATAGACCAATATGTCATGAATGCGCACATTGCTGCATAACAATCAAGTAAATACAATTTAACTATCTCGAATGGTCAACAGATCGGATAGAATTTTAAAAGCAATCAGAAAGGTAAATTCAAACAAACCTGCAATATACTGGGTGAATGCTGTATGCAGGGGCATTAAGAAAAGTAACATTTGAAACAAGCACATAAACGGAAGACACAAATTCCACGAGGTGAGGGCGGGTGTAGTTTAAGGAATGAGATGTGAACCATTCCCACCAAACCGAGCCCTGTCCGTCTATGGTTCCATTATCACCTAGTGCAGCAAGCAAGTGTGAGTTTATCTGAGATTCAATCAAGACTTTAATGAACATAGTGGAGACACAATCTTACCGGTTATTACGACATCATGCAACATGTACCCATTTATCAAACTTTGATATCTTTTTCCAGGAAGTTCGGTTCCTCGACCATATGAGGGTAAAGGTTCGACCATGCCCCAGTGAGATGGATCCTTAACAAAGTATGAAACAAAATCAAGGTCAAAAACGGTTACTCGTGATATGTTTGTATTGGAAAATCATGCCTAAAAATACAGGAAAACAAATACCTGAGATCCAAGAATGACTGCACCCTTTTCCAAGAAGAGAGTGAGATGACTCGTAAGATTGAAACTTCCGGTAAGCCATCGTCCAGGCGGCACGTAAAGTTGGGCGCCACCCTTGTCTGCAAAAGACTTGAGATAGAAAATGGCATTCTGAAAGGCGATGGTATTTAACGTTTTGCCGTCGCCGACAGCGCCAAATTCCAAAATCGATACACTATGTGGTCTCGAGTTCAATGTGGGCTTAAGATCACATTGTCCATTGCTCTCTTCTCCATTAACTCCGATTGCATTGCACAATGCCAGCAGCAACAGCAATGCCACCTACATCACAAGTTGAATCGAAAAAGAACAGACCGTCGATATTCAGACACTAATGTAGATAAATGAAAAAGATCAAACCGTCGATATTCAGACATTAATGGAGATAAATGGTTCGAAAAGAAAACAGTAATATGCAATTAAAAAAAGGATCAAGAATTTCACATCAAATAAACAAGACAAGAAACCCATATTTACCTTAAAAAAAAGCTCGAGAACATATCAAACTGATAAGTGGCAGACAGTATCAAAACTATGTAAAAACATCTAAAATACAACAGAAATGGTAGCAGCAAAAGTAGATTCGCTCCTAAGGTCGTGAGGCCAAAAAAGAAAACTGCCAACAAATTTGCCTAAGCAAAGAAGAATACAAACTTTGGACATATTATACAAATATGATGGGTGATTGTCGAAATCAGAGGGAATTAACAGAAAATTAAGCAGACATTAAATCAAATACATAAACTGAAAAAAAAAACTATTGAACCGTTATAAATTCCATTGTCAAAGATAACTCCAAAATCAAGGAATATGAACAAGTTGAAAGTTTTCGAATCTAATGAACCCAAAAATGTGGTAACAAAGAGTAGTATAATGAGCTGAAATTTCACAAACTCAAGAACAGAGTACAATTATGTGCAAATCCAAACAAAAAAAAAAGGGGAAAATAATAAAAAACCAGCCAAAAGAAACGTACTTACTGGCATCTTTCATATGTCAATGGCCACAGAAAAAACTGAGAGATAGAGAAAGTAGTGAAGAAGAAGAAAAGTTGATATGGTTTCAAACACCGCAAAAACAGGGGTGCTTTCTGTAAAAATGTGGATTATTATGAGCATTAATCATATATAAAAGACAGAAAAGGAATAGTTCCCCCCCCCCTCCTTGGATACTAAACAGGTGAAAAAATGACAGCTTTTTATTTATTTTATTTGATTCAGTATACACCAATATGAGCAGTGTAACCAAAGAGAATAGTTGTAATAAATTAGCATTAATGGCCACTAATTACATGATTAAATAACGTCTCTCGCCGAGAAATTTGGTTTTAAACGGCTGGGTTAAGAGAAGATTAGTGAGAGACAGCGGAAGTGATTGGTGGGTTTAATTTTGAGAAAATTGGAAGGTTTAAGAGGTAGAGTTTGTCAGTATGTTGTTTGGGGGAGATAAAGACCCGGAGTGACACGTAAGGGGGTAAGACGGAAAAGGGTTGAAACTGGGGGCGCCGATAGAGAGGAGAGCATGTGGGATGACAGGGGATAGAGGGGTAAAGTAGGTCCCTTGTTCAATCATGGAGGAAATGCTAGTCTGGACTCAATAACTTGACAGAACACAACACTACAACAATTGAATAAATGATCAATTTTAGTTTTTTTAGAAAAAAATAACATTTTTAGCGTCAGTCATGGTGTGTGATTTAGGGTTCAGTTTTTACCCATTAGGGCGGTTTCTTTACTAGACCATATAGAACTCTTGATACAAACAATTAGTTAATTTAGTGGGATGAAGTATTAGATCTCTTAAGTAAAGTTAGATATTTGAATCTTGAGGATTACAAATGAAGTAAATTGAATTAAGAGGATCGTTCTTACCTCTTTAATATTCGATCTAGATTAATCGATTAATATAGAAGATATCGATAGTTATACCAAATATATATATATATAGAACTCTTGATTGGGTTAAAATGAAAAAAAAAAATAGAGATCAGAAATATAAAATTCAAAAAATAAATACATACTACTTGTACAGGCACAACTAGGGTAAACAATGATGACATAAATATATTAATTAAATGATGCATCACTTAATACAACATGATTAAAATAGAGAAAATAACCTTATCGAAAATACCTTATAATATACGATTTTAACTAATTTTTTTTAGATTTGCGAAAATGACCAATAAATTCGCAACGCGATCTCAAAATCGCAATGCGAACTCCTATTTCGCATCCCAGTTTCTAAATTCGCAACGTGAATCTGTAAATCACAACGCGAATCTGTAAATCGCAATAAATCGCAACGCGAATCTGTAAATCGCAACACATAAGTCAAATTCGCAACACAGAAGTCAAATTCGCAACGCGATAGTCAAATTCGCAACACTGAATTTCAAATTCGCAACGCTAAATTTCAAATTCGCAACACAAAAGTCAAATTCTCAAAGCGTGTTTATTTTCGCAGCGCGGATTTTATTTTATTTTCGAATTTGAAACACAATATTAATTTCACAACACAAATGTAAACAGTATTATCGCAAATCATAACCTAAAACCCTAAATCACAACTCAATCTCATCTCCATCTCTCACTCTCTACGGCAACATCCGTCCCCATCTCCGACGAAATCCATCCCCATTTCCGGCGAAATCCGTCTATCTCCATCTCTCAGAGCAACCCTCACAACCATTCACGGTCAGAAATGGAAAATCAACCACTGAGGGTTAGTTTTTTTAATCTCTTATTTTTATTTTGAAATTTTTGTATTATTATTAAATTTTTCTTATATTGATGATAAATTTACTGGTAATTTAAATATATATAGATTAACCATTTCACTGAGATTGCTTAATAAATTCATTCGGTTGTTGCCAATACTGCTAAACTGTTTAGTCTTTAACCCTGTGAAGTTAGTATTTGTCTTTATTTTTTTGTTGAAGTAATGCAATTCATTCAAGTTTCAATTTGCAGAATAAGAGTAGTTTCTGAAACTTAAATTCGCAACGCGAAAATGAAAATCGCAACGCGATTTTAGTTTCGCGTTGCGATTTTCATATTCGCCTTGCAAATTTAAGTTTCAGAAATTACTCTTATTCTGCAAATTGAAACTTGAATGAATTGCATTACTTCAACCAAAAAACAAAGACAAATACTAACTTTACAGTGTTGCTAATTTAAGTTTCAAGAATAAACTACTACTCTTTATATTGCCATTGAACCTGCAGTAAACCTATATGTTGTCCTTTTATGTTTATATAAGTGCTTACTTCTGGAATGTTATCTGATGCATTTTGTGAACTATGATGGAATAATGACTTGGGTGAATATCGTGCTAGTTTGAAACATATTTGGCTTTGTTTTCACTGTTTAATATCATGTCTGTTTATAGTGTATAATTTGTAGTTTTTGGTACATTTAACTTGGTATGTTTATTGTTTTTGTAAAAAAAAATCGACTGCATTGACCTTAAGGAATAAATTAAGCCTAGCCATTAAAATTGCGTCGATGCTTACACCTCTACAAAGAAAATTGTTTGAGGATACTTGCTTCGGGCCATGGCTGAAAGTATAACATTCGAGTGGAGATGCTATGTTGACACATTTGTTTCTTCAGACCATGACTAACGATCTACCCGAGAAGATACAACGTGGTGATGAAGAGATATGGTTTCATTTTCCTCCGGTGTACACTTGTTTTGGGCGAGAGGAGTTTTGCTTAATCATTGGTCTACGCTTCGGACACGATGAAGTAACCCGGTACACTAGTCATATCTCCCGCCCATCATGGTTATCTCGGGGTTTTCCTGATCTGGCAAAGTTGAAGCCGAGTTTACACGTCGACGACTTGAAGAGATTATTTGTTAAAGATGGTTTTACTCGGATGGATGGCCTTGATGTTGTCCGAGTATGCCATTTATTACTTTTGCATGCCGACATTTTAGGTAAAGAGGGCAGACAACCTATCTCTGAGGACCTAATATTATTGGTAGAGGACCTAAATGCATGGAACCTGTTTCCGTGGGGTTCATATCTATGGAAAGCTACCTGGAAGAAGTTATCGTCTGCCTTTGAAGACCGAAAAAATTTGCGGGGCGATGGTTCTAAGTACACTTTGACAGGCTTTACTTGGGCCTTTAAGGTAAGAATTTATATATAATGTTTCCAAAATTATAATTAATTATTTAAGAATTACTAATGTTTGTGTATTATATTGTTTGTAGATTTGGATATTTGAGGCTTTCCCTAGCATGCGAACATATGCGATAAAAAAATCAAATGATATTCCTAGGGCTATTACCTGGAAGAGGATCCGCATGTTGGATTGGGAAGAGTTACTCCCATATACGACGATGAATGATGTAAGTTAACACACAAATAATATCATTATATAAACAAGTTATTACTAGTACACATTTAACTTTGATTGAGCTTTTATATTGTTAGGAGGCCAACTATCCATTTACAGAGGCTGACACCCACAGAGGCTGAGCTTGCCACTGATTGGTGGCAAGCTAGTAAGCGGTTTTTTGATGGGACGGATGATGAGCACCCCCCACTTCGAGAGCCATCACCTGATCGATCCAATTCTACAGCTCGACACCCAAAGCCATCACCTGATCAAGCCTCTTCTCCACCTCCACCATCACCTATTCCATCACATCATCGAGCCTCTTCTCCACCATCACCTCATGATAGACGACCGAAAAAGAGGCCACGACATTTATCTCCCTGTTCTTCACCTCCACGGGATGAGTTAGGGGAGTTACGTGATGAGGTCGGTGCTTTGCGTCATAAGGCCGGTACTTTACGTAAAGACAATGGTGCATGACGTGATGAGGTTCGGTCTTTACGTGGTGAGGTGGATTTTTTACGCGATGACAATGGTGCGCTACGTTATGAGGTTGCCGCTCTACTCGAGATTGTTTCATCGTTGCAGAATGAGGTTCATACTCTACGCAATGAGGTAAATTTATTTAATACTATACTAAAAATGCAAATAACCTTTTTTCGGTATTATTTATTTATTTATTTATTTATTTATATATTAATTTATTTTCAGCAGCCCGATAAGGTAGATGCTTTACGTCGAGTTTTTCTTGCACGACGGGGTTCACGCATCAAACGTCGTGCACGTGCCATTGCGTCTCCGTTCACCCCACTAGTGTCAAGACTCAGTAAGAAGAAGCCCGATGCACCTATCATCATTCAAGAGGCGTCTCCTATCGTTCAAGAGGCCACTGTCATCGTTCAAGAAGTCCCGCCCGCTGTTCAAGAGTCCGATTCACATGGCGTCATATGTCGACATATTGATAAACCCCCTCCCATGCCCGATATGATAGATGCGATTTGGCTTTCGTATGTGTTACCGGCCAGTACCATTCCTTAGCAGGAGAGGGGAACACTACCGGACACAATTACGGATAATACCCTTTGGGCTAAGATCGCAGTTGATTTTTATCTACATGAGCGGAGCAAGGAGTGTTATTCTGACCTATGCAAACTCGACGATGTTATGCATTTGTTTCTTGATCGGTCTTGGTGGGGTATTTTATTAGGGGTTGAAGATAATGGCTATCTCGAAGGGGTGGTAAGTCTTATATTCTTCTTATATTGCATTTTGATTAATTTTTTTTTAAAAATTATTAATAAATTCACTAATATATGTATTTTTTTATAAAACAACATATTGATGCATGTGTGTCACGTCTTCTAATAATAAGGAAATTGAGGAAAATAATAAATACTCGATGGACTATTATGCCGACGTCTTTTCACGTAGCTCACTTGAAGGATCCGAGAGATGCTTCATATACGTTGGGTAATTGAAAAGCTAAATTTTATCCTGCGTGGTGGGAGGTCGATAAGGTTAGTATTTATTTTTTTAATATTTTAAAGGTTTTCATAAATTTTATTTGATATGCGCAATTATTTATGATTGCAGGTTTTTATCCCTGTTTTGGAACGTCGTCATTGGCTTCTTGTCGAGCTTCATCTCCCATCCCTGAAGACAATGGTATATGACAGCATGTTGAATTACATACCATTGTCTGATTTGAGAGATATTATTTGTAAGGGATGGAGCGCTCATTTGGCGAAATCCTTGGACGCGATTGATTATTGGACTAATTCTGGAAACAAGAAGCCAAAAAAGTTCAAAGTTACAATGATCAGAGACGATACCGCGCCACAATAAACGGAGGGAGCCAGAGGGGATTGTGGTCCTCTTGTATGCATGTGCTTGGAGCGTTTGACGACAGGAAGTAAACATCCTCTACCTCCCACAGATAGAGATAGAGGTGCAGTAGGCTTATGGTTTTGACATTTTATGGCTCGAGCGATATATGCGAGACGTTGCCTACCTGTATCCGCGTGCTGAAAGTTTGCATAAACAATTGGTAAGTTTGAGCAAGTGTTGTTAACATATATACTCTTTGTTGGTTTGAAAATGTTTGGTTAATTATCTAGAATTCAATAATTTGTTGTTTGTTGGTTTTAGATGTGTAGAAAGTGTTGTTTGAGCAAATGTTTGGTTTCTGCAGGTTATTCTTGACGTGAGCTGCGTGAAATGATGTATTTGTGCATAAACAACTGTCTGGGGTACACTTTTTTTCCTTGTTTAATTGAATTTTACATTGATTTGTTCTCTTTGTAAAAGTTGATTTGTTGAGGAAATAAGAATTATTTTTTGCTTGTTGATTTGTAAAAGTTGATTTGTTTAATTGATGTGTAAATAAGAATTATTTTTTACTTGTTTCATTGATTTGTAAAAGTTGATTTGTTTAAATTCAATCTGCATTATGTTGAAGGCAAAAAAGACTGTTGAAGGTACACTTTCGCAACGCAAAAATCAAATTCGCAACGTGAAAGTCAAATTCGCATTGCGATTTTCTTATTGCGATAGTCAAATTCGCAATGCGAAAGTCAAATTCGCATTGCGATTTTTGGTTTGCGATTTTGATTTTCGCGTTATGAATTTGACTTTCACGTTGCGAATTTAACTTTCGCAACAATCGCAACATAAAATCGCAACGTGAATTTGACTTTCGCATTGCGAATTCAAGGAAAACACCTTCAAAAAGATAATAGACAACAATCTGATAAATGATAACAACTGAACAGATCATAGCAATGTTCAAACTCAAGTTACTAATGAATGTCTAACTGAAAATGTATGCATTCACACATAAAATACACATAATACAACATTTGCATTTAAAAATCACCTAAGTTAATAAGTCTCAAAAGGTGAAGCCGGTTGTGATTGAGATTTTGATTGCGATTTTGATTTCCTTTTGCTTGGCACCATATAAGCTTTGGATTTTGATGATGATCCATATTTTGGTAAAGGAAAAGATGATTGTGATGGCACTGGTGATCCACAGGTCAACCTTGTATGACCACTTTTCTTGCACCGACTACATGTCGATATCCTCTTCTCTTCACCCTTAGACGGTATACGATCGTGATTTTTTGGTCGGCTAGGTAGCCTGTTGTCCATGACTGGTGGAAAAACTGTTTGTAAGTCATCCGGTATGTCCCACTCAGAAGGATGTGGAATAGGGTAGACAATCTCGGCATAAGTCTGTCGATATACTTCTGTAGTGTAGCAATCCATAGCGTATGCGCTTGAATCATCTTGGTTTAGATGAAGAGCAACTTTTATAACATGGCCACACGGATAACCAGATGTTTGCCATTTCATACAACTACACATTTTTGCATTTAGATCGACAAGCCCATTTAAGTTATTATCCAATACTTCAAACAAAGTGTTTGAACATGGTTCAACTCTCCATGACGTTAACTTCACAACACGTTTAGTGATCTTTTTTTTCAGTCCATGGTGTAACATGACGTTCCAATGTTCCTGTAAATTTAAATAAATAATACTTAGTAAAATATATGATAAGTTACGAATTTAAAGAAATAATACTTTCATGGTTTCTTTTCTTGTAGTACCACTATTGAATAGAGGCTCGAAAAAACTCCATTAACATAGCAATGGGTAATTTTCGAGAATGACGACTTAGAGCTTTGATTGATTCTGCACTATTATACGTCATGAAACCATATCTTGCTCCAAGTTGATGTACACTTGACTATCTTTCAAACCCGACATCTTCTAGTGTTTGAGCACATTGAGGAAAAACACGTCTTAAACAATTTATATGCTTATTAAAATCCACTTCCCGATAAGCTTTTACAGCCTTCCAGTATGTCCATTTGTGATTTTTTATACCAGCAGATCTTGAATTTAGATTTCTGTACAAATGAACACCACAAAGTCCATAAAAAACATCTGGGAAACACCTTCTAACAGCGTTGTCAATTGAGTTTGCCCTATCGGATATGATTGTCAGACTGCTAATAGGACCTATGCAATCCCTAAGATGCCCCATAAAACATGTAAATGAATCAGAGGTTTCAGATTTGCCAACCCCGTAAGCTATTGGCAGTATCACATTGTTAGCATCCATGGCTACTGCTAATAAGTTTACTCCAAGGTATCGACCTTTCAAATGTGCTCCGTCAACTATAATAATTGGGCGCATGCAAGTAATAAACGAACGAATCTACAAAATAATATACACAAGAAATATAATCATTTAAATGTGAAATGCATGTAACTAACAAAATTGAGTCAACAAAATTATATTAATTTACTAACCGCAACACCAATGGCAATAAACAGCAACTCAAAGCGTCCATCTCTATCTGTTTTGATATGAGTTATCGACCCAGGATTTTTCAGCTTTAAATTGTGACAATAAGCCGACAGTTGGGCAAACGATGCTTCTGGAGACCCCCTCAACAATTCCAAGGCATAACATTTGGCTCTCCAGGCTTGAGAATATGAGATACTAATCTTGAACCGAGCATTCATGTCAGTCATAATGTCATGTCCCCGATATACTCTGCCATTCATAAACATTAACTCAGCCAGAAAACCACCCAACACCTTTTTGTTTGCCTGTCTATGGTGAGGAAAAACTTGGGCTCTTGAACATGTATGTTTATCAATAAAAGTCCTAACTTGAAACATTTCGCAATGTTTTATCCTTTTTGCAATCATACGCCACGTACAGTTTTTTTTCAATCATACACTTTGTCTCAAAATGATCTTTGCTTGATTTGTTAACTTTTAGTTGATAGCCATCTTCTACACATTTCGTATACAAAGCTATCTTCAAGTCTTCCTTTATATCAAAACAATCATCTTTCTTGACACGAATAACTTTTGGGTAACAATCAACTGCTATCTTTACCAACTCTTCTTCCGGTATCTGAAGTAATTCTGGCATATTCCAGTTATACTCCCATGGCATTTTATTATTTTTCTTTTCTTCAGGGACTTCTTCTTATTCTTCTTCTTATTCTTCTTCTTCTTCAGGGTTATATGAATTACAGAATGGATGTTCAACATGTTCATTCACAGTCGTAACTTCCTCCTCATTATCATCAACAACATCTTCCTCGGCAGCGGCTGTTTCATCATCAAAAATCGAGTATTGACCAATATTAAAATCATTACACGCAGGGTCTGTTTCTTCTTCTAAAACATCATCAAAATCCGAGTATTGACCAAGATCAAAGTCCGGGTATTGACCAAGATCAAATATCAAATTTCGAATACTGACTAGTACTCACAATTTTTTCTGTTGGCTCATAATCGTCTAACTGGTCAATACGAAAAATGAAGTTGATTGGGATTTGGATTAGGAAAAGGTTGTGGGTTTTGAGATTGTGTTTGGTATTGGAAATGTAGTGAAACAAAATTTTCTTGGTGATGAAATTATGGTGGAACCATTAAATTTTGTGGTTGATAACAACGTTGTACATTGTGAGCACCATAAACTGGGGTTGAAGAACTTAGTTGATTACTACTCGCTAATGACTCAACTTCACTACTTCTAGGTTCAACAACATACAATGTAACATCATCTTCTTGCGAAACACTAATGTAAGCAATGAATCGTTCAACATCTTCATTGTCGATTAACAAATAAACTTTACCTTTTCTCTGATAAGATAGCCTAAATCCACTTAGAGGCTCTAAATTCAATTTCTTTGCAACACGTAACATTAGAGTTTCATAAGTTAACTTTTTTAATGACAGATTTAGTTGAAGATTCATGGATAAAGGCACATATTGTAAAACACCATGAACATTCTCTCATGACCCTCCAAAACATAAATCTATCCAAACATAATCAACATTAGATGATTTCATTCTACAAATTGTAAAGTAATTTACTAAACAAACGAGCTATAAACTATATATCAGCACTAACTTAGAGAAAAACATACCTTTATTAAGTTGATAGTTGATAATTTGTGATAGAAATCTTTGAAAATTTGTATAGAAATAAAATTATTTTTTAAAAAAAAATTAGAGATGGGGGAAGGATGTCATTGGATATAAGAACGGATGTCGCCCGAGAGAGTGATAGATGGAGATGGAATGAGTTGCGATTTAGGGATTTAGGTTATGAGTTGTTGCTGCTGCGTAGTTATATACCCAAAACATTTGTGTTGCGAAACTAAAACCTATTGCGAAATTAAATTCGTATTGCGAATTCGAAAATCAAGTTGCGAATTTGAAATTCAGTTGCGAATTTGAAATTCAATTGCGAATTTGAAATTCAGTGTTGCGAATTTGACTTCTGTGTTGCGAATTTGACTTTTGTGCTGCGAATTTGGAAACTCGGTTGCGAAATAGGAGTTCGCGTTGCGAATTTGTTGGTCATTTTCGCAAATCCAAAAAAAAAAATTGATTAAAATCGTATATTGTAAGGCATTTTCGGTCACTGAGGTTATTTTCTCATTAAAATATTATATTTAAATATTTTAAAATTCACATTTTTAAATAATATAAGAATTGAAAATTCTTATGAGCTGAACTTGTCCAGTGAATTTAATGATGAAAAATATTATTCTACCTATATATTTTAGATTTGAGTAATTTTGTCTACATGGTATGTGTATTATTAATTGATTAAGAAAGTTTTAAATGAATGTCACATTATAATCATCTCAAACTATTCAAAAAAAATTCTTATAAGCTTCTCAAACCTCATATTATTTAGATATGTAGATTTTTTTTTGTAAATGATACGTGAATTTTTAAGTATTTAAATATAACTTTTTTAAACATGCATTTAACGAGTGTTTCAACTTAAGATCAACGTATGCGTATTATTGTTGTTGCCTGACTCAGTTTATGTTTATGTTCATGTAATTATGTATTTTTTATATGCACCCAACATTTATTTTTTTAGACAAAAATAATATATTTTTTCATTTTTTACCCTTATTTATAAAAACACATCCTACAAAACGCACTTTAATAAAAATCACGTAACGTGTCTTTATTTTAAGTAGTAGAAAAGTGTGCTAATTCAAAAAAAAAAATCTGATATAGATGTCATATTAGAAAATTTTTAAGTTTAATATATTTAGATAGGAAAAATCAATTAGAGCAGCTGTGACGACGTTGGCAGCTTTCATTTATTCCAAACACGAAATATTTATTTTATAAAAAATAAATAGTAATTTTAAAATTATAACTATTAATGTTTAATTTTTTAATTTATAATTTAAAACAAATTTAAATAAATTGGTGTAGAGTTGGAGTGCAAGAAGGAATCAAGATTTTGGCAAAATTTGATGGGCAGGTTGCTTATATTATATTTAACTTGTTCTCTGTCAAAACGAGAATGTGCTTATATTAATATTATTCTGAAGTTTTCATGCTACCATTTGAGTATGTCATACTATGGAAATAAATTACAGGTCATGATTGCTGTATGCCAAGGAAATTGAATGAGAAGGACAAAGTGGGAAGTTCGTATAATAGGGATCAAAGTTTGATTTTTGTACATTTGGGGGCACATAGAACAGAATCAAAATTTTATGAACCTCGTCTCATTAAATGCCTTTGGGGGTAGTTGATCTGGTGAGACGATAGGAACCAACTCTAACCAGTCTTTTCAACATCTTCACTGGTTTCCAGATAAGATGGTATGGGATTTCCTCACTAAAACTCTCCTGTAAAAGAAAATGGTAAATTGCTTGTTTAGTACCTAAATTATTACCTTTATTCTTTTTTAACACTCAACTTTTATTTTTTTAAATCACATATAATGTTTAGTTTGTGTTTTAATTTGGCACCCAACGGTAAAAAATTAATAAAACTATTGGTGTGATATTTCTTTTATTTTTTTAATGATGACGTGCATTAATTAACGATAGATACTAAAACGAAATCTAAACTAAACATTATGAATAATTTGGAAATAAAATAAAATTTAAGTATCATAATGGTATATAAATAATAGTTTAAGCATTAAATGTGTATTTTAACCAAAAAAATATAACACAAAATTTTGATTTATTTACCCATATTATATTTCTCAAATTTATTTATCATAATAATACATTCTCTCACTTATTTATTAAAATAATATTTACTTTAATCGTTTAAAATGCATACATATTTCTGTTGATAATATATTTTATAAAATATATTAGACTATGTATTCTTTTATTTTACGTGACATAATGATTATAACGAGTAAAACATATTTTTTAAAGATTTTTTATGTCTAATTTTTATTTTTAAATTAGTGATTCTAAAGTTTTTAGTTTTAAATAATATGGATAAATTATTAAAACAATACACTTTTAATATATTTTTATTAAAATGGCATCCAAAAAACTTTATTTTACAGAATAATACATATTGTAATCACATAGGACAAAGATATTGTCACGTACCATAGCCTTATCAAAAGCGTTTTCACGCGGAAACGTTTTAAACTTACATGGCTGAGGTGGAGGAAGTCATTTCCACATCACCGCTCCTTTTATTTTCATGTGATGAAAAATACATTTTATTAAATTTGTCTTTAATTTTTTTTAAATAAATTATAGGAATCAAAATAATAATTTGGGTTTATATTTTTTTTAAAATATTGATGTTTACATAGACATAACAGAAATATTTGTTTTTATTCTTAACAATAGCTAAAAACCTTAAAAGTTATGGCCTAAAAACTCATAAAATCACTAACCTAAAATAAAAGTCAAACGTGAAAATGTCCTTGAATGTCACATAAAATTAAAATATCTAATAATATAATATATTTTTGTTAGAACTGAAATCATAACAAATATGAACAACAACCAAGATCTAATCATGTCAAATCATCAAGAATAAAATATTAGATTTACAAGATTTGAATTAATTAATAGGTTGAAATCTTTAAGTCTTTATTTGGTTGTGACCTTCCAAGAAGATATAGTTCCCTTGTGTATAAACTCTCTGGCAGAGATAAAATTAAATACGAGAATGTCTATTTCTTGGGGACCACAACCCCTTTATATAGTTGATTTAAGAATCAATTATTGTTTTTTACTTATAACTTTGTTCATTATCGAATTATAAGTACAACTTTAGTTGTATCTATACTTTTATTTCCATGATACTTTTAATTCCT
The DNA here is from genome assembly GCF_006381635.1 of Hibiscus syriacus. Classification (NCBI taxonomy): domain Eukaryota; kingdom Viridiplantae; phylum Streptophyta; class Magnoliopsida; order Malvales; family Malvaceae; genus Hibiscus; species Hibiscus syriacus. The sequence continues at coordinate 1,386,750 of NW_024061774.1, forward strand.
TATGATCTTATAACATAACTGATCACTTAATTTATGTAATATTTTATGATAACTATATACATTATAAATATGTACCCATAATTATGGATTTTAGTCCAACAATCTCCTACTTAGACAACATATATTTCTTGAAAAATGAATAACCATATGAGCTCAAAACTTGTTATTATACAATAAGTATTCTATAACAATCTCGTCTATCAACTATATTCATATAGGATCAAAGCGGCCTTTGCCATATATATCATGATTAGACCCATCACTAATCATGTATACAAACACAGTCAAATGACATAGACCAGTCATAGAGCATAGCATGAAAATTAAATGCTATGTGAAACACACATGTCTATTTCCAACCGGTCATCTTTAAACATTAATGAGATCAAATTTTACCAAAACTAGAGTGAATAAACAAAAATAAACTTTATTTATGTAGAAAATAACCTTAAAATAAATATTTTAAAACTGAAGTAACTAAAATTGTTTTTAAACAAACGAGCATTTTTAAAGTTACAAACTCCCACTAAAACTGGATGTCATTAAGTGAATTTACACCCACATGAGTAGTGTGCTCATGAGAGACCTTGGGTGACAATTCCTTAGTAAGTGCGCAATTATTAGTTTGCACCATATGCTCTATAAACACATAACCACTCTGAATTTTCTTTAACAACCAGAAACATAATGTCTATAAGCTTAGACTTAAGGTGTTTATGTTATATATGGGACAAAGGACTACAACTTAGTTGTCAAAAAATGACTCAGTGGTCTTTCTTATCAATTCATAATTAGTAGTTCATGTGACATAATTTTTGCATCCATATTACAATAAGTCAGAGTCCATAAACATGATGATATCTTACTAAGTAGACTCTGATATGTGAGTGTGTCACATTATTTGTTCTTAAATGTATCGTATAAATCAATTTGGATGTTATCCAATGATCCATACTCGAATTCCTTAAATACCTGTTTAATATCCTAAAATCTTACACTATGTTTGAATGTATATAAACCTGAGTATGTATTAAATTCTTTATTTATTTTGAAACACAAGGAACTTTTTGAATTTCCTTAGTTTCAAAAGCATCCTTAGGGCACTGATCAAGATTAAACTTGTTTTCTTTAGTAATAAGAGATATTATTTTTTTTACTCCCATTAAACTTATAGTATATACAATTATCAACCAATTTTATCGCAAAACCAAATGAGATAATCACTTGGTGAAATTTTTTATACAGTTAACGTGAGTTATACTCAACCTTATAAATGGATTTCCTTAATTTGCATATCATTAATTTTGTATCATCATACACAATTTTCTATCTGCACTGTATAAAATATTTCACCAATGTTACCATTGAGAAACACAATTTTGAAATCCAGCTTATGTAACTCAAAATCAAATATGAGCAACAAGTATCATAATTATTCTGAAAGTCTTTAAATGAAACCAAAGAGAAAGTCTCTACAAAATCAATGCCTTTTTTATGAGTCTATTCTTTATATATAAGACATGTCTTATACATGTCAACATCACCTTTTGCATCATTTTTGGTTTTAAATATCCATTCGCAACCAATTAATTTTACACCTTCATGTACTGAGACAAGTTCTTAAACTTTATTATCTTGTATAAAACTTATACTCTTCTTCCATGACATTAATCCACTTAAGAGAGTTAGAACTTTTTATGACGTGACAAAATTTCATTAGATCATCTTCCATCATTCCAAAGTCATCTTTATTTCTTGTATAAACATAATAATCTAAAATAATATGCCTCTCATCTTGTAGATCTTCTTAATGACACTTATTCTTTAATGTTGTTGAGTTTGTTCTTCTTTAATAATTTATCATCTTAAATAGAGAGTTATTCAATAATATCTTGTTGAGGTTCTAGATTCACTTCTTGATTAACGACAAGTATGAACACATGGATATAATCAAAAGTGATAATAGGAATTGAGTTATAATTCAATTCATCTTCAAAATAAATTCCTTAAACCTTATTTCTCCCCCAAACTCAACATCCTAAAACATAATGTTATGGATATCTCCTTAAAAATATTTTTAATTATGAGATCATAAAACTTATAACCCCTGGATCGCTAAGAATAACCAAAGTAGTTACTTACTGTTTTAGAATTTAGTTTTTCCTCATATGTCATATTTTATCTCAAAAGAGAATAACCCTTTGTAACATGTTATTGTCTTTTTTTTTTGAGTTGGACCTTTAACAACTACATTCTGGTTTTATTTTTGTCGTTATCTTTATATGCACTTTTCAAGTGAGTATTTTCGAACTTATTATGCTTCAACATTGCTTTCTCTTGCACATAATGAGAAATAAGCTCATTTAAGAGTTTATCTCTCCCTTTGAGTTGATTAAACTCTATAGAAAGTGATACTGAAATCACAAGAACAAGTGATTCTTCAGAAAAACTCGATTATACGTGTCTTAAGTCTTGAAGCAAGTTGAAACATATACATAATGTATTCCCTCACATTTCCTTGACCCTTATATTGTATATATTGTATAGACATCAAATAAGACAAAAGTGATATCATTTAAACCTTATTGTTTTTGGGAAAAACATTTCTCAATTTCGTCAAGAAAACCATGAGTCATAGTTGTACAACACACATAGCTCGTATATATCTCGAAATACGAGCCTTAGATGTGACATCAACTTGATAAATATTCACTGAGTATAAATGCTTAAAGTTTTGTTTCGTTTTAAAACACTACTAGTATAACTTTAAATCTATTTTCTTAATAGCATAAAAATTATAAATTAATATTTTGTCGTATAAAACAAATTCATTTTGCAAGAAATGATTAAACAACTTAGTATATTTTCGCAAAACCATTTAATATTGTCTTAATTCTGCTAATTTTCTAAACCATTTTAAAACATAATAGTGCATATATTCTACTCATGCATAATACTGATAAAACTAGTCTAAAAAAACAGACCTAGTTTATTATTACAGACCATTTAAAAAAACAAATCTAATAATTAAAACTACTAACATAATTACACATGTCACTAAAAGTCAAAAGTAACATCGTAGATGTCATACTGATACTGATCATGGATATGACTTCCAAAACAAATGCTCGGGAGGCTCATTACCGCTCATCCTTATATCTATCAGAACCTACGCATGAAAATCATCACGCACTAAGTATAACTTAGTGAGGCAGTAATGTAACACCCCCAACCTGTATCCGACCCGAATACTAGTCCGGGGTGTCACATTGACTTTTCAAACATTTTCTTTACAAATGAAAAAATATATTCAAATTCATAATTCAAGAAAATAATTTTTTATATTAATTAAAAACGATTAATTTTACAAAACATATCAGAGCATATTCAACTCAATTCTATTAGTACATGTCAACTATATTCAAAAGAACAAAATACCTATTAATCATTACTTTTATGATCTGAATTTCATAAAGGAGATGCTGACTTGTCTCGCTTCTCTGAGTTTCTTCTCTTGCTTTCCGAAACCTACGTGTGAAAAAATCACACGCTAAGTCTATGACTTAGTGAGACATAAAAACACATCTAATGTAATTTATATTCACTGACCATGCATGACTATTTTATGCTATCAATTCATGCAACTCATATATTTTTCATGTAACAAATACATACATACATGCATACATGACATCATTTATGTTTCTATCATACTCATACACTATTATCATTCATATTTCTTATCTCTGGTTTATATAATCTCTTATGTTCATATCATATATCTTATAAATCATTCTTATAACAGATGCAATAACCCATAACACATATATCATTTCACACAATTCATATCATATATTTGTTACATACATCGTATTAAGGGTTATCTCTTTATTAGCCCATGATCATTATTGAGAACTCAAGGTATGCGAGTACTATGAGGTTATGCACATATATACTATCACCATAGCTCGTATAAAATCCAATAAGTGGCATATGAAATATGTTTCCTGAAATACTTATCCATATGTTCCGAAGAACATAGGTAACTGTCCATATGTCCCGAAGGACATAGGTAAACTATCCATATATCTCGGAAGACATAGGTAAACTGTCCATATGCCCCAAAGGACATAGGTAACCCTTGACTCTTGGCATACCAACTATACCTATAGCTTTCATGACTCATATGATGGGCATTATCTTTTATCTTATTACACATTCATAATGTCCGCTGTTTGTGAGTACCATAAATGGTGCGGATATGTGTTCAAGTATACACAATCGAACAAGTAATAAAGTGATAAGTGAGTATCGTTCTCCACAAGGATTGGGGTAAATCAAATAAGTTTGTCACAGCACTTTACTCTGTCACCTAAGTAAAGTTAGATATGGTATATATACAAATGGTAATGTTGTGGCAAAATGAATGGATGGTATGAAAATGGAACGATGACAATGTGGTAGCAAATGGATATGTTGTGGCAAAAGGAATTGTGTGTAATGCAATCAAATAAAACTGTAAAGGCAAAATAAACTGTAAATAATGGATTTGATTATAAGGACTTTAGACTTCCTCACATGACAAGCTAATATGGGAATGAGTGATAGGAGTTACTTAGGAAATTTAAGTCTACTTCTCATAATGATCTTACTTCTATGCCTAATTTTCCCGACAGAGTCTACTAGGGTGCCCTATGCTATCTCTAGTAAGGGACTCGACAGATTGAAGATGCCTTGGAAAAACTGATTGACGTTAGCTACTGCAGGGATCCTATTGGTCCAGATAACAGGATATGTCTTGGCAATACCTTTTTGCGGCAGCATTAACATCTAACCTATCGCTCATGCACAACTCCTTTTAGTCGAATGAAATCCTAGCCTTATCAATAAATGGATTAGTTGTAGTTACTATCTAGAACCCCTTGCTTATGTGGTTCCTCCCTAGTTTCTCTCGAATAATAAGGATATGCTACTTAGGCATTCTCTCGAACACTAAGTAATCACCTAAGGAATGATTACTCTCATAGCTCCTAGAACCTTAAGGCATTAAAATTTATAACCAAAACATATTATAACATAGAAAAACAATCATTCATTAAAGAAAAACATAAATATCCAAAATAAACTCCCTCCAAATAGGATTAGTTCATGGTGGGGTTCGAAATAAGCAAGCACAAAGAAAGTTAATCCATTCCGTACACCCCAAATAATAAATAACGAAAGCAAATAGCAAAGGGAATGAGGAAAAGCCTTCGACGTTTACTGCCGGAGCTTCCCTCGGCCACCACGAACAGTCCCAGCGATCTAGCTCCTTTCGGACGCCTAGTTCGTCACTCCCTATAGCTTGTCAATGGAGGAATGCATGGAAAAAATGATTGACAAAAAAAGAGAGAACTTTTTCTCCGAATTTTTAGGCCCTTGGCGGCTGTCTAAAAATCTCCAAGTTCTTCAAAAAGTCAGGCTTCATCTTCTATTTATAGGGGAGAATGAACCTAGGGTTTTGTGTTAAAATTACACTAGCACCCTAAAGTTCATTCCTTTTATGTGAGAGTCGGTGCAAAGATTGTAACTGGCCCCTCCATTATGGCTGATTGCATAAAGCACTTTTTATGCCATGACAGCTGACTCTTACTAAAAATATTCTTCTTTCGTTTTGATCGCTCTCAAAATGCCAACTGGTTCGGCATTTGCATTCTGCTCAACAGTCTCCTTATGTCATGGCATTTCCCTTTTGTTTTTCCTTGCTCCCAAATCCTGCACATCACCAGACAAACACCTTTCCCATAAAGCAGCACTGATTACAAAATAAAATACCGTGACAAATAGAATTTCACCACATGCAACTATATGCTCCTAAATGCATCTATATGATCCTATATGAGCTCTAAGACAGTCAATAACTTAAGTGAAAATGTCTCAAATATGACATTTTTACGAAGTTATCACATAGTTCTTTCGCATATCTCTTTATCACAGGTTCATATGATCACATAGTCACATATACCTTTTCTTATATTCATATAACCATATTATCTCCTTCATATTCTTATATCTCATGTTCATTTCTCATTTAATCACATATCATCTGGCTTATTTTATGTTCTTATATATTCTCATCTTATGACTTATATAAACATATACATCACTTATACTAGTTCTTATGTCTTACCACACTAGCATATTTTTATATATTTGTCATCACTTAGTTTATTTTCGTGTAATTCATGTCATTTCTCATATGATTTCATATTCATGTGTTACATAGATCATATTTCATATTCTTAGGTAATCATATAGATCATTTTAACTATTTCACAAACTTATCACACTAACATGTATTTACACAAATCATGCAACATATACAATAACATGTCACCACATCTACTCATGCACACATATGAACCATAACAAATACATACTTATATATATGAATTCATGCATTTTACTATTGGAAATAGACTTGTCACAAGTCTTATTTCCTATTAACCATCATATACTAAATAATGTGCACTCACATGTGCCTCACTTGTTATCAATTTCTCCTATGACTTACTTTCTCTTTTTGATCAATTCTAACCTTTCAGTCGTTCCGGAACTTGCTTACGCTCGATGTCTACATAATTATACATTTATACATATCAGTATTCCAAATAATATACTCTGATTTCTCATTTCTTAAACTGAAGGAAAAACTAATTCATTTTCTATCTAAAGTAGGTATCGGTACACTCTATAGGGTATCAGTATATCCCTTAATTAGTGTATCGATACCCAAATTACATTCGAAATTTTTTCGTTTCAAGGGGATATTGATACACTCCTAAAGGTATCGATACCCTTTGAATATCTTTCTGAATTTTATTCTTGAGGTATCGGTACATATTGAATGGGTATCGATACCCCTTTGCCCAGAATTCACTTTGAAGCCCGAAAATTTACTCTTATTTACCCAAACTTTTCATACTTTAACCTCATTCATATTCTTAACTCATATATACATACTTAAATACATTTGTACTCATCTAACACACCTTTTCCTTTAAAATTCTATCATCTACATGGAATTCAAGAATCGTACCAAAATTCCAAGGTGTTCTAAATTCAATTTTAATGCTTTAGACTTCTTAATCCCTCTTATGAGAAGTCAAATTCGTAATTAGAACTTCAAAAACCTCTTCATACTAACAATTCATTTCTTTACCCATTTTACAAATTCCTTTCTAACTCTTTCTTCTTGTTGTTTTGATCTTATATAAGATTTCCTTAAGCTTATATAACACTCAAAGAATCAAAATCAACTTATAAATTCAAAAATTAAACAGCTTAAATCAAACTTACCTTTAACTGAGGCTTACGGGGAGAAGAAAAAGAAGAATAATAAGGCTTTCAGAATTCTCCCAAAACCCATGTATGAATTCTCTTGTAAAGGGAAAAATAAAAATCTTTCTTGTTAAATGACCATTATAACCCTTACTTTACTTAATATTTACTAAGCAATCATCCATAAATTATTACCAATTTAGTCCTTCAACTTTTTAATCTTTCAAAATCATACCTTAAAGTTTCAAAATTTCCATTTTAGTCACTAGCCCCGATTTTGGGATATTACAAGTAATAAGATAAGGTGAAATAAAACGTGAAAATATCATAAATATAAACAAATAATTTAAATAAAACATTAAACTTGCAAACTGACTTATTCAAGCCAATTTCTTCATCGTAACCTGAAATTCATCTTAAGTCAAGATTTCATAAAGATCATGATAAATAATATCAGATAAAATAATCATATCATACTTTCTGTTAATTTGACGTAATTCATAACTTTATTATTCATTTTTATAGCCCAATGCATATTTATGAGAACATAAAGTACGTGAGTAGAACATAAGGTGCGCACTAGGCACATCACAATACCAATCATAACTAAACATATTATGCACTCAAAGTGCAATCATAACATGAGCACCAACGGTGCGGATCATAATGTACCATAACTTAACTTGAAAGTACTCAACTTAATGGCATGAAAAATGTACTACGACTCTCAATGCAACATAAAATGAGCTTATAAATCATAACATAATTATTTATTAATCAATATCCTAAATTCATAATCATTTAAAAATTTCTTATCATAAATATCGTACTTGGGCAGTTCATACCCTAAATCATTCATAAAACTTATTGAAAATATTATGGAAATTATTCCATAATTAAGATTTATAAATCATTCTTAAAAATAAATTGAGATTGACTTATCGCAAGTCGTCCTCGATCATAATAATTAAATAAATAAAATGCACTCACATTCGCCTCACTACCGAATATTTTATGCGATATTCCTAATTACGAGCTTTATCATTTCCTTTCATATCGTTCGGATCACTAGATTTTTCGTAGTCTTTGCAAGCTAGGTAGTTTCGGCCTTGAAGGAGTTTGAAGCTGAAAATGTGTTGATTTTCTTGATTATTCTGGTGTTAATTAATCTTAACACATGTCTTAATATAATATAATATAATTGAATTTAAAATTCAGTTAATGAGAAATTTCATTTTTTCCATTAATGAATCTTAAAAATTACCAATTGTCATTGACATATTCTCCATTAAAATATTCCTTGGTCAAAGATAAATCAACTTGGCTTTGACTTTCCACTGTTCGGTCAAAATCTGAAAAATTACTCGAATTTGAGCTAAATTTCTCTGATCTAAAATATGGAAATAATATTTCCAACCATTATCCATCATCCTTCAATTTGTTTGTGAAATTCTGATTCAATCCGATTATTCGATTCCTATACTAAACTTTATCTCTTTATAGCTTTTAATACAAATCTAGTACCGTAAATCTGATTACCAAAAAAATTCTTGTTTTAGGCAAAACTATTTATTTATAGGCTAAAATGTATAACTTTTCAAAATTACAATTTTGATCCTTGAACTTTTACAAAATTTATACTTTAGCCACTAAACTTATGTAAATCCAATCAAGGATGTTATCCCCTATGAGAGGTGGAAATTGTTCTTTTCTTAGTGCAAAGTCTATGTTCATACAACCAAAAACTTATGTACATGCATTTTCTCATTCTTTGAGATTCGCTTTCTTAAGCATAAGTAGAAAATGTAAATAGCAGATATTATGGTAGCAATAAATAAATAATTAGTTGAACAAAACATAAATAAAATTGAAGCTTACATCTTAAGTAAATAAATAAATTCAAAATTATGGCTATATCTCATCTCTAGATACCAAACACGACATCAATATCAAGTCTTTAGACAATAATATTAACAGTAAATGGTACCCTTGTTGTAGTAATCAAACACTGATAATAAGCTATGTCGAACAAAAAGATTAATCTTTGGACTAATGTAATGCTCACATAAAAATACCTTATAATTGTCACATGTTATTACCACAAGTGTCGCGTGAAATTCGGCCAAATATTAACTTTCCTTTGGTTCCATTAATAAATTCATGAATAACAAGAAACACATAATCATCATGATATTCTAAATAAATTAGTCTAAACAAAAGAGGTCACTTTGGCGACATTATGTTTCAACAAATCTATCAAAATATCAGACCTAGCCAAAATATAAATGAATTTGTTTCAATATATATTCTAATAACCAACAACCAAAATTAAAATTTTGATCAAACCGAATTGAACATGTATATATTGCATTAACAATATTGTAACACCCCAATTTAGGGGCTAAATTTAAGAAATTATAAAGTGGTGGATTTAATTGGCATTTTGAAAGAAACGGTGGATTAAATTGTAAAATTTCAAAGTTGGCAGACCGTTTTAAGAAGTACATGAAGTTCAGTGACTAAACTCTTGGTTTACCCATTTTTTTATATAGGATGAATATAAACCCCATTTCCCACGATAAGTTCCCAAAATACTTCCTATTTTCCCCTTCCCCTCAACCCTCTTTTCAACATCGATCTACTCGCCGTTCGACAAACCGAAACCACCATCGTGTTCATTGTCGACCGAGGAACAAAACCCCTCAAACCTTTCGTCGTGAATCGTCGTCGTTTGTCGTTGATTTCAGTCGGAAGTATCGTCGGAAATAACTCGTTTTCAGTTGATTTTTGGTTGATTCACGATGATCCAACAATCCGTTTTCGACACCTCCCGCACCATCGTGTTCCTTGCATTGTTCCTAGTCCACCGGTGTTCTCCGTTTCTTCGTCGTCGCCGGCACGTGGAGGGGTGAGACCGTCAAAGTTTAAGACGTTTCGGAATCGAGCTCTCCGTCGTTCAAAATTTTGAACCGAGCTTTGTAAGTGCCTCAAAATCGCTAAAATTAATTTTTAGGAATTTATTCAGGAATTTTTCGACACCGTATCACTGTTCACGCGCCGCACGCACCACCCCCGAGAGTGGGCATTGTCTGGGTGATAATTTTGTAATTAATTTTTATTTGGGTGCTATTTGTGTAAAATTCGGGTGTTAGTTTGGTAAATATTTGCAGAATGTGGCTAATTTGGTAATTAATTTCTGTTAGGTGATATTTTTGTAAAATGGTCGACTGTTGACTGTTGACCGTTGACCGGCATTGACCTCAGTTGACCATAACTTTGATCGGCGTTGACCGGGCATTAAATGACCTTTGACTTTGACCGAGTATACCTATCCTGGCGTTTTTCGACGTTCCAAATCCGATTTCGCATTCCGTTTTTTGAAATTTGGACCCGAATACCTCGAAATTACTAGTCAAATCCGTTGACTTTGATTTTAACCAAAAATTCAAGATTTTTGAAATGTCATATTTTATGTTTTCGACGTCTTGAATCTGAATCCGAAGTCCGTTTCGCCAAATTATAACCCGATAAGTTGTTTTTCACTGATTTATTATCCGATTCGATCCGTTTTTCAAAATTAAGCTCCGTTTTTATGTAATTTATGTTGATATGGATCTGAGGAAATATTGGAAGATGATTTCAAGATCGAGGGCATTTGAATGGAATTTAATGGTCGATCAGTATTGCATGAAAATCGAGGTAATATTTTACTACCTCTTTATGCTTTATTGAACATGTTGATATTGGTAAATGCATGAATAATATAATGTTGATCACTTTTGTGGAGTTGAATAATTTATACACTCGATATGAATGTGGTAGAAATTTTGTAACTGAATACGGATCGAATGACTAATATAAGAGATTGAGGAATTGTTAGAATTAAATTACAAGTTTGTGATTGGTGATAAAGAAATCAGCTCTGTATTTGTAACTTATATTTTATATCATCAAAGGTTAAATGTTAAAGGTACTTAGAAGAGAAATTATGAGAATACTTCGGTAGGATAAAATTACGAAATTACCCTTATATTGTAAATGACAAGAATTGTCCATGGAAGTTGGTTAATAACTCTGAAAAGACATATTGATTCGGTAAAATTTCATATGTGCATAAGAAATGCTAGGTTTGCTTAGGAAATACGGATAACCGGTTTTTAAACCCAAGAGGATTTGTGCAAGATACTAGAAGTCGGTTAAAGAATCATTTCAAGATCAAAGAATGTTCGGGAAAGCAATTAACCATTGGATTTCTAAAGTATAATTATTTTCATTAAGAGTTAATACCGAAATTATCTAGTTAAGAAATTACAAAAATGCCCTTGAGAGGTAAAAATAGTCCAAGTTGACTCTGAATGAGAAAGTAACATGAGAATTTGTTTTTAAACCGATAAATTACTGATTTGATTGTTGAGATCCTATTTTTGTATGGAAAACTCCTGATAATCCGTCAGCAACATCTGAGAATGCATTTAACCTGGAAATCTCTGACTTGAGTAAGTACATGAAGAATAATAATTTATCGATATTGATATATTGTCAGAATAATTCGAAGTGACTGACATAAATGATAAGTTTGAATTAAATAATAAGACTGGACGGAAGAAAATGATTGAAATATTCTAGATCTGTAAGATTACCAAAATACCCCTGCAATGGAAATGATTAAAGAATGTCACCAAGCCAGGAATGAATAGATATCCTCAAGCTTTGAAATGAATGGAAGATCACTGAGCATAAAAAGGACCAAAATACCCTTATGTCCTAGACTAAGTAAATGTCTTGGATTATTTAAGAAATTCAAATAAGCATGGATGTTGTACTGCTCTTAAAGGTTATATAACGCAACTTAAGCCGGTCAACCAATGCTAGTATTGTATCAATACTTGAATGGCATAAGAACCACTTAAATGCTTGTTCATTTCCTCAAGTTTGAATTGATGATAATTTGGAAGTACTGAACTCAATGCTAGAGCATATTCTATAGTAAGTAATGGATATCCGTAAGATAAATCAACCACGAATACTAGAATGACTCTAGTATATGACTCTTAGGTACATCTCTGATCTACCATTTTATAAGGTACATCTCTGATCAAGCTGGAAAATTTTATGGGCCTAATGTGACTCTTAGGTAGGCTCTACGGCCCTGAGATCATTCTCGGGTAGGCCCTGCGGCCCTAAGATGTGTTCTTAGGTAGGCCCCACGGCCCCAAAATCTATCTTGGGTAGACTCTCAGGCCCTAAAATATTCCCTTAGATTAACTATTTGTAAGATGGTTTTAAAATACGAGTTTAAAAAAAAACTCCACTACAGCATGATTTATGGGATTTTACTGAACTACCATTTGATTAGTGTACCTATTATGATTTTATCGTACTGATGGAACACACTAGATATCCTATTCGACCTCATGAAAACGTGATAGTATGAAAGGTTTCTTATGAACTGAGATTCATGGCTTCTACTCGATGAACTACTAATGGAACCCCAGATTATTCCGCAATTGGTATAATTTTGATTCAATAAGGAAATTATGACTTCTCATTTATCTGCATGTCATGTAGCATCATCTGGTAGTTCTGTATTACTGAGCTTTCCGAAGCTCACTCTATTACTCACCATTGCAGGTTAAAAGAATTGTACCAGTGCATCTATCGAATTTAGTAAGGGAGCTTTACAGGTGTTATTTACAGAGTATGGTACATGTGATTAGGGGGCATGTAGATTGTATTTTGTTTTTATATCAGAGTCTGATAAACCCGTTTTATTTCTAAAAAATAATAAAATCATTTTATGATTTTACATGTTTTAAGAAAAGTTTTAAAGTTTTCGCTATTTCTACGATGGGTCCCTCCAGTGGCCCTAATGTGACACTCCAGATTGGATCGGGCTATCCGCATCAGTCTGAGAGGGTTACAAATATAAACAAAAACATATATATATATATATATTGTCAATCAATCAATCAATTTCTCTTAGTTTTATATTTTAATTAAAAGATAATCAAAATAATATTAAATTTGAATAACCTTAAACCTTATCTCAATATATCAGATACTCTATTAATATTTCATATTTAGATAAAATATTCACTTTAAGTGATATATGATGCGGTAATTAAACATTGATAATAAGAATATGTCAAGCAAAAATCTTCATTTGGGTTATTTATTACTCACATATCAAACCAAATAATTACCACATTCTTATTACCAAAGTTGTACATGTAATGATGTCAACTATTAATCTTCCTTTGGGCCGATCAATACTAACATATCCTAAGTTACATGTACAAAACCTTTATATTAAAAAAATATTTTCCATAACGAGGCCACTTTAACTACTTATTTTTGTAATTAAGTCGTCTCAAAATAAATATTTGTATTCAAATTTAATAGTTATATAATAATCAAAGGTTAAAATGAAATTTATGATTACACTACAATATCCAAAATAACCTAAAGTAAGGTTGTATAAATGGTGTTATCAAAAATCGAAAACTCAAGTCTTTGATTGTTTAAGAAAAATTCCTTAAACATACATTTAATTCATAACTTCATAAATCACCCAAAAATAAACCGAATTCAAATCAATATTTAACCAAAAGTCAAGATCAAAGTAGAATTAAAAGTTTAATCAAATTGAATCGAATATATCTATACCAAATATATATTCTAAAATCCATACCATTAGCATCATACGATCTATATTCAATAATTGAAATAGTAGTATGCAATAATTAAAAATTTTAATATTCTAGTAATAGTCAAAGATCAAAACCGAAATTTTATGATTAGTCATAATTTCTGAAATAACTCAAAATAAGTTTATCTTAATAACATCATCAAAAATCGAAAATTTATTATTTGACTATTTCTTAAGAATATCTTAATCATGGATTACCAAATCAATCAAAATTTATGATTTACCTTAATCTTGAGTGTCTACTCCTCTTTCGACATTCAATTATTGATTTCTCTGATGTCGACAATAGATGGTTTTAAATCCTTAAACAAATAATGATGAAAACAAAGAGATGCAATAGGATACATATCATCATAATATTATTGTGGGCAACTATATATAATCATAGGAAGTTAAATCGAATCCATAACAACTTAAAACATAATAACTCAATTTATTTTAAATTCACCGAACATATATATATATATATTAAGAAAGCGATAAATATTAGCACTATATGATGCAAATCTATAAAACAATTTACTGTGTAATCAATAAATTAAAACTTAGTCGATTAACCAATCGAAAACAACATAATTTCTTAATATTCCAAAGCGTGGATCTCAAAATTGAGATTCGCCCTAATAATCTAAATATATTAAACCTTAAAACTTAATCCTTAATAACCATAATTTTTTTTGCATAACTATCGGTATCCGATCTATTGATCGACTAATTTAGATTGGATAATACAGAGACAAAAGCGACCCTCTCAACCTAATTTGTTTCATTCGCAGTTTACTAATGCATTTTTTTACAAATAATTGAATGCTACTAATAAAACATCATGCTCTCGATTACAATTAATGAGAAAAATAATTAAAATTATTAACTTTATTAATAGAATCCAAAACATCATACCATAAAAAAAATCAATCTAAAAAATGGGCAAGAAAAGTTTTCGCATATTTCTTCAGTGGTGGCCGAGCAGTGTTCTGGAAATATAGTACTTTCACACTTTACTAATAAATTAAAAAGAAAAGTTTGCAGGACTCAACATTCAATATTACGAATACTATTATAATATTAATAATCATGAATGTTGTGAGAACTTAGAATTTCATATAACTCAACTATATTATTAGCAAACCGAAAATTTTGATGGATATTTTAATACCCAAACTTTAATAATTATAAAAAAAAGGGTTATCGCACATAACCCAAGATTATTATACTAATTATTGCAGTTAGGATCATAAAATATGAAAAACATCAAACCTTAATTCTTGGAAGCGAATCAACCAAATAAATAAATAAATTTTCAATTATTCAACATGACTTTGATCTTTGAGTCTTTCTTTGGGTGTGATCTTCTAAGAAGATAAAGTTCCCATGAGTATAAACTCTTTGGTGTGATCTTCTAAGAAGATAGGGCACTCTTTTACAGGATAAGAGTAAATACGAGAATGTCTATTTTTTGGGATCATAATTCTTTTATATAGCTGATTTAAGAATCAATTAATATATGTACTTATAACTCTATTTCTCATCAAATTATAAGTACAATTTTAATTGTATCTACACTTTTATTTCCATGATACTTTTAATATCTTACTACTTTACAACATAATTGATCACTTAATTTATGTCATATTTTATGATAACAATATATATTATAAATATGTACCCATAATTATAGATTTTAACCCAACAATTTTATCTTATGTTACACAAATAAATATTAATATGATAAATAACTTATAACATATAATTTTAATAGATAGTTAGAAAAAAATTATACGAGTAGGTCTATAAATGAATCAAATGAACACAAACGATGATATATTCTTATTTTTTCATTTTATTTTAACTGAACAAACGAACGGACATGAACAAATAACAAATGAAAGTTTTTGTTCATGTTCATTCATTAAGAAATTTAGCTTGTTCGTATATTTGTTCATTAAAATAATAAACGAACGAACATAAACAAACATAAACGAATATAAGTGAATAAACATAAAATTAACTGTGTTTATATTTGAGAAGAATTTTTTTCCTTCCCATATAATTTTAGGATTTATATTTTATTTAATTGATTTGATTTTTTTCTATTTGAGTTTAAAACTAATTGAATTTTAAAATATCAATAAGTTTAAGGTTAAAGTTTATTAGGTCTTAATATTTTAAACGAGTCTGGAGATAAGACTGAATATAAACGAACTAACATAAATAAACATAAATGAACGAACATAAACGAATGGATTACCGAACATAAATGAATAAGCAAACACTTTATTTATGTTCGTTTATTTAATTAAACGAACATAAAATATTATTTATATTCATTCATTTAATAAATAAATAAATAAAAAACTTTATGTTAAATGGTTCATAAATAATTCGTTGAATATTTGGTTCCTTTTTAAGCCTTAATAATTAAAAAATTCTCAGATTTCGATACATGTAATAATGCAAAAAGGAGGGGTGGGGGTTAATTAAGCCATGGATTGGGTCAGTGGTTGGCATTGGTTATGGGGTTGTCGGTTCCTTAGGATACTTCTGTTATGGACACCCTTTTTTTAAGGCAATGGGGGCCACTTTCTCAGCTTGATTTGGACTGCTATAGAACCCCATGAATGAATGTTCACTGTTCATTAAAATTACAAACCTTTTCAATTGTCTGTCTCTCAGTTTGTCACCTAAAGTTTCAACTCATTATTACTGAATAATAAAATTTAACACAACTTTTCTTACTTCTTCCACCACTCTTCAATTTTCTTTTTCTTTTTTAGAAATTATAGAAACAAAATCTCAGGTATACTACGTGTGATTCTGTTATGCAATAATTAATTCAAAGTGACCATTAATTTAAAATATCATCGTATTCAAGTTAAAAAATTATTTAAATTTATAAAACTTTTAATTATAACTAAAAACGTTATATTACAATAGTTTTAAAGTTTATAATTGAAAAAGTTATATAATTTGTAATAATTTCGATTACAACAGAAAATATTATGAGAAAAATAATATTTTCAATTCAACTTAGAATGTTACATCACGTTCAACCTAAAAAATTAAACTCTTAATAATATTTAGATTACAACCGATTTTTATTATTTTTTAACCTTACATTAACAAATTATATTTTAGACTCTCCCTCATGCCAGCATTGAAACGCTCAAAAGGCAAAGAAACCATGTGAAAATAGCCTAAACAGTCCCTTGGGTTCTGGGAGAGCTTTGAAAGCAGCAATCTCAAAATCCAAGGATGATACCTAAATCCTAATCGTAGATAAGATTTCCCAACTATTTATTTTCTTCTAAGTTTTGTTATTCAATATTTATATTTGACCCAGTAAAAAGAATTGAATATATTCTTACTAAATACTTCAAGTTTAAGAAAATGAAACAAAATTTATAACAAGGATTTAATCTGAAAAGTAAATCCGGGACATGATATGGTAAAACGCATGCTCTGAGATCTTCAAATCTTAAAAAGCTTAGGAAAAACAAACTACAGGCTTACTAGCCGGAAACCATAGGATCTAATCTCATTTACATTGTAACAAATCCATAGAAAACCATCAGTATATTTGTCGACAGAATTTTACATGACTGATGGATTGGAGGTAGAATGAATTGTTTGTTTGTCCCCACCGATGAACATGAGATGTTGGGACTTCATTTTCTTATTAAAACACAGTAATGAAGAAGTTGAACCAAACATCATTTCAATATAACAAACTCCATTATGACAAGATCCGAACCAGGTGTAGTGATCACCTAATCTAAAATAACACAGTCTTCCCTATGTTTTTCCATTTATTTATTTTTTCAGTCGATGCATTATTGTCCATTGCCCTTTTTTTCTAAAGATGGGTTCTCATCTAAGTTCGTTTATTAATCATTCATTTAGTTTTTGCATGTGGGGTGTGTTGAAATTTAGATAAAATGATTGAATTCTGTCTTCAAAATTAAAAGCTACCAATACAATGACAACGGCAAGGAATAAATGTAAGCTGCCAATGAGCATGACTTGGGCAGACTATAGATATCTTGGACCAGTAATATCATCTGTTAATTAAATGAAAGCTTGATCCTATCCATATATTGCTTTTCTTATCAATTATTGCCTATTTGACTAATAAAAGGTTTATCCTTTTTGTCCCTTAAGAAAAAAAAAATTTGTATTGATGAAATATATCTCTAACTGGTGTTTCATGTTATTGAACTCTTTAGGAAAATGATTAATAAATTTTTGATCATATCATCATAAGTGCCATTAGCATATCTCAATTTCCTTTCTTTTTTTAAAACTCATACAGAATAAATCTATGATTAAATTTTTTTCATACATTTGCTTTTAGAAAAAATGAAGTCAATATCTACTAAATGTCACATTTAACAGAGGTTAGCATCCAATATAGAGACACGAGTTTTTTTCATATATCTTTGTTCATGTTATCTAACATTTTTCCTAATCAGACATACAAATGGGAAAAAAAAATACTATGATATACATGGATGACTTACAAATTACAAAGCAGAAGGGAGGATTCATCACTTTAACTGCTTGGAAGTGTTAGTGGTGGATGTTGCTGCTGTCCCTCTATTCTCTGTTCCATTATCCCCAGGCAGTCCCCGATTCTCTGTCTATGAGAGTTGTAGACTTTAATGGCCCCATCTGTCAGTCCCACAGCTAACTGATTGGCTTCCTGTGGGTGTGTCGCCGCAACAAGTGCGTGTATGGTTTGACTGTAACAGTACAACATCGAAATGAAAAAATAACCTCATGTACATTCCACTTTAATGAAAGCCAATATGAATTCACTCACCAGTTAAAAATGCATTATCTGTTGGACAATGCTGGAGAGATATACGCGGATGGTGCAATACGACATCGGAGCTTCAGACTACAGGCATCAAACACTCCAATGTTGCCATCAGTAAAAGTAGCATAAACTAGTTGGCTGTTGCAGGAATATGCTGCGCTAGATATAGGTGAAGAAAGTACTTCTTGGGGCATCCACTGCAAAATATAAAAGAGCATTAAAATTTGTTCACCAAATATAGTCAAATTCATTTACCTAGGCTGTAGGCTTTTTACCTGTCGAATGCATTCCATCTTGTTAGCATCATATACTGCAAGTACTGTTTCATGACGTACTAATAGGTGAACCTGATCAGAGTGAAATTCCACACGAGTGGGATCCTGAGGGGCCTCTCCAGCTGGCAGTTGAAGGGAAACTGAATTTATCTTTTCCCGGTCACCAGTGTTCCAAAAGAAAAGCTGCAAAAGAAGGAAGCAAATAACACTAAAACTAGTTGTAATATAACGACAATAAGAACCACTGGTCCTAAACAAAGCAACTGCAGAAACAAGTATATTTGATCTCTTTTCCATGTCTTCATTAGAAATAACGATATGCAGATATATGCACAACCAGACAGAGTGATTTAGTGGTTTAAGAATACCTGAGCGTCAGCACCCGAAGAAACCAAGATGTTATGAATGGTGGAAAATGCTAAACCAGTGATCCGTTTTTGGTGGCCCTTCAATCTTGTTTTTACCTACAGGAAAAAAAAGCACGTCTTTTCATATCGAATATAAAATCGGTAAAAATATTCAAATATATACTTAAATCATCTACCTTCTTCACACTGACATTGTATATATGGATGACCGAGTCTTCCATTCCAATTGCTATGATATTATTAACTTGAGAATGAAAAGCCATGAAGGTCGAAGAAGTGAAAAACATAAAAGTTGTAATTACCTACAAATCAACGCAATATCATATCAAGTAAAAATCACTATCGATGGGATCAAAATTGCAAGAAACTCCAATCTAATTCAAAATCTGGTAGTAAAAAAATGTAAACATAAAAATAAACATTAATTTACCTTGAATGTCATGGTATTAAACAATGAAACCTTTCCACCACATGCAGACATTATATAGGAGTCATTCTTTGCCAGCGCTAGGCATGGAACTGCATTTTCAGAATTATATGGGACATCATTACTCATAACAAGACCAGTGTTTGGTTGCCAGAGTTGTGGAATAATGCTAGCAGTGGCCTACAAAACCACAAAAGATATTTAGAAAAGAAAAATATTACACAATTTTCTACCAATATTATATGTACAAAACAGCACATGAACCTTTCATATATAAATTTGCATGTATATTTCAATGAAGAATTGTGTACGTCTTCAAAATATAAAGCACCTTCCCACAACCGTTTTGTTCGCTTCAACTACATTTCCATAGCTTTGGACTCCATTTGACCAAAGCGCAAGAATCCCGTCACCAGAATTTGTGTACAGAAGTCTAGCAACCTTGACATACAGGCAACTTAAAAATCACAGAAATAATAAACTGAACAAGACAATCCCCTGAATGATTATATATATTTATTATATATTTTTTCTTGGGGGTGGTGGTGAAGAAGGAAAAGAGAGAATGGACAAAAGAAACCTTGCTAGCAGTATCTGAATTGTCGGGCACGGTGACTGTTCGACATTGAGTAGGGTAAACAGTCTCTGTTAGTTCCCAAGGTTTGGTCTTATCAGACGCATCCTCCAAATTTCTTGGCTCATCAGTGCCTCTACTCATTTGCTCAACTCCATTCTATAAGAAATTGTGATTAGAATTATATTCTAGTTTAAAATAATGTAAAATTGTATTAGAAGACGAGAAAAATTAAACTGCAAAGCCGGATGCATGATTCATTACCATGGAAAAAAAGGTTTTCAAAAGATGCTTAAACAAACAAATGCAAAGCAAGTTAGCATTGTGATGCAAGATAAAACTTTCATCTCAAGAGGTATTCTAGATGCTTCATAAGATCGAGCCCCCAAGGCCCTTAATGCTAGAAGACCATTGACATTTGCAAGAACCTTGAATCCATTGTCTGCTGTAGTAACAACAAGCAAATTTCCTTCCTTGTTGAATCTCAATCCGGGAAGACTCTATACCATCCAAATCTAGATTACCAATTTGAAACCAAAGTAATTACATTCAAAGAGTTATAAAAAAGGAAGCTGAAATGAAAATTGAGATGCTAACCGGAAGTCCCCCCTCAGCATCTGTGCTGGTGAGAATGTTCGTATTGTCCATATCCCAAAACTTAATTTGTCTATCATCACCAACAGCCAAAAAGCGATTCTTTGTTGTGTCAAACTGTACTACAACAGTAGTGTTCTTTCTAAAACCAGAATATTTCCTCTTCGTTTTTCTTACACTGTCATTCCATTCAATCAAAAATGGATTCCCATCCTTACTTGCCCCGTAAGAGAATAATCTGAATTAAAGGGAGGACAGTTAATTAGTTGTTTCTCTTATATAGCTAAGGAGACATATAGAATCTGTTTAAGAGGAAAAGACCAACCATTTCAGGTACTACTTAGATTTTCATCTACTTACCTACTACTATCAGCACTATAGAGCATCTGCTACACCATTTTCCAGGAGCATCATAGTTATAACTCAGGATCGGACTGTCATATAGCCAAGCCTTGATTTTTCCATCAATGGAAGTTGAAAATATATACTGCAATAATATGATATAAGTTCATGCAATAGCTTAATGCAAAAAAAAATTACAATTGAGGAACACATTTATTAATTCTGATATGGTAAAAGCTGATTAATGAAACTGATAAAATGTAAGACAAAATAATACAGATGCAAAACATTTTCCAAGACTTTTTTTTTTGAAAAGAGAACATTTTGAAAATGGGACACTCATTTTCCAAGACTTATAGAAGGGACATGAAAAAATACGCACTAACATCACTGCCTTCAGGCCTTCTGAAGAGATGACGTTCCAGCACTTAATGTAAAAAGAACACTACAATTTATCATCTATTATATAGTAATACATATATAACTGATAAGTGATGGCAGAGGTTTAGTAGTGTACGTAGTTCTGATACAAAAAGCTGCCTTGTTTCATCTTACAGATTAGAGCACAATAAAATTGCATCACATGATTACTCGGACAACAGTTAATAGCCAATTGCTGCAGATACAAGATACTTCTACATCAAAATATCATCTTATCCACAATAAAGTACTTTCCCTTAATGCATAAAATATCTTCCACATTAAAAGAAACTTCTTACTGATATATATTCCTTCTGATGAGGACAAATAGAATACACAGGTGCCTCGTGGCCTTCAAAATTACAAAGTTTGCTTCCATTCAAACCCCACACTTACAGATGTTATTTAAACTGAGAACAAATGAAGTTCAAAGAGAAAATGAACAAACAGTTCATTTTATTCACTTTAATCACCGTTATTAGATTATCATCTCCACAAGTAACAACACATAGTTTTTCGTTTGGTAAAGAAAAAGCTATATCGTTTACACCACCCACATGAGCATCAATCTATCAGAAATCAGAAAGGTATCAATTAGACCCTTGATATGCATGCAAATGAACAAGATGTTCCTTAAATGCAGTTCCTGTAACAAGAAAATTTCAATGAAGCAGCCCAAAACAGGATTTATTAAAGTAAAATCACTTTTACTGCACGTACCAACAAAATTTCCACGTGGGCTCCATGCTACACGGTTTACAGATATGGATGAATCTTTAACAATTTTAGCCTGCAAATGATCTCAATTATAATCCTAAGAGATGTATATTACCAATTTCCAGCATTCAAGAAGTAGCAAGCAAAAGAATAAACCTTATCCTGTTTCAAGAAAATTTTAAGATGGAAGAGCATGAGGAGACGAAAAAAGACACACACACAGTCAATTGAGTTACGAGGACATGGTTTGTACCTAAAGTTTTGAACAGGAGATGGGCCAAGCCTTCAGTAACAGAAACAATTCGAGTGTTATAATTAGTGAAGTAACAAGCATTTATGGAAACAGGAGATCAACTTGTCAAATATTCAGACATTTATCTCAGTCAAATTCAATATTCCTACTGCTTTCAGTAATAACAAGATTTTTTTGGTTCAAAGATGCAATATCAACCTTAAAAAAAACTGAACAAGCAGCCATATCCCATATCTTGAATGGTTCTGTTAATAACCTCTCGCGCTTGCCAAGTTCCCACAAGGAAATTTCACCATTGCTACAACCAACTATTAGGAAAGATGCAAAGAAAAATAAGAAAATACAGTCTATTGCAACAAAACTAAAGGAATTAATTTTGATCTAAAAAAACTATAGGTAATATGGTTTTGTAAAGTTGTATGTGATCTTACCTGTGAGCAATGTATGATAATAAGGATGGAAATCCATGCTTGTCACGTTGGATCCCTGGTGAATAGTACAAGCAACAGATTTGGGAAGGTCATCAATTGACCCCGAAGCTTGATGAGCAGGAGCAGGATATGTGACCTGGAAACATTAATTATGATTCCAATCAATCGATATCATATGTTACAGCACAATAGAAAAATATGCGGGAAGCATCTCATCAGCAACAGATTGTGCAGACTGCAACTGTTTCTTTGACAGTGTGTTTGTTTCAAATGTAAAACTGAGGGAAAATACATAATCAAATCAGATTAATTACCTGAGGAATCAATCAAACATGACTCTCCTTAAATTAAACTTAAATCAATTTCAAGGATTATAAGACCACATTTTAACTAACAGGGGAACAAACAAAGAGAAGCAGAAAACACAAAGAACAGATATAATACACTATCCAGAAAACTGAAAGGTACCCCTCCTTGAAGGAAGTTCATTTTCACTGCCATGATGTACTCAACTGCCAGAATGTCAACAGCAAATATAAACATTAATTTTACCTTGATTTTGAGGAACAGGCAAGGGTAAAGCAAAAGCAGGAATAACATAAGGTTGGATTGCTGAGGAAAGATTGGCATTTACTGTCCAGCCAGTTAAAGCAATAGGCGGAAAAACTGCATACCATAACAGGAGACAAAAAACATTCTAGGGTCAGCCTGAGAAACATATATAAAGGGGGAAAATAAAGTAGTATAGTAAACATTTGGATCATACTCCACCATGCACTCCAAGTGGAGGATAAGCTGAACGTATAGCAACTGGAAAAGTTATAAGAGTAGATGCATGAGGCCCATCTGGGGGAGAACAACGATGATCAGTGAGCAAGGATTTAATATCCGGATTAGGCCTTGGATTCTTGCACTGCTGGTGTTGCCAAATCAAACTGCAAATAAACAATCAATCAGATTCAAGAACATCCACTCTGTAATTACGACCAAAAATTGTAATGTAACAAGATGTAAAAATCACCTTTGATTAATCAAAGTTCGCAATCGAGCTGGCATCAAAGTAGGGAAGAAAAGCTTTCCACTGGACAAGGGATTTGCCTCTATTAGTTTCTTGACCTGAACCAACATTTTGCTCCGAGATGATACAGTATCACTATAATTTGATAACTGCTCATTTTTCCTACATTATATTAAAAACAAAACAAGTCAAAACTCTTAAACTGCCTACAATTCTACATCCAAAACCAACCTTCAAATCCCACAGCCTTCATTACCTAAATTTCCCAATCCCCGGTATTAAAAGCTGGGAAATTTCGTTGTAAAGTTCTTCATTAGAAGTGAAAAAAAACTTTCAAATCCTGCACTAAAATCTCAACACCTTTAGCTCTTTCATTACTGAAACAAAACAAAAACCAACAAAAAATTATGCATAATTACAACAAATCCAAGATATTTGACCTTACCTAATCAAAAAAGAACGGAAAAAAACTAATATTTCCGGTACAAAGCTTCTAGATACTGCTGCTTTCTGATCTAAAAAAAATCCTCGTTGAATATCCGTTATTGTCAACTTTAATGAACCCAGAAAGGTATTTCTCAACTTCGTCCCATTCTGAAGAGAGAGTTTTCTCTTCGAAATATTTCATGTTGAAAAAGAATCCCGATGGTTGCACTAACCTGTGAGCTCCACCACAAAACGAAACAAACTCCATTCAAAACGACGACAGAAACAAAACAAAAATGAAGGTGAATTTAAGAGCTTACCTGTGGACGGTATTTTTAAATTTTTCTTCTTCAAGGAACTGGAGAATCAAAAACACTAAATCTCTAGTGAGACTGAGATTCGACATTTCTTCTTAAATTCCTTTAAAGAAAAGCTTTATCAATTGAGATATCAGAAATTAGGGAGATTTTGGCTTTTGATTTAAAGAAAAAGAAAAAGCAGACAGAAAGAGGATGAATTGGAAGCGAAACAGGTGGTTGAAACGACGGCGTGTGTAGGAAGTTTGCGGCTGGTGGTTTTTAAGGCGGGAAATGGGTCCTGGTTGCTACGGTTAACAGTGGTTCCATTTTCATGCTCCGCGTTCCACCAAACAGTTACGAGAAGTAATCCCATCACTTGATAGGTAATTGTACTTATCAATATTCTTGATAAGCTCCGTGCTTATGAATTTTATGAATCAATAGGCACGTGGGTTTGTGCTGATTTTAGGGCCATTTTGTACAAACGGGTCTTCGTAGAATCGGTTTGATATTAGTGGAGAATTGGATTTTGTGATTACGTGGCATTAATTAAAGGTTTTCTGGACTTTATTGAGTGGGTTGTGATGCAGATGATTATAACTTTTTTGGATTTGCATGGCTACGAACAGAAAATGGAAAATTGAGTGGATAATAATTGGGTAAACTACATAAGTGAATACTCAACTATGGTTAAAAACTATTTTGATTATCGATGTTTTAATTTGATCAAACAAACCATCCGACTATTTAAATATTTTAATCAAGCCAACTATCGTTAACAGTTAACGGAACAGGTGATGTGGCTTTTAAAAGTATTTTTGTATAATGACACAATTGGTCTATGTTACTTATATATTCTTTTAATTTGGTTCTAATTTTAAATTAAAATAAAGACACGCTTCATCATTCAATTAGATGACTAAATTTATTTTAAATTTAAAGATTTACTTTCCTCCAACTAGAGGGTGACACGTGTCACCCTCCCTTAGGTTGGAAAAAAAATAAACCAACACAAATAAAAGGAATGTGTGATTTAAACACATAACCTCTTGGGTGAAATGGGAAGAACCAAATCATTTGGCCAATGCATCCCTTTAGTTATCTTTATACAACAAATAATATATATCTTGTAACTTAGTAATTTTTTTCTTTAGACAACAAATAATATAATTAATAAATAAAAATTAAAAATATTTTTACATTAACAAAAAATATGAATATATAAAATATATTAAAATAATGGAAATATATATTTTAAAATATATTAACTTAAAAATACAAGTTATAAATATATATATTTTAATGTGAATATAATACGAGTATATATATTTTTAAATATATTAACTTAAAATATTTTATTATTATACAAATATATATATATATATATATTTAAAATATATTAACTTAAAAATACAAATTATATAAAATATATTTTTTAATACGAATACAATATGAATATATATTTTAAAATATATTAACTTAATTATACAAACTAT
Organism: Hibiscus syriacus; assembly: GCF_006381635.1. NCBI lineage: Eukaryota > Viridiplantae > Streptophyta > Magnoliopsida > Malvales > Malvaceae > Hibiscus > Hibiscus syriacus. The sequence goes on from NW_024061774.1 coordinate 1,413,235, forward strand.
GTAAAATATTTTTAATACAAATCTAATACAAATAAATTTTTTTAAAAATATATTAACTTAAAATATTTTATTATTATTTTAATATGTTTTATATATTTGTATCTTTTGTTAATGTAAAAAATATTCTTAATTTTTATTTATTATTTATATTATTTGTTGTCTAAAGAAAAATGTACTAAAATACAATATATATTTTTGTTTGTTGTAGAAAGATGGATGTCTTGCTCCAATGGTTTGGTTCTTCCCATTTCATCCAAGGGGTCATGGGTTCAAATCCCACCTTCCCCTAATATTTGTTGGTTTATTTTCTTTCAACCTGAGGGCTCTAGTTAGAGGAAAGTAAATCTTTAAATTAAAAAATAAATTTAGTCATCCAATCATTATTTTAATTTGTTGAAATGAGGCCCAAATTGAAAGAAAATATAAGTAACATGGACTAACTGTGTAATTATACCAAAATATTTTTAACTGTCACGTCACCTATTCTATTAACAACGGATGACTTGATTGAAACATTTAAATAATTGGATGTTTTGTATATGTTTGATAAAACTGAAACATCAGTGGTCAAAATAATTTTCAAATATAGTTGGATAGTCACCCGTGTAGTTTACCCATAATTATATAAAAGATAGCGAAATTTCATAATACCTCCATTTTGTCGGTTCATGATCACGTGTCACACTTGGATACTAGATCGAGTTTAGATCGAGTTTGGTCGGGCTTTTCTAAGAAAATTATATTTGGATTGGATCGAGTTGAATTTTTTTAGAGAATATATTCGAATCGAGTTTGGAATGGTGAAAAATATTTGACTCAACTCAAAAAATAATATAATCATATGTTATATATTTAGGGATAATTGTAAAAACATCCCTCTCTATATTATTTGTTTAATTACATTCATATTTTCATCTTATACAATTAATGTTTTTTTATCAGTTATAACCTCAATTACAAAAAAATTGGTGGGCAGTAACATATACATGATCTTTATTTTTAATGAGTGGCGAGAATAAATACAAAAAAATTAATAATCAGTCAACATGAGATATTATTAATATTAATTAAAGATTTATTTTAATTTGGGACGTGAGAGGTCATGTGAGGAGTTGATATCCCACATCGGTGGTACTTTGGGAAAAAGGGGTGAAGCTGAGTGTAAAAAAGGTGGGTATTGAAGGTGAGTTGATATCCCCAGTTAAATGGTCATTTGAGTAGTTTACCCCAGTTAATAATAAAATACTAGAAATTTGGAATTATTTACATAATCAAATTTGTTATACAATCTTATTTAATATTTTAATAGATATCTCCTCGCTAATAAAAAATTAAAAAAGCTGCGTATTAAATTAAATTTGAAATTTAAAACCCAAATCCGGCCAAAATTAAATTACAACACCCAATCTAATCCATGAAGAGATATCCATAGTAAGCTTGGTTAAATTGGACATTGTTTAGTATATATGATATTCATACAAAGAATGATTGAGATACATGTTTTCTTTAATGAAGTTTACACCACACCAGCCTCTCTTTTATATAATCTGTGCATAACTTTTTGGGGGAAAAAGAATGAGACTTGGCAATCTCCCTTGATGAAAAACTTGGGGAGATGCATAATATTCACTCTCATTGAACACAGGTCTTAAATCTTCTTTGCTCAGGAAATCCAAGGGGAAAGAAACTAGATGCCCTCTTACCCATTTTAATCTTTCCACTGGATCCACCTGTTTCATATCTCCGTTCTGATACGATTCCAACTTCGTGGGGGCTATTCCTAGATCGATCGTAGTGTGACCGAGTCTTTCTTTCCAGAATGCGCTGCTTTGTCGGAGTGCAAGCCTGCATTTTATCGTACATGGAGTTTGTGTCATAATATGATAACCGCAAAGGAAAAAGAAAGAAGGTTTACAAGAAAGAGTTGTCATACCGGGAATGTATAAGATCATTTGGGACACAGGAAAACACATCCTGGTAGATCGTTGTGTTCATCTGTGACATAAATCATTCGGTATTTGTTACTAAAAGGGTTACAGACTGTAATCCGTATTAAACAATACGAATCATCTAGTCCCATTAAGAAAGGCTAAATTTCATTACCTCTCAAAATTCTTTCATTCCTTTTAACTCAAGCATTTCAGAATGTAAAATGCGAAGGTATTAAACAGATCCACAATTCCAGTTCTTACCTTTGCAGTCCCAACCCATATATCTTTATAACTCGAATCAGTAATGGGGTCGATTATTTGATTTATCTGAGGAGCAAGAAAAGGAAAAAGAAAAATACGTATATCATCTGAATGATATAGGAAATGTAAAATATTATAACTGATATCCAAAAGTCTAATGTCAATGAGCATAATCTTGAATGCAAAATAATTAAACAATGAACGATGGCTCATGAGCCTCTCTTCGACGAAGGCCAAGATGTTCAGACCACAATGAGAGGCGAAGACTCAAAGCAAATTTACCAGCCTTCCACGGGTTTCCTCCCATCCATGAATCAACAAATTCTTTGTCTTCAATAAGCACACCAATCTGAAATATTAAACATCACATTAATCTTGTTGGAGGAAGTGATAAAGATATGTTAAATCCTAGTTAGGGACAAAGATACGTTTAAGTGTTCCATTTCCTTGAAACCATCAACAAACTCTTTCGATCATATTATGGCCCTGCTTGGTATGAAGGATCGAAAAGGAGGATGGGATTTTTTTAATCAAATGGCTATTCATAACCTCTACTTCGAAGCTTAATCATTAGATTAACAATTTTTCATCCTCAAGGTTTTTCATCTTCATACCAAATGGAGCCTAAAAGTCAAACCCTAATATTGGTTTTTAAATCTCAGCATCATACCAATCAAAACTATTACAGGTCTGCTTTAAATATGTTATATCAAATTTCAAGCAACTTGTATCGTAGTTCCGGTCTATTTTTTTTTCTCATTTATATCCATTAGCATTTTAACTGCCACTATCTTTAATTTTTCAGACAACATTTATAAAGCAATCCAGGATGGAGTGATAATACATACCTCTGAATCTCTTGAGCCGAGTAAACTTCTTTCGTTAATATTAGCAGATCCAATTAAGGCTGCACAATCATCGATAATCATGACTTTACTATGCACATAGACCTGAAGAAATGGAAGGGGACAAATAAATCGTCAAAACACGGGCATGCTACATCTGGACTTTCATTGTTAAGTTGCCATGGCATTAAAAGCCAGTAAAGAACATTAAGCAGAACAGGAAAATGATAGACGAAGATAAATGCCATTGCAAGGACATACCGGACTGGTAGCCACGGGACCGCCATCAGAAAGTTTACCGTGTGCTCTAAGACCATAGAAAGATATGTAATCATGAGTTTTAGGACCAATGAGATCATAAAGATTATGCAGTATTGAACTTTGTCCTCTGCGAATGGTTCGATACTGCCAATGCATTATGGCTCTCACAGATGCAGCACCAGCATCATCAACACCCCCCTGTAAAGCTTAAAAAAGAATTCAATCATAATGCAATTATCTGATCATCAAATTAAAAGAGTATTGGCCAAAAACAAAAACCTGAAAGCCAGGAAGCAGTGGTATGACAATAACAACCCTAAAACACTTCTTCTCATTGTATGCTAGCATAATACGCCGGTATAATGCTTCTAATACACGATTCCGAATAATTTCATCTCCTGAGAGACCTGATATGAAGAATTGGTTCTGGGAAAGGTTGTGCAAGGATGAAACGATAGTGAAGAAATTAATCCATCTAATTAATTGATTCTTTGTGAACTTAATACATTAAAAGATTTATAAAAAAAGGATATACCTCAATATAAACAAAGTGTTCTGCTTTCTCAATGAGGGAGCAATAAGCACAGTGAATACTTTCTTCTATTTGGCTGGTTCCAGCAGACCACGGACTGACACTCCTTATAATCTGAAAATTATAGATCAACACTGATTAATTACTATTCATAGTAGGGGTGAGCATTTGATCGAGTCGAGTCTAAAAATTTCTAGTTATTCGAGTTGACGAGTCGTATTTTACAACTTGAACTTAACTGAAATTTTTTCGAGTCGAGTTATTTGAGTTTCTATACTAATTTTATTATAATTATTTATAGTATTATGGCAATGATTTGTTCCAATTTTTTGACTTTATCTAACCATATATATATATTCTTTCATATTATAATGTTATTAATATATCAAATACAATCTAAAATTCTGAAATATATTAATGATGTTATATTTTAAAAAAAGTATTTTGAGGGTAAAATATTGATAAGAGTATAAATGAGTCAAGGAATTGATAGGAAGAAAGAATTTGCAAACAATTGTAGTCAAAAGACCAAATTGAGTAAAATGCAAAGTTACGGGACTAAATAAAAGAGAGTACATCTTTAGTGAAAAATAACAATTGAAGTTACATAGGTATTCTATTGTGGTATATCACCATGTGGTTTAAATTTGGTATAAAAAAACAAACTTAAAATAAATGACAAATTGAAGGAATAAGGAGATTATGAAAAATTGAAGGACTAAATTGAAATATAAAAAAATTGTTATCAAAAAGAGGAACTGAAAGTACACATGTATTCTACTATGGTTTAGGAGCATGTGGCTCAATTTGGTTAAAAACGGACTTAAAATAAATGACTAATTGAAGAAATAAGGAGATTATGAAAAATCGAAGGACTAAATTGAAAAGTAAAAATTTTCTTTCAAAAAGAGGAATTGAAAGTACACATGTATTCTACTATGGTTTAGGAGCATGTGACTCAAATTTGGTAAAAAACGGACTAAAAATAAATTACGAATTGCAGAAATAAGGATATTATGAAAAATTGAAGGACTAAATTGAAAAGTAAAAAACTTGTTATCAAATAGAGGAATTGAAAGTACACATGCATTCTACTATGGTTTAGGAGCATGTGACTCAAATTTGTGAAAAAGGGACTTAAAATAAATGATGAATTGAAGAAATAAGGAGATTATGAAAAATTAAAGGAATAAATTGAAAAATAAAAATTTGTTATCAAAAAGAGGAATTGAAAGTAAATATGAATTATACTATGGTTTAGGAGCATGTGGTTCAAATTTGGTAAAAAATGGACTTAAAATGGAGGAGGAATTGAAGAAATAATGAAATCAGGGACTAAATCATAAAACTTTCAAAATACTTAGTCAAATTTTCAGTTTTTCGAGTAACTTGAATATTCAAATTTTCAACTCAACTCGAAAACCGAATTTTTAATTCGAGTTGACTTGAATAACTTGAAATTGAAAAAATTTGATTTTTCGAGTCGAATCGAGTTTTGCTCACCCCTAATTCATAGCATAAAGCCCCTCTTCAAATGGAAAAGAACCACTCTTTTCCTCTCATGATGATAATATGCTGTTTATTGAAGTATATGACAAGAAACTCAAATGAAATATTATGTACATTAGCAAATTAGAGTAAGAACTTGAGATATCAATATATAGAAATAAACAAATACTACGAGGCAGATGCTAAACGTTTTATAAGTCTTGATGAAAGTACAACCAACCTGACACTGGCATGAACTTCGTGGTCCAACCTGTCCAGCCTCATCTAGAAAACCACCTTGAGCAGCCCGTTCTTGTATTTCCCACCACTCTGAGTCAAGTTCAGCTTCAGGCTGTTTTTTTACATCTGAAGATCTTTCATTATAAAGATCCAAGGAGCCAAGGTCATCAACAAAGCCTTTCATAGGTGTGTCTGCAACTCCTAGTTCAATTTTAGATTTTCTGAAAGCAAAAGAAACACTTTTAGTAGCAGTAGTGTCCAACTCATTTGATTTTGCAAACACACTGCAATTATCCAACTCCTTGGCTTCTTGATGCAAAAGTAGATGAATATCCTGAAAAGATGATCCTGAAGAAAAGGAGTCCAGTCTTTTGACATCTATATTGCTTTCCTCGACATTCTTGCTATCAAATTCAATTTCCTTGCTTCTTCCCATATAATGTGGAATTACCATATGTTGCTGAGGCATAAGTAGTGGAACTGCTTCCTCATATGGCGCTTTATTTCTCTGTATATAAGTAAAAAAAATCAGCATATTGTTGTTAAGTAACAAAGTTATTGCAATTTTTATCGTTCACTGCATTAATTCTAAATAAACAGGACCTTGGCATAGTTCCACCGCTGAACAAAATGCCGTGCTATATCTCGACAAGGTGGTCCCCATAGTGCACAATGTACATCATGCCAAGGCATTCGAGGATATTTCCCTCGATCCAACTCATCCTTTACCATATCTTCCCATGAATTTGGTTCAGATTCCCTGAAGAAAAAGGAATCCAAAATAGGTCAGACTGAAACAGCTACAAACCAGTCCATAGTTACTCATTACCATGAATATTTAACCTTTTATCCTATCAAAGAATACTATCAGGAAAGAGGGGAGGGGGTACAACTGCCAGTCGCAAACTATGAGATTTTGGAAGTCATGCTCTATTTAAACAAACTTTGGACTTAACCCAATTGGAACCAATAAAATGCAAAAAACTATTGGGGAACATCTATTGAGGAGGCACAAGCTGAAAACCTTGCAAGTGGTAGAAACTTTAAGCAGAAGCAAGTAGTCACTGTCAAAGTTAAGATAGTGTGAAAAATCAGCCAAAAACATCCAACCATATTTTTGTAATGATGTCTTCCATGGTATAACAGCACAACAGAATGATGTATAAATAAAGTATAAAATAACTAATAATAATTGTACTAATAAGTGAGAAAAAAAATGGGCATTTAATATCAACAATTTTCTGGAAATTATAAATCAAATATTCAAATGAGAATCTTTGCTTGAACTAAAGGCTTACCTTGGATTGTAGTAGTCTTTTCCAGGCCATACTGAGGGAGGATTATCGCCCACCTTGTGTTCAAATGTGTGATAGCGACCAAAGCATAAATCAAGTCCACCAATAAAACAAATTTGGTAATCAACAATCACAAGTTTTTCATGGTGGGACCTATAGGTAGAAGAAATAATATCAGTGTCTAAAGAGATATATGTTCTACAACTTAAATGCACGTGCAAGCTCAGTTTTCCAAGTAATTCATACCACATATAGACACCAGTAGAAAAGTGATCAGGATAACGCAATACCCTCACATTCTCATGAATGCTAAGAAGCTTTCTCTTGCTATAGACGCTATTGATTTTCAAAGCCAGAGCAAGTTCTTTGTAGAGAAGGATATATATCTGCAGCCATAGAAATATTCACATCGTTATTAAGTTATAATTAAAATATGCAATAAGCTAATTCAATATTCTCATATTAGGATTGTCCCTAGACCTATTTAGTACAAGCAGATACTAATTTGTTTTCAAAGAACAAAATTGAACAATTAAATCAGCTAGAAATCAAACCAAAATTCTTCAACCGCCAAACAGTGAATTAGCTCACAGACAAACAAAAGTAAATGGAAGAAAAGAAGTGATACAAGATTAACAGATGTACAACTAGATATAGGAGTTGTAATTCAGATATAGCCATCAAGATAATGTCCAATACAAAAAAAAGGTTTATATGGACTTCTTAGCAATAAAAGACATTTTCATAAATTACAATACCTGAACCCCCTGCTTAGCTTTGGCTTCCAGCAATGCATCAAGCCTGGAGGATGCCTGCTCAGGAAAAGGACGGCGTAGGTACAATTCTGGGCAAAGCCAACAGCCACAAATAAATAACTGCATAAATTTTAGGATCATGCAATATGTTTTTTACACTAAAGAAATCGATTTGACTACAAATCATGTCAACCTGCAAGAGTAAAAAGGGACAAACCTCTGATTTAGCATTTTCAATTGATGAAGCTATTGCATCAAAAGCTGCCCTACCATCCACAAACCATTGAGCCTGACTACCATCTTCTGTCAATCCCCGTGGAGGAGCAAAAGAGCCAAAGCGATGAGGATGACACCAGCCCTCAGGGGGGCGAAGCCCAGCATCATTAATTGCAGCAACCCAATCTTTAGCTTTAGCACTACTTTTAGTTCTTAACCTTATGCTCCGAATTCCACATGTGACCTTTTGAAGTTCCCAATTATCTGTTAGAAAGTGATTTCTCTAGATATATTCATCATAGATACGCCTTAAACCACCATTACGGAGATAAATAGTTTACTTTTAATGTGTGGATAGAAAAACTTACACCCTCAAGAAAACCTTCAATGGAAAAAACCTACAAATTTATCTTATTTCTAAATGTTTGATCCCTAATGTGATATCGGTAAAAGGTTAATTATCAGCATTTCTAGGATTAAGTATCCCTTGGCAGAATAGCACAATAGGTATTCCAATGGAAGAAAATTTTGTTAGGGATCTTATCCAAATGACAACAAGAAAATGTGAGTAACAATAAAAGTCATTAATTATGAAAAACAGTGTCTTAAACGTACACATAACTACTAAAAATGTTAAATTGAATGAAATGCCCATAAGCAGGAAAAATTCTCCGGGGTGAACAGTAGTACTCTACTGACCTTAAAAGCATGACGTAAAGGATTACGTTCCTTTACTTCAACTGCTTATGATGCCCGGCCCTCGGTGTTACCAGCCAAGGCAGGTAATACATCAAAAACAATTATATCTAAGGGTTTGGTATCCAGCGGATCTGCCAGCAAGGCCAAGAATCCAGTTTTCAGCACAGCCCACACCTGTAAATAGTTTTCAGACGTAACAACCGAGAAAACATGGGTCAATTGAATAAGGTAAAATTTGAAAATGCCAAAATGATAGAGGAGTGTAACTTTATGGTCCAAACAGAGAGTTGTTATAAGGCAAGATTAAGTTACAAATCTGAGACACTTTAGCAAGGTAATATACAACAATGCCAATGCTCAGAAGAATAGAATCAATCAATATATGACAACAATTAACCCATATGGAAACCCTATCCTCAAATCTTATTATCTTATTCCAATTTAACCCATCAAACCCATTAAACAACAGTAGGACAACGAACCAAGTGATATCTCTAGATGAAGCACAAAACTTTAACACTGACATTCCAGTTTACCTTTTATCAAAGGAATATTTAGACAGAGGAGAGGAAATTAGTATTTTCTGCAGCACATGCATGTGCAACACATTCAGAAACAAGTGCATTTATAAGCCCAGATCGAAAAATGAGATTGCATTACCTTTTGCCAGTTGTCATTACAACAATTGAACCAGTGACATGCACAACATCTATCAGAGTCATCATCATTCTTGGCAAGTTTGGGAAGATGTTTCACCATCACATAGTCTTCCTTCAGCTTAGGGCCATACTCAGAAGCAAATGACAACTTTGAAAGCTCCAAAAACTTGCAAAGCTACAAGCAAATTGACAGAGATAAAAACAAACAATAAAAGAGGAGTACAGAGAGCGTGTGTCTATGTGTCATGCCTTAGCACACAAAAGTGCCTAAGGCCCTTCAAGTGAGACACACTGGATCAGCACAAAGATGACACACGTAGGCATGCTTTTCTGTAAGACAAGAGGCGAAAAAATGTTCTCTGATTTAAGTTCTGTCAAATCTCAGAGTACTTTAATACTTTTATTTTTCATTAGTTCTACCTGTAACAGTATAGAAGGGGGGAAATAACGAACTCCTTACATTTTAAATGTTTGAATATTCAAGAACATACATGAGAGATGAGACCATAGGAATCATGCATTATCTAGCAAATTAAGAAGAAATCTTGTATGTTCAGCTCTTTAATACTGGAAATACATATTTAAGCTTACTTTTATATATATATATATGCGCACACAGATGTAGGCATACACATATTGCATCTTATTTTACTCGAGCAAGCACATTTTTGTGCCCCGAGTCTTAAGAAATATAATCGTTCTAATGGCTAGACTAAACCTTGCCCTTAAAAACACATAAATAGAGCAATGAAACTCAAAACATTCAACTATCAATCACATTCAAGGACGGAGCTACATGTCACCAAAATTTTGGGTCAAATTACTTTCTAGGTCCCTCTTTTGAAACTAAGACAATTAAGCCCTGCACCCCAACCAACTTTTTGGGTCCAATTACTTTTAAGGTCCCTCTTAGTTTTGAAACTAGAAAAATTAAGAAATGACCCTCATTTTTCTGGTTTAAATACTTCTTAGGCCCTTATTTGTTTTGAAACTGGGAAAATTAAGCTTGACCTCCATTTTTTGGTCTAAATGATTCTTAGATCCTTTTCATTTTCAAAATCAGGAAAATTAGACTTTGACCCTCCAAATTTAAAATTTTAAATTGATGACTTAAGAATCAGACATAAACCTCTTTTTATATATTCCCACCCAAAAAAAGGGCGGGTCCAACTACTTTTTACGTCCCTCTCAGTTTTGAAACTAGAAGATTAAGCCCCAACTCCCATTATTTACAGTTTGATTACTTCTTCGGTCCCTGTTTATTTTGAAATTAGGTAAATTAAGCTTGACCTCCATTAAATACTTCTTAGACCCTTTTCAGTTTTGAATTTAGGCAAATTAGACCCTAACCCTCCGATTTTTAATTGATGGATTGATAATCAAACATTAACCCTCATTTTGTTAATATTTATATCCCCCCCTCAAAAAAAGGCTTCATCTACTTCATGATTGTTGCATGTGAAAAAAGGAAAGCTTGGTTGAATTTCGTGTTCTATTATCAACAACAAGCACAAGATGCATGGTCTATTTTCTAGGAATAAAGGAAACTATTAAAGGAATGTATCAACCCTATTATGAAGATAAATGTAGAATGAACGAATGATTCCATAAATGCATCAGGATGTAACCAAGTTTGGAAATTCGTACCTCTGGAGAGTTAACAATATCCATATTTCCAAGAAAATGATTTAAATATTCTTGCATCGCAACCTTTCCTCTGTCAGACACGGAAGACTGCCTTCCCAAGGCTGGTCTAATAACTGGAAGAGCAGCACTTGATGGAACATCCCTGAGTACACATATAAAAGAAAAGGCACTTGTAAGTGCTGGGAGTTAAATTTTCTTTTATTTTCTAGGAAATTTTGTGATAGCAAAAACCTGTTTTTAGTACTATCATCTTGATGTAAAGGAAGAGCATCATCTTCCGGTTCATCATCATCTTGCACAACCGGCGAATGTTCTCCTATCCCTAGATTTTGAAGCCATTCTTTAACCTTTAATATAATAATATTCAGCGTGAAAACCACATTCAAATACTAAACTTTTTCCGAAGCAAAGAGCTATTAATTGGCAAAACACAAACAAACATAGTCGTTTTGCTATGTACACACCTGCTCTTGCTTCTCGTGAATTTCTTCAATAAACAATCGTCTCTTCAAAGCAAAATGCAGGTAGAAAACCTGTGAAGCCTTCTTTATTAACCGCCACTTAAACTGAAGAATCAAAAATGAAATTAGTACGAATAGGAAAGAAAGAAGCTAGAGATCAAAACATATAATTTGAATTTAAACTATCAAAGTTAATTTAGAAAGGGAACTTGCTTGTTTGTATCGGAATTCGATAGTGTAAGATAAGAGTACGGGGCTGATATCGCTGGCATCGGGTCTGGAGACGGAGACGATGGTTGCTTTAGGTAATTCGTCGAAAATCCGAGTCGACTCAGCGGAGGAGACGAATGATGAGTTCCTGGAGGTTAGCGGATCCGATTGCATCTGGTAGTACCGGGGCCCATCTTCCACCATCAATTGCTCCGACGCCATGAAATTGATAAGTAAATTAAAGATCCAATTATTTATCTCCTCCTCCTTTCTTTTGGATCAGATGGATTAAAGATGGAAATGGAATGAAGAAGATTTGAGAAGAAAGCGAGAGAATAGGATTTGAGTTGGGGGTTTCCTTTGAATTCTCTCTTTTTATTTCTCCTTGAAATGTAGATGGAAGCAAAGACTGATCCCTTTTTCCTTCTTTTTTTCAAGTGAGCGTAGCGACGAAGAAAAGATGGGAGCAAGACGAGACTCAGTTTCAACAAGAACAGTGGTTTAACTATATTTTCCAGCAGCCAAGCTTTCTTAATTACATATATTATATTCTTATTTAAGTTTAAAATTTAATAATCATATGTTACATTGAAATGAAAAATTCTACTTCATTATGCTCTTAATTCACATTATTCTTTAAGAAAAACAAGACTTCAAATAAAATAATAATCTTAAAAAATTAACAAAAAATATTTATTTTTTAAATTACTTAGACACACACAAAGTACAATAAAGAATTAATCTAAGCACATTTAACAGATTTTGAAAAATAATTTCTTGGGTAAAGTACACAAATGGTCCCCAACTATAGAGCATTGTTTTTTAAGTCATTTGACGATTAAAATTTACAAAATGATCTTTCGACTATAAAAAGTTATTTTGTTAAGTTCTTCAAATATTTAAAGTTATAAAATGATCACTCAGTTATTTATTATGTTTTAAAGTCATCCTTTTTCGTTAAAAAAAATTATTGATTATCTATGTTGGACGTTAACATGATAACTGAGATATGACAATCATTTGATATTATAGGATCAAATTTTATCATATTACAGTTAGCAAATTAACATTACGCTCAGAATAACGTCAAATATTTAACAGAAAATGACGAGTTTAGAACATAATGAATAATCGAGTGATCATTTTGTAAATTTTAGCAGTGAAGGGACTTAACAAAGTAATATTTTGTAGTTAAATGATTATTTTATAATTTTTAATAGTCGAGAGATCTAATAAATAATATTCTATAGTTGAGGGACCATTTTTATACTTTACCCTAATTTCTTTTACGATATATTCAACGAATCAGCAATTCTTGGGGAGATCTAAACCTAAAAAAGTTAAGTCAATGTCGGGAGTCTGAAGAATTCCAACTTGTTTTCTAGATGTGTAATAATAATAATAATAATAATAATAATAATAATAATAATAGATATATTTAATTTATGAAATATATCATGAATTAAATTAAATCAGTAGTTAAAAGAATTGTTGTTATGCCTATAAATCAAGAGTTCGAGCACTAGTGATTTTAAAGATGATTGACTATTTATTATCTAATAATTGAGAATACTTAGAACATATATTATTTTGTAATCAACTCAGATTAATCAAAAAATTACGAAATATAAGATATTTTAAATAATAAAAATTTTCAAATTTAATAATATATTAAATATTATTAAAAGTATTATATTATTTAATTCATTTGAAATAAATTATAATATTCAATTTTAGTAATAAAATTTTTCAAATTTAATAATATAAATATAAGAGAGAGTATATATGTGAGAGAGTTTTTTTTAATGAAGGTGTGAGATTCGGTGGGTGGGTGGTAGTGGTCATTGCATCCCCTGAAACGAGTGATAAAAGGTACCTTACGTTTTACAAAACGTGAGGTACATAGTTTCAAATTTCAAATCTCAAAATTTTCGCGAATGATAATTTCTCAATATTGTGCATATTTCACGTTATTAGAAACGCGAGGTACTAAATAATGTTAATAAATTGGGTAATCTGAAAAGTGCATGGTACCTTGCATCCCGTACAGTGCGAGACATGTTCTCGCACTGTAGAAGACGCGAGATAGGTATATATGGTATTTTTCTGGTAATTTTACCCAAAAAGCACTCTAACAGTTAAATATTACATGTCAGACATTCTTTCTCAAAATATTACCGATCTATCACCTTTTCTGATAAATAGCGGATCATGAGGCGCGTCTTCGCAGAGTTTTGTCCGCGCGGATCATGAAGTGCGCCTTTGCTTTAAATCCTAACTATCCCGCCTTAAATACCTCATAGCCCCGTCCTCTCCCCTATAAATACTCAATCATCCAATACTTACACCACACAAAAAACAATATATGTTTTCCTTCTATATATCGTTCTATCAAATTGTAAGTAAGTATAGTTATCGTTTTTAGAAGTTATTTTTTATTTTATTATAATTATTTAATAATTTATTTTTTTATTATATTTTATTGTACCAATTTTTATTACTTTTTGCAGTTATAAAAATGATAGGCGGGTTTCTGCGTTTAGATGAGAATCATATATTGAGTCATTTTATCGATACGGTAATAATTTTAAATTTTGTTATTGTATTTATTGTGAATGTTTTATTCATTTATTTTTTTAGCATTAGTTTATATTTTAATTTGTATACTATTTATTTAATTAGGTTAATGACCATATATTAGATCTATTTATTCGTAACGCTAAAATACAAATATTGAGTCGTGTTTAGCTGTATTTCGCTGAGGCTGGATTCGATTATATAGCTAAATATGAAGGGCACTGTAACTTTGAATCCAACCTTATTTTTGTATTTATTGAGATGTGGAGACCATAGACACACACATTTCATTTTCCGTGTGGGGAGCGCACTATTACGTTGTAGGATATTTCCTTACGTTTGGGGCTTTCGGTAGATGGAGATGTTATTTCTGGTGTGACGAATGGTGATTGACAGGAGTATTTTGGAGGTATCCTGCCTAATTTCAACGACGGTCGAATACCGTGATCATGGTTTACTAGAAATTTTCGACGGTTGAGCGTCGATTGTTTCGAGGAACAAATTCAAATATTTGCCTAGACTTTTATATTGCAACTCATATGAGGGATTTTGATGCCCGATAAATCTCACAACCAAGTTCATTGTATGTGGTTGCGTCATTTCGCTAATTTTCGAGTTACCGACTAATTCAATTGGGGCTCCATGGTTTTGATATCTTTGTATAAAAAAATGTGTCAAGCAACTTAATATCAAAAAATGCTATAGGTGGATGTCTCCTTCTTCTGCAATCATGGGCGTGGTATTGCATACATTTTTTATATTCGGTCGTGAAAAACTCGTTAGTCTTCCCGTTATTGTTGAGGTAATTTCAACATTGAGTTTGTATATAAATATTTTTTACACTGAATAGGTGTCATATATAAGGAAATATCACCATGATATACTAGACAAATTAGAAGAAATTTGGCTGCTCATTGATCAAAAGGTTGGTACAGAGATATGTATTTAAATTTTATTATTTACCTTTAATTATTGTTATATAATTAGAATATTATCTTGATAAGAATTATATATATTAGTTTCAATGGGCTCTTTCTTTTACTGAAGAAATGAGGCATTGCATCTCACCTCACTTGAGTGACCCACTAAATGTATAGATGGCGGTGATCCCTCTGATATGTTATGCTATTATTAAGTGACATCATATTAATTGTTTGCTCCGCCAATTTGGTTTCATACAATCTATTCCTGAAGCACCTAGGAATCTTGACAATATTCATAACATCGATAGATGAGGCAAAAAAATAAGTCAACTAGATGATGAAGCACAACGAGTGAGTAATGATTTGGAAGGATCGACGTGGACGCATTCCCCATAGGGAGCCAATTTATGTGGATCATTATTCTATTACAGATGACTATTATTAGTGGTTCAACACGAACAAAAAGTTGTTTTTACTTTCTGAGGAAGCACGAGGTCGTAGCATTCGTCAGATTTGAAAAAACATCCACCATCATAACATCATCGTCCCCCGACTCGTGGACAGAGAACAGCCGCTTTCGGCTCGTCCTCAGTTGTAATACCAAAACCATCACAACAACCACCAGTTTATATTTCATAGACATTTCATATGCCACCTCAGTCATTTCAAATGGCACCGCAGCCCTTTTTGATGCCATCGCAACCATTTCAATTACCATCACTACAAGGTTTTATGACACCTCCTGTTGGATATACTCTCATGTTTATAGATCTAGTGTGGTCTTCATATACTGCTTATTTGGTGTGTGATGATTCACTAGAGACACATACACCTTAGGCTCAGCTTTCGCATTCATCGATGTCGATTTTTTTTGTATTTTTCACAGTTTTCTATGAGCAGTGGGATAGTTAGTCATACACCTCCAAGGTCCTCATTCTATGGAGGTGTTACATCATCATTCATCCCTCATCAACAAAATGTACCTACTATTGTTGTTGCTACTGCTGATAATGATGATGAGAGTGAGGAGGAAGAAAAACATATACGAAGAAATTCTCATCGAAATGGACAACCACTGCCCTGTGGAACACATTCAAAGCGCATACATTGATATAATCTTTTTTCCTCGCAAATCGTGAAGTATGAACTCAAACGTTTGAGGTAATAGTTCGTAACATGAGTGTTAAATGTAGTACTTATTGTTAAGTTCTCATAAAAATGAAAATGATTAAGAAATAAAATTAGACATTGTGACATATACATGCGCACAAGTAATTGGCGCTCATCGTTCTTCTTGAACTTTTCATGATAATTTGCAGTAATATGTCGGATACAATACTGATGTTGAACATAGGATGACTTCCATATTGGACCCAAAGATTCTATTGCTACTTTGATCCCAGTTCCGCGATTTAAATGACACAATTTTTCCCTCGTGACAACATGTAAACATAAATTTTTTATGAAAAAAGCCTAAGAATTTGTATTTTTTCCTTCAACAAGGTCAAAAGTAACTGGAAGAATGTTGCGATTACCATATTGGATAACTGCCAATAACAAGAATGTCTCATCAATTTGAACCACGGGCTTGCATTATTTCACAGCATTAATACACTGTGGGTAAGTCTAAAAAAGTCAGTAGAATTGACATCGATCGCTAAGCACTCAATCATAGTGGTATATACATGGAAAGTTTTGAAGTCCAATATTGTCTCAGGATTTAGTATGCGCACTACGCTAAACAACTTAATAGTTCGTTGTAAGATGAATCCCGCTCGCCATGAAGTTTTTTAATAACATTTGCTTTACCTTCCATGTTTTCCTGTAGGAGACAATGTACCCATATTGAGACTATATAGCTGAAATTAGCACCGTAATAGCTATATGGGAGCTTACTTTGACCATGGACATGATGGCTTGACAGATAATGTCGGAGTTGAAGCTGGGATGGTCTTGGATGATATCTCTACCACAACATGTATGAGGAACTTTGTATACTGTTAGTTCTCATA
This sequence comes from Hibiscus syriacus, assembly GCF_006381635.1. NCBI lineage: Eukaryota > Viridiplantae > Streptophyta > Magnoliopsida > Malvales > Malvaceae > Hibiscus > Hibiscus syriacus. The sequence continues at coordinate 1,430,247 of NW_024061774.1, forward strand.
TGTTGTTTTTCCTCTTCCTCTTCGATATACAAGCCATCCAGTTGCATTCGTTATCAAGTTAGACATAGTAGCAGACATACTTTTCGGTGGTCGATCAGTCGACTCTAGAGTGAATAGAATTACGAATGTTGTAATTCTTAATTGCAATCATCGTTTCTTATTTGGATGAAAACTCCATTATGATATATAACTTACCATAATTGATTGATGAGTTAAATCTGTAGTCACCAACATTAGGCATAACCATAAATTTTGGCTGTGCATTGCACCATAGTAAGCTTTATACATATGTGATGGAGGTTCCATATGTACTGTATTTGTGGGAACTTCATCTACATCATCATCATCGGAGTCTATGTTGAACTGTGGTGATTTTGGCTAAACAAATAGTCAAGTCTCAGCATCATCCGCACCTGGCTCATGAAGAGGTTCTTCTGGTGAAGATGAGGGTTCCTCTGTGATGTCGATATTTAGGTCGAACAAGCTAGTATTTGAATGTCTTCCCCTTGAACTTGAAGTCATCGTGTCATACAGGTTTTGAACTGAGTGTTGTGTCGCAAACATCTACATATTAAGGTCGAAGAAGTTCGCAGTTGAATGCATCCCCTTGAAACTTGTAGGCATCGTGTCAAATGGGTACTGAATATATTGTTGTGTCGAGGGCATCTCCGAATTCAGGTCAAAGAAATTGGAAGATCAATGTTTTCCCCTTAAACTGGAATCGATGTTGCCATACGAATTGTTCGTGGAGCCACCTCGACGGAGATCGTAACAAGTTGCTGATGAATGTCTCCCCATTGAACTTGATGGGATTGTACCATGTTGAACTATATTTTGATATAACAATTTATGGCAAAATGTTTTTGGACTTGAATTGAATTTATTCAAAGTTTTCAAAAATAATTCAAAGTCCATTTAACTTGGAATTGAGCACAAAATATTTTTCTGAACAAGCAATATTGATACTGTTCTTATAGTATCGATACCTCATGAACAATACTGATACTATTCATATGGTACCAATACAAAAGGTAAGAGAAATATCGATACTCACTAGGTAGTATCGATACTACCAACTTTGCTCAAATTCTATAATGCAAAAATTATACTGATACCCAAAGGGATACCGATACTACTTTATATAGTAGTATCAATATCGTAAGCTTAGTATCGACACCGTCAGGTCTAACGTCTAGTTTCATTTAAAAATATTAAGGAAGTACCGATACTCCCTATAGGAGTACCGATACCATCTGTTCTGGGTAATATTGTTTTGTAGAGAAAAATATCCCTAACGACTCCAAAACACTCCCAACGTCTAGAAACGACCACAACTTCATCCCAATATATAAATACAAGTTCAAGACACTTGAAGAAGGGTTAGAACACCTATCCAATAAATCAAATACAAGATAAGAGTTTTTCATTCCTATTTTACTTTCTCTTATAAATATTTTGTTCTTGTGAGCTTTAATTGTAAACACCCTATCTTTGAGAGGTTTTATTTATTTACTTCTTTTTACCTTTTGTAAATGGGATTGGTTCTAGTTTAGCCAAGTGAAAAACTAGGGAGTTTGTAAATGTTACTATTGAAAAGAAAGAACAAATTAGTGAATTTGTTAGAAAATCCTTGGTGAGGAGCTAAGGTAGTGGAGGTAGAGTTAGTTGAGAAGTCGAACCACTATAAATCGTTGTGCAAAACTTTCTATCTTTTATTTTTCCTTACTCCCTAAACAATTTTTGCCATTTCACCCCTCTTGCACATTTTTCGGTTGTTCAATTGAGCCTCTTCGATCCTAACATACCAGGATATGGATTTCCCATTAACGAGTTAAAATCATTACACATTACTTGAGTTGGGTTGTCAACTTGATCACCTTGTTGAGCCAGCCCATAGTAGGAGCATAATGACATATCACAAACCGCAGACACTTCAATAAATGTGGCATACATTTGTGTATCAATGTCAGAATTTTGATTTTGAGTATCAACCATCATAGCAACATCGTCATCGTTGGAGAGTTTGAATGCTATATAAGTTAATGAAAATAATGTAGCTGGAAATTTGCACTGAAGTGATGACAGTCTTCTAGTACTTCCAATATGAGCATTCCTTTAAATTTTAGTGATCAACTCCTCAAGAGTGATGTTTCTCTCGAAGGATATTATGACTGAATGATTTGATGCAAAGACAATGCCGAATTCATCTTCCCGAATTTCTCCATAATAGTAAACAATAACTGAAATATGTCTGTAAAAAAATAGATGAAATAAACTTAATTAAAAAATAGTATACGAATTAAAATCTAAACTAATGTTAAAAAAATTAAAAAATCATAATAATTTAAATAAAATAATTTAATATTGTCTGGCAAAAAATATTATATCAATAAAATGTCTCGAGATATGATATCGCATTCCATTTTACAACCACAAAAAATAATACCAAATACTTAATACAATAAAATTTGGTCAAATAATTAAACATAAAAAAATATTATATAATAAAAAAAATTTACCTTCTAAAAACTATAACAAAATTTACTTAGCTTAATAGAAGGAATGATATGAAAGCAACTTTGGTGTGGTTTGATGTTTGTATTTGAAAGTATTTATAGGGTAGAGAGATGGGTGAATAATCGAGAGAGTTAAGTCTAAGGTAATAATGAAATGCTCAATAATTCAAAGTGAATAATGGAAGTCGCGCCGCCTCATGATCAACGTCTTCCCTGCACGTGTCAAATTTCCCAGTGAATGCACACTTCATGATCTACGTCTTTACTACGTGGCGCTAGCTCGGATAAAATCCCGCGAAGGCGTACTTCATGATCCGCACTTTTTTATCATGGCGACAACTCAAACAAAACTTTGCGAAGTCGCACCTTATGATCTATACTTTGTTAGAAAATGTGCTAGATCATTTATATTTGAAAAAAAAATAACTGACAAATAATATTTTGATGTTAAGGTTTTTTTCTTGTTAAAATTATTTTTTTCTAACAAAAAAAAACTAGGGAGTACTATTTAAAAAATATTTAATGAGATTTTTATTCAATAACGCAAAAAAAAAAAAGAGGCGGTTAGACGAATATTAGGATAAAAATATTTACTTGATGGCCGAAAATGTACAAAAAAATGAATCGCCGCCAGAAAATTCCACCTCAACAAGTTACCGACAGTGGACTAACACCTGTCCAAACCAACTGCCATGTAAGAATAACTGTTGCGTTTCCACTACTCAATTTTTCCGCATTGCAATTATTCTCTAAATCCCTAAAATTTCCCCCTTTTCCAATTCAATTCATCCCCTTTCTCTTCCCCCACTCTTATCTAATGGATATATCTTTAATTTGTGATACGTTAACGGTAGCCACCTCCAACGTCGTGGGGTTTGCGAATTTGATTCTCGATCCCCACCATCAATTCGCCGCAAACGTTTGTCTTTCCCTCTCCTCCGATTATTCCTCTGATAATCTTGGAATTCTTCAGGTAACCGCCGGAATGGTCCCCTTCGACGCCGTTGCACCTCCTCCCACCAAGCCTAATTCCTATAAGACGTTACCTCGAACTCTCCTTCGCAGAAAGCGTCGCACCAAGCGGATGTTATTCGGCGGGGAAGACTCTAACGACGGCGATGTTCACGGCTTCTTCTTCAGTAGTGACGGCAGCGATGGGTACGGTCCGTTTGGCGGTGGAGGTGGAGGGAGCAATTGGGGTGGTAGTGGTTGGAATTTTGGTGAGTTTGGAGGGCAAAATTGGGATGATTCGTCGTTGTCATCCCCATGGACTGTAAATGCTATGGATTTTATGTATGAAGTGATTTTCTGGATTGCGTTGTCGAATTGCGTGCACTTTGCGTTTAAGAAGGTGGTTAGAATTGTGGCAAATGGTATCGGGGAAGCAGGAGAAAGGGAAAAGGTTCCAATGAGATTGATTTCAGTTTGCCGATATGCAGATTAATTGGGTATTTTAAGATTTCTGCCATTTATGTACCAAATTCAAGTTCAAATGTATATATGGTTGTATATATATATACTTATCATCTTTATGGATTGTTTATAATCACGTAATATCTCATTAGCTATTCATTGTTGCTATTGTTATCGCTGCTGTTGCTTATGCTTTTTGAAGAATGCAACAGCAATGCTGTTCAATTGATTGTTACAAAAATGGGTGATGTTAGCTGTAAATTGTCAATGCTTCTTGTTGTAAGCTCTGTAGTACCTATCTGCTTTCTTGACCCTTTTTTAAGACGAATGATTCATTTGGAGCCGATATTTAGGCTCTTTATGGAGCAAGGTCGAAGTGGAAAGCTTCATTTTTGCTCTAAAAAGTATAGTTACTCTTTAATGCTTGGCTTTACATCTTGTGTTGTTCCATGGTCTAGAAAGAATGTTAAGGTGTAAATGGATAGTCCTAACTCAAAGTACACCCATTGTATCAGAATTTTATCACATTGGAATTCAAAAGCATTGATAGATACCATTTTTCAGTTCAGTTTGATGGTGTCCCTGCTATATGAGACCCTGCATCTGGTGGTGTTCAAAATTAATAATACATTGTTATTTGTTGGTGGTAAAATGTGGATTGTGACAGCAAAGTGGCTCACCTTTTCTGGTTTAGACGAAGAACAGCAACGGGTGGAAGATGATAGGACGAAAAAAAATGGAAGTACGAAGAAACTGGAAAGCAATGGAGAAGATAAACAGTCGAAGAAAATGGGAAGCAATGGAAATGGAAAAGATAAACAGTAGAGTAATGATAGGACGAAAAAAATGGAAGTACAAAGAAAATGGAAAGTAATGGAGAGGATAAACAGTCGAAGAAAATGGGAAGTAATGGAAATGGAAAAGATAAACAGTAGAGTAAATTGGAACTTATATATTAACCTTTAGTGTTAATGTGTGATTATGATTGTTATTTGTTGATAGGTATTACAAATAAATGTGATTGCTTGACAATATATTTAACTTCGATAGATTTTACGGTCATATAAGTAGTCTTATCAAAGTAGTCTTATCAAGGGATTGTAATTAGTTCAAAGTAGTCTTATCGGGGATTGTAATTAGTTCGAGGATATTATCATCACCATTTCTACCCAACCTATTTGCACAATCGAATTAACCCAGACTAAAATTAAACACCCGAAACCCATTAACCCATTATCTTGAAAATTGGCCGAAGGCCGAAGCCAATTTAGCATCTAGTCCAACAGCCCAAAACATTAACCAAAGTTGGAACCCTAGCCAGAGAAGCTGCAGCCGTTTCACCTCCACGCCAGCAGGTCCTTAGTGAGAACTCGGATAGTCCCCTGTTCCACGTTGGCCTCCATCGAGTCTTTTCTCATCAGCAAAGAGCGTACAATGGTTCCAAATGCTGCCAGAAGATCTCCACAACTCCTCCCAAACCACAACAGCTCGAACAGTAGTCCTCCATGCATCTCGGTAGCAACTCAACAGTGCCTCGTTAGTAGGTTAGCAATTAGTATGTTAGTAAGTTAGAAGTTAGGAGTTATTAAATTAATAAGTTAGAAGTTAGGGTTACTAACATACTAATTGATAACTTACTAATTTACTAACTTTATTTATTTATTTATCGCATTCGAATCATTCTAGACCTTGTGATGAGCTGCTATAGGCTAAGATCCGCATTATTTATGGTTCGAATAAAATGCTAAAAATAATCACTAACTATTAACTTACTAACCGTTAATTTATATTTTTATTCGATTTTACATTTTCGTTATTTATATTTACGCATTTTATATTTCAGTTATATACATTTCTGCCCTTTTTATTTTTATTTTATTTTATTTATATTCTTCCATTTTTGTTATTTACATTTAAGCACTTTGTTTTTCTGTTATTTACATTTATGTATTTTTTATATATTTTTATTTTATTTATGTTCTTTCATTTTTGTTATTTATATTTATGCTTTTTATTTTTCTGTTATTTACATTTCATTCTTTTAATTTTATGTACTTTAATTTATGTTCTTTCAATTTCCAGCATTTATATTTTAGTCTTGTTATATTTTAGCATTTATTGATATGTTGGTTTCTCAACTTGAGCTTTGTACATCTTTTTAGCCTTTCATATAATTTTAAATTCTATTTCATTGCTAGTGCATGTAATTCATTTAATATAAATTAAAGCAATGCCTTTTGTATGGAGAATCTATGGAAAAGTCTCCCAGATAAAAGGGAAATGTGTTTCCGAGGATTGTTCATACAAAAGAACATTCTTTTATATGGGTAATTTATGGAAAAGTCTCACATATATAAGGGAAATGTGTTTATGAGGATTGTTTGTATAAAAGAATTCCTTTTAAATGGATCACAACTTAAATATCATTCAAACTTACAATTTTCAAGTATAAAGATGACATATAATCAAATAGGTACCAATTTTGGGCGTTGCCAAGCGTAATCGACTCCCGAACCTTTTTCAAAATGAATTTTTGGTTAAAAACATGTTGGTTTTTGTCTTTTAACTTGATTTTTCTTAAAATTATTTTAAAAGACATTTTTAGGTATATGACCTACCTAACCCAAAGGTCGTTGACGACTCTAAATCACTTATTGTTTCTCAAATCCCAATCTTTTCAAAATCAAGTTGGTTCGATCCCCATTCTAGTTTCCCCAGAAAGCTTAAGAATTGTTCCGACAGCTTAGTGACTTCGCTGGGGGCCATAGAGATTCAATCCGTAATCGATTATACATCATCTTTGTATTTGAAAATTGTAAATTTGAGTGATATTTAAATTATGATCCTTTTTTTGTTTTGCATTTCATATATCATTTTTATTTGCTTATTACTAATAAATAGTTGTAATGATGTTGATTTCCTTTGATTTCATATTCTAACCCTTTTTTAATTTATTTGATTCTGGATCAAGGCAAAGGATTGTGAGTTTCCCCTTGGCGCATCAAAACCCTATAGGATAATAAGAGCCTACTTACTATGTTCTGTCCCATTAAGTAGGGGTGAAACTCTACATGGGCCTTAACTATTAGCCTTTGGGGTTCATACCCTATGCATTCGTGCGAAAATTGGTTCTCTGCATGGACATAGGGATATGTATAATCTCTAATTGAACTTGGTTTACTTAAGCTTGAAATTGGTAAGGACCGAGGGTTTGACAGACCCAAGGGAGCACCAGTAAAGGATAATTCGAGGAGTTTTTAGTAGTACTGAAATTCTATCCATTTTGTCTCGAAGTTCTGCCCGTTTAGTATCGAAACTCTTTCTGAAGTATCAAAAGAGGAAACTTGCTCTAACCTTTTCTTAGATTCAGTTTTTGCAAAAGCATGAGAATTAGAAAAACATGCGGTTAGGTTTTATATTCCAATGCAAAACATGTGAAATAGAAAGAATGTGATTACGATTTATTTGCTGAACAAAAGCATGAGTGTAGAGATCATGTCTGGGTATGACCTATTAAACCATGTTTGAGGTAGATACCATGTGAGAGTAGGTTTTACTTGTTCATGATAGATCTTATTATTCTGATTAATTATCTTATTAAGTTCTAACCTATCTTCTATTTTGATTTCCTTTCTTTCTTGCATTTACATCATTATGCCATTTACATCATTATGATGAAAATGTGTTAATTCAAAAGTGGTTACCAAAAATAGATGGTTTCGTATCGACACATGGGCTCCATAATTAGGTAGTCAAATTTAGATGATCGATGATCTACAAAATGAGTTAACCGATGAAGGAATAACTCAAAGCCAATCAAGGACTCTCATCGAAGGCATGAAGATCGAGATGATATCAAAGAGTCAGGTTTTAACTGGATTAAGAGCGAGAAAACCCTACCCAAGGCTATGAAGACCAGTTTCCTCTTGAAAAATCTCGTAGAAATAGAAGTTTAAAGATCCAACAATTACAGTGGGTGAACATCATCAAATGCAAGAGACGATTCAACATTCGGATCGTGGGGAGAGACAAGACCGGAGACATGAAAAAATGAAGATTATGAAATTTGAATATCTGATATAAATATAATTTATGGTTTTTCGAATGCCTTCTTAATGGTGGCCACTAATTTGAATTAGCACATTTTGCACTCGCATTTGCATTCGTATTTATACATTATACATTGCATGATATTTAATCATTTTTTACATGCATCAATCTTAGAGTATGAGAATTATTCGTGGAAGATTTCATGATCTTGCAAGCAAATTGAAGTCACCCAAGTTGTACCTAGAGAAAGATAGAGACCTATGGATGTGATATTAGCAAGGGCTAATAGAATTGAAGAACTATAAGAGTAACTCGTTAGAGCACAACAAAAGATGAATGACCAAGTAAAGAAATTTAACAACGAGATAAGAGAGAAAATGTCCAAGTTGATGAACATGGTGACTGTTCTGATTCATGAAGAGAAGCCATTAGGGAATTCTGATGAGCAAGAAGAGGCCAAAGTTTTGAATGACAGTTGCGGGGCTTAAATGAAACTAGTAAATTCTCAAGAGCTTATTAAGGAGCAAGATAATTTGAGTCAGTTTCAGAAATCAAACATGGTCCTAATAAGCACCGTTAGACCAATGTTGGGTAAAGGGGCAATAGAAAAAAAGAGTACCCTATGAAATATGCTTCTCACTAAAAAAAAGGGAGCATAGAAGAAGACCAAAAGATGATTAAAAGGGCTAGAAAGAATATGCTAACTCTATCTATTTTTAGGTCATATTCAAATTTGCTACCTCATCTCTTCCAAAATTAACTTCTCGCACCGATTCCATTAAAATTTTGTTTATCAACGGCCAGGTTTGCAGGTACCAAGAATCCATGTATATATTATCTTGGCATTTTGAGTCATTCCACATAGAACTGTAAGGCCTTAAGAGTAAAGGTTCAAAACCTCATCACAGAGGGGTTGTAGTGTTTCAAATATAGAAACCCTAAATTTCATAGGGATTCAACATCTACCAATAAACCTAAGAATATCGAAAAGAAATAGTACCAAGGTCAGACTTCTAATAACTTCGTTTCAAGTTCTCAAGAAAGTGTGCTTGAAACGAAATTATCTCAGATTTCCCATTTTCTTACGTTCCATTTTTCATGTGGAAATGTGGGCTCTGAAATGCTTAAAGGCGAATTGATTACATAGTGTTGTGTACAATCACCTTTGCCTCTGCATAAAAAATAGTCTGATGAGAATGTTTTCGATATAATTCAAGCTGAAATTCCAAAGTTTTTAAAATAGGAATGTGGCAACTTTAAAAGAGAATTTTGAGATCCTCTTGCGCATAAACTAGAGAAGCATAATATTAAAACTCAAATGTTAGAAATTTCTTGCATAATAGAGACCGAACCAGAAGCATGTCATATGGTGAAAAAAATGAATGATAAAGTATACAGGGTCAAGAGTGGCAAAGATGAAGCAAAATTGATAGAAGTGACCCTCAAAATATCTCGAATGATGACAGATGAAGAAAGAGAGAGAGTAGGTAAAGATCAAAGTAAGGATTTTGAATACGAATTTGGTTGAAAGTGAGATAAGCACTCAGTCGTCCTATGAGTAATGGGGTTTTCCAAGGCAAAAAGGGAGGTTTATGTCAACCCCTTGGGCCATACTTGCCTATGCATTGTCTTGTTTGAATTTGTTTTTTTATTATTTCTTTATTTTTCATATGTTTGTAAAGTTTTTTTTTCAGTTGAATAAACACTGTTTTATTTTTAGACTATGAACAATGAAATGAATTTTCTTTTGAGATTCAATGAATATAATAAAACATTCCTTTAGCCTTTGACAAGTGACAAGATTAAATCCCTTGTAAAATAATAACCTTGATCCTATTTCAGAGGATACACTAGAACATCATACCCTTCCCTTGTAGGGACCAAGATAGTCTTCTCATTCCATGAAGAGATGATTAAAGGCTTAACATTCAAGTATGTATAAGAACAGAAAAGATGGGGCATCTCTTGCATATGATGTTGTTAAACTTGTTGGATCACACTTTTATTGAGAACACTTAGTGATGATGCTAATCTTCACAAATGAGATAATGTAGTAGATGAATTTAGTTTAGGTCAATTTCTTGGGAATTGAGCTCTAAAGATGAAATTTTCTGACCTTCAATGACACCTAGACTATAATAGTTTCTTTTTGATAAACTTAAGAAATTTTAAAGCTGAATACTTAAAAGGTTGACGTAAAATAAATGTAATAAAATGAGGACACTCCGCTGAAAGTAGTAAGCTAATAAATTGAAGGTAATTTCAAACAACTATTAAGGTAAGTATGAGCTTCATGAAGTGGTTATATTCAAATTGTGACATTAATTGTGACGTGATGAATTTCCCAAGGGAGGGAAAAAGTGAAGTAAAAGTGAGGATGATAAAAGTGATAATACTTAAGGTTGAGGTAAAATGAGTGTAATAAAATGGGGTCACTCCGCTGAAAGCAGTAAGTTAGTAAATTGAAGGTAATTTTAAACAACTACTGAGGTAAGTCTGAGCTTCATGAAGTGGTTATGTTCAAATCGTGACATTAATTGTGATGTAATGAATTCCTTGAGGTAAGGGAAAGAAACGAAATATTGAAGAAAAAGGAAAAAAAGAAAGAAAAAGAAATAGTGATAGGATCAAGTTTAGGCGGAAGATGTACTAAGGGAGATGAGAAACACTTGTTATAGTCTATTTCACAAAAACACTCAAGAATTTATTTTTTTACCGATATTTATACATTGCCTTTGCTAAAAGAGTATACGAAGCTTTAACAAATGGAAGATTTCAGAGAACCGAAATAGAACTGTTCTGAAAGGTTTCACAATTGAATATGTTAGTTGTTTCATTTTTTCTGTATCCAGTTGAAATGTCAAGCTGTGATAGAGGGGCATGTCACGATGTTCGTAAGGACCTAGGAATGAAGGACATATCGATGTTTCAAACCTTAGAAAAATAAAAAACGAACCTAAAATCAACTCATTGATCTTAACACTTGTCAAAGAGCTATGATTTTTTAAAATAATAATTCTTGATTTACCTAATATTCGTTGAATGTATGATTCATTTCAGTTGTTAGCATGAAGCAAGAGCACCATTTTGTTTTACCAAATTCTTCCATTCTTATGAAATCTGAAAACAGAAGAAAAGAGAAAAACATTTCCAAACAAGACAATTGCTCGAGAATGAAGAAGGTCCTTGAAGATGATTAGGCTTATTCTACCTCGATTGGAGATACGAGTGTTGGGACCGTCGACACACCCCATATACGTTTATATGAAATCGGGAGGAATGGATGCGATTACTTACATTGGGTTTCTTGAAAAAACAACAAAGATAGTAGGGGCTAACGGTGGTCACGAACGGTTCGAATCATAAGCCTCTATGAAAACGCCTCGGCCTCTACTCAGTTCACCTGGTTGAGAGAAAAATTTTAACTTTTGCCAAAAATGGTTTTGAGAAAATCAGTTAAAGATAAAGCTGGTTGTCATACCTTACTTATCTTTATATACCCGAGTTACCCTAACCTTTAGGGTTTAGTTATTTTGAATTAATTAAATTCTTAATCAATTAATTCAAATTAAATATCCATTAAAAGATTTATAATCTAAATTATATTCTTTTAATGTTTATTTTATCCTTATTTAATTATTCTGAATTAAATATCCATTAAAAGAGTTGTAATCATAATTACATTCTTTTAATGTTTACTTACTATATTCGGGATAATTAAAATCATATGTATATAAAATATACATAAATTAACTCTAGATATATATTTTAATAGTGTACAACAAATTGTACATATTTGCTCATTTCAACCCTAGGGTGTGGCCCTGTAGGTTCTTGTAAAATTAGTAGTAATTATTAGAATCATTCTAATATTACAAACAATGAGTGACATCTAGAGTGACATTTAGCAATATATCATTGTCACCTAAGTTACAAGAAATCATGATTTGACATATCATCTTTGTGATTAACTCTTTTCTGTATTACATCCTTTGTCTTTTATATCTAGAGTAGGCACAAGTCTTGGAATATTCACACTTGTATAGCCCGTCTATTTTTTTATATCTAGAGTAGACTATAATTAATGAATAATTTGTGATATATTGTATCAACTTATTCGAGCATGGTCATGCATTTCTAGTACAACCAGTTACGGAGCATGTTTAACTGTATCAAAACATACAACAATATATATTGAGATAGTAATGATCTCAATTCTAAGGACCATACATATAGTTGTCACCATGAGTAATACCGTGACCATCACATAATAATCCAAGACATAAGCTCATGGCGGGTCAATCCAATACATTATTCTCTAATAATATATTCATGTATCAGTTCTGACATTTCTATGTCAATGACAACTCATTGTCATCAATCAATAATATATTAGTCTTAAGCGTATTATTACTTTTCATGCCCATAATAACACTTGACTAAGAATCGTTTAATAATAACTATATTATTATATGGACATTATTATCTTTTAGCATATTTAATGCACAAAAATATAATAAAAGAAAATAATGGTAATGCCTTTATTCAATAAATACTATAAATAATCTATGACAATACAACCATCATATGATTGGTCTTTAGGCATACTCTAACAATGAAATAAACCAACAATTCATGGGCAGGATATAAAGATATTTCTCAATTTCAAAATCCAAAAAGTCCAAAAGATCAGATCATCTAAGTATAAAACTTCTCACATTTCTCTGTGGTGTTACCAACATCCGTAATCCATTAGGAAACATACGATCGTCTTAGTCAGATGGGGTGATTTATTATGATATTTTCTAATATCTCAACTCATAGAAAAGATTCAAGGCACTTCTTTTATAAGAATTGACCACTTCTTGAATATCTATTCGGGTTATGAGATATCATAAGAAGAAACCCTTAATCTATTCGATAACAATTCTATTTTCCTTAGTTAATAACATGTGATTGCTTATTAATGATATAAAGTTGAAATATTTTGGGGTACAAAGACATATGTGGAAGTACTCATATCAGGGCATTACCAAAACCAGACCATGTTGAGATAACAATATTCAAATCGAGCAAACATTGAGAATGAACATCATCGCTTGGAGTATCAAGGGGTATAATATGAAGACAAGATAAGTTTACCTTGAAAAGAGAAGAAATTATAATTGAGCCATTGAATCAGGGATAAAAGAGGCATTAGAACCCTATGTATAACTGCAGGAAGAATTAAAAGAAATCACTTCTTATAAGACTTCAACGAAGAAAATAAAAGATAGAAGACATGATTGCACAAGATGATCAAATCATTCCTCAGAAGATGCAAGCTTAAGTTGACAAGTTGCCATGTTGATATTTAAGCAAGACCCATTCAAGAGTGATCAAGTGAAGGAAGACTGAGTTCTTCACTATGAAACCAGAAGAAGAATTAACGATCAATATTTCTGCATTACATATCCATTGCATTCACATTTCATGCATTAATGCATATTTTTACAGATGTTTCAAAGAAAATAAATGAGCGAAGAAAGAGCATAATTCAAGCCTTAAATGAAGGGAATTACATTCAGAGTGGCTAAGAATCAAGAATCGAGGAGCCAAATCAAGAAGGGTCATTACTTTGAAGTGGGGCATGTTGCCTAAGATATATGATGTTTTCAAATGAGTTTTAAAGAAGTTAAGCCTGATTTTTAGGGGTTTCTTGATGATTACCTGATTAACATGATATTTTCAAAAGAATTTTTAAATAATCTATGATATTTTCAAAAGAATTTTTAAATAAGCTAAGTCTGATGTTCAGAGATTTCTTGATGATTACTTGATTAATATGATATCTTCAAATGATTTTTTAAATAAGCTAAACCTGATTTTCAGAGGTTTCTTGATGATTAAGTCATTCGGGCCATCAGTTTAAAATTCTTAGAAGAGAAGATAAACCAAACATTTCAAATGGTAGAGTTCATAATGAGAAAAACTTATCCGATGAAGGAGAATACATTCCTAATGAGAAGAACTTGTTCAACCTCGGCTCGTTCATCGTATAAAAAGTTGGATCAACATCACTGTTTTGTTCGTTTCCATCATATAAAGAGTTGGATCGATATTTTCAGCGGAAGGGTTCGTAATGATAAGAACTCATCCAATGAGGGAGAGGAAATTCCATAGGAGAAGAACTTGTTCGACCTTGGCATTTAGGTATCTACAAAATAGGAACATATATATTCATTTTTTATCAAGTCTTGAATGTTTGCCAGGAATTCAAGAAGTCAACAAAGATTTCATTTCATGACTTAGTACAGAACAAGAGGATTTCAGCAAAGAACCATTTCACAGTTTCACCATTGAAAGAAGAATATCTCAACAAAGAATTAAAGATCATCGGGTCACTACGTTCGGGTACTTTAAATACTTTCACTGACATATGATAATCTTTTGCATGTTTAAAACTCTTCAAAGAGAGGATAAATCAATCATTGTTTCCAATCTTAATGAGAAGAACTCGTCCAATAAGGGAGAATAAGATCCTAAAGAGAATAGCTTTTAAAACCTTGGATCATCCATCATAGAATGAGTTGGATTAGTATTTCTATTGAAAGGGTTCATAATGAGAAAAACTCATCTGATAAAGGATAAGAAGTTCCTAATAAGAAGAACTTATTCAACATTGACTCATCCATCACATAAGAAGTTGGATCGACATTTTTAGGGGAATGGTTCATAATGAGAAAAACTCGTCTGATGAGGGAGAAGAAGCTTCTAATGAGAAGAATTTATTCAACCTCAACTCATCCATCACATAAGGAGTTGGATCAACATCAACATTTCACTTGATTCCATCACATAAAAAGATGGATCAACATCACTTTTGTTCAATTCCATTACAAAATGAGGTGAATCAATATTCCCTTTTCGCTCGGTTTTATCGCATAAGGAGTTGGATCAGCGTCACTCTTTTAACTCGTCCATCACAAAAGGAGGTGGTTTAACGTTTCAATAAAAGGGGTTCATAATGAGAAGAACTCGTTCAATGAGAGAGAAGAAGTTCCTAATGAGAAGAACTTGTTCAACCTTAGCTCATTCATCACATAAGGAGTTGGATTAATGTTTTCAATAGAAAGGTTCATAATGAGAAGAACTCGACCAATAAGGAGCGAAAATTTCATAATGAGAAGAACTTATAGCTCAAGAGTTTCAAATTGTCAGATCAGATAAAAATAGTGCTTTTTATCTTTGCTCCATTTTCTTTCACAGTAATAAGCAAAGAAGGTCTAAGCCTATTTAACATCAGACTAAAATTAACCCAGACCCATTTGCACAACCAAATTAACCCAGACAAAAATTAAACACCCGAAACACATTAACCCATTATATTGAAAATTGGCCCAAGCCCATTTAACATTAAGTACAACAACCCAAAACATTAACCATAGTTGGAACCCTAGCCAGAGAAGCTGCAGTCGTTTCACCTCCACGCCAGCAGGTCCCTTGTGAGAACCCATATGGTCCCTTGTTCCACGTTGTCCTCCATCATGTCTTTTCTCACCAGCAAAGAGTGTACAATGATTCCAAATGCTGCCAGCAGAGCTTCACAACTCATCCCAAACCATAACAGCTCGAACAATAGTTCTCTATGCATCTCGGTATCAACTCAATAGTGCCTCGTCAGCAACCCAACAGTGCCTCGTCAGCAACCCACTCGTCTCTAAATCAAGCCATGGGAGCAAATCAAGCCAAAAAAATTAAGAAATTGTAAAAATGAGATTTGATTTTTCATTTTACAACAATAACCTTTGTAACTTGGTATAAAAACCCTCAAGACATATTGTAAAGGGGATCCTATCCATTTCGAAAAACCACCACAATCAGAGAAAAAAGTTTTTTTTGAGCAATTTTCAAAGGTATCATTTGTTATTTCCTTGCTTTTTATTTTTCAGTGTATATTCTTGTGTGTGTGAGTGGTGAACCAAAGTAAAAAAACCAAATATAAAAGGGGGTTAGGGTTTACCATAGAGTGCTCGAGGTTCCTCGCTGGGGAGTCATCACCACCTTACGTCATCGGATATCAGGAAATCGAAACGTTGAAGGGGTTTTGGGTCTTTAGAGTCTCATTTTTTTAGGATTTTGACCCATGATCTGAGTTATAGGGAGTGAGCCAAAGGTCATAGGTGAGTTTGGGGCTCAGTTAAGGTCACCGAACTGTCGTGTGCGTGGCCAGATAGAGGGACAACATCTGTAAGCATTAACTGGCAGCGTAATTGGGCTTCTGCCCAAAAGAAAAAAATAGAAAGATGGGGGGCTTTTTTTCCCTTAGTTTGGGTTAAAATGAATTAAAAAAAGGTTTTGGTTTTATTGGCAGAGTTTAAGGGTAAATCAGGATTTAGTCCCTCCACTTCACGCGCCTTTTTGCAATTTATTCCTAAGGGCTTCGATTTTTATCGTTTTCAATTTCGTACTCTATTTTGAGTTCGTTTTTTATTTAGTGGTTTATTTTATTTTATTATTTTATTTTATTTAATTTGCTTTCTTTTTATTTCATTTGTGTTTTAATTGTTCTAATTTACTAACCTTAACTTCTAACTTATTAATTTACTAACCCTTAACTTCTAACCTACGTACTAATTGCTAACTTACTAATTTACTAACTACGACCTTGTGGTGAGCCACTCTGGACTAAGATCTACATTATTTATGGTTCCAATAAAATGCTAAAAATAATCACTAACTATTAACTTATTAACTGCTAATTTGTATTTTTATTCTAGTTTACATTTTTGTTATTTATATTTACGCATTTTATTTGTCTATTATTTATATTTTTGTCCTTTTAATTTTGTTTTGTTTTATTTTCATTCCTTCATTTTTGTTATTTACATTTAAGCACTTTGTTTTTCTGTTATTTACATTTATGTCTTTTTTATTTATTTTATTTTATTTCCATTCTTTCATTTTTATTATTTATATTTATGCTTTTTATTTTTCTTCTATTTACATTTATTTCTTTTAATTTTATGCATTTCAATTTTTGTTCTTTCAATTTCTAGCATTTATATTTCAGTTTGATCTGTTGGTTTCTCAGTTTGAGCTTTGTACATCATTTTAGCCTTTCATATCGTTTTGAGTTTTATTTCATTGTTAGTGCATGTAATTCAATCAACATAAATTGAAACAATGCCTTTTTGTATAGGAAATCTATGGAAAAGTCTCCTAGATACAAGGGAAATGTGTTTCCGATTATTGTTCATACAAAAGGACATTCTTTTATATGAGAAATCTATGGAAAAATCTCTTAGATATAAGAGAAATGTGTTTCCGAGAATTGTTCGCTTAAAAGAATTCCTTTCAAATGGATCACAACTTAAATATCACTCGAACTTACAATTTTCAAGTATAAATATGATGTATAATCGAATAGGTACTAATTTAAAGGCGTTGTGGGGTGGTTATCCTTACCCACATATAACCGACTCCCGAATCCTTTTCAATATGAATTTCTGGTTATACGCAGGCTGATTTTTGTCTTTTAAGTTGATTTTTCTTAAAATTGTTTTAAAAGACATTTTTAGGTATTCGATCTACCTAATCCAAATGTCAATGGCGACTCTGAATCACTTCGTTTTCTCGAACCCCAATCTTTTCAAAATCAAGTTGGTTCGATCCCCATTCTAGTTTCCCCAAAAAGCTTAAAAACAGTTCTGACATATATAAAATTTAAAAGGCTTCTATCAGCAGAGGTGTTTCAAGGACCCCTTGATAGGCAAAGGGGTGGTTGTGGAATTGTAGCTTGATAGGAGTAGCTCGGGAGATATAGCATTCATTGTCTCCTTTTCCCACTGAGTGGTGGGGGTACTTGGATTAGTAAGGAATGGCATACCCCATCAAGTAAATGAAACAGGTTTGGCACCTTAACAGTTAGGTTGCACTTAATCTATTGTGTTTCATTGCATGGAAAATGTCTGATTAGTTTTTGATGATTCCTTGATCAAGTAATGCAGAATTGAACCTTACTATGTGCCGACCAGCACTTCCTTTTGGATGTAGTAAGTGGATTTGTGTACATTTTCTTATGATTATACCTTTAATTACTAGCTGATGTGTGGCACTTGTGATTGACCTTGTCTGCCATGTGGCTTCCTCTACCATGCCGACAGAGTCTTCTTTTTCAGACTTGAAAAACTTATTATTAGTAGAACAGGAGGAATATCTTGGTACGTTTCCTGCTCCTTTATGCCATATGGTATTTGAGAAACAATAAATGCGATTCTTGATGGAACTAGAGTTACAAGTCATACGAAGAATGTTGGGTTCCGTGAGCAAAAGCTTATATTTGTTTCAAATCAACATATACGGGGTTCGACACTGGTCATCCTCCATGGAGTGGATTGATGAAATCAGTTAGGGGCTGTATGATGTTCCTCGTCGAATCGAAGACATCTTCATGATTGTGGAAGAATGAAGAGAGTAAAAAATGGCGAAATATGGAAGCTTGTTTAGTGTGCCGGGAGAGGAATCAAAGACCTTTTACAGATGTAAATAAGAATGAAACAGAGTTGGTGTCAGACATTAAGCGTATTGTACATGTATTTCTTCCGAACCCTATTGAATTTGAACCTGAAGTTTTTGGAGTTTTTTATTCTCTGTTCAGTTACAATATATTGACAAGATTGTTGGTAAGTTCATACATTCTATCAATATAATATATTATCTAATAACTAGATTTGTCTATCCTAACATAAATATTAAGAATTTGTATATAAATCATCGTGCAAGGTTAGAAAAAAAAATCATTTTCAAACTCATTTTATTCAATTCATCTAGTAACTCTCGCTTGTAACTTTTGTCTAAATTAAAAGAAAAAACCAAATCGCCATGAACCATATCAATTTCATTTTTTTCGTCGACGATACATATTTGAACGGGAGACGGAGAGTGGCTAGTGCAGTTCTAACTGTCTATGTTTTAAGAGATCCAACAAGTGGGATATTATTTTAAATTTAAAATTCTACATGTTGTAAAGTTTAATCCTTCAAGTGGCATTCCCAGGTTGATTTCGGGGGCATCACATCATATGAATCAATTTCGACTGTGGCCAAATTAATTGCCAAATCTGGTAATCATTTAATTATAGAAACATAAAAAACTGAGAAAATCTTTAAATTTGAGTATGGGTATTAGTGGTTTGATTTAAAAATTTGAGTTAGTAAGGTTGAGTTTGAATACAAGCATCGTTACTCTTGGTGGAAATCTTTAAATTCCTATATAAATATCAATTGAATCTTAAATATGCTTTGACCCTGAATCAAAAAAATTACTCATGGCCAAAACTTTATGTACTAAAAAAAACTAAGATGATATATACCTATCTTCGAGTCTTTGACTAATGGAATGGTTGCATTTGTATTTTTTAAGCGCATAATTTTGATACAAATTCGAATCTAATCTAATATTTATTGTTAATATCAGTAATCCATCTACCCGTTCGGCATGTTCTAGAAAGAAAAATAATGCAAATTATCAACAAGAGTTTAGAGAAGATTATTCAAATCATTTTTTATATGAAAAAAAATGTCACTGTAACAGGGATGTCAAAATCCCAATCCCAAAAAGATAGATATTGTGTATTATTTGAGATTTGGATTGTTTGGGAATAGAGAAAAGAAAGCACACATAATGGAGTAAGGGTCCCAGTTGGAACAGGTTTGGTTCACGCATCCTCCTTCCAATCTGTCGCAACCGTCTTTCGATTGGGCCCCGGAATTGGGCTTCGACTTGAATAAATTGGGTTAGAGTCGCCACCGACCATTTATTTTAAAATAAATGGGTTGATCGGATACCCTATTTCTTACCTGATCTGCGTCTTACCAGTGATATGTCGGATTCGGGAGTCGGTTACGGTCAAGGAAGGTTTAGTACCCTTGAACTGCCCTTTCGGTACTGTGTAATTTCCAGTTGTCTTTAAATAAGAAAATTGAAAGTTTAATTCAAGAGG
The DNA here is from genome assembly GCF_006381635.1 of Hibiscus syriacus. Classification (NCBI taxonomy): domain Eukaryota; kingdom Viridiplantae; phylum Streptophyta; class Magnoliopsida; order Malvales; family Malvaceae; genus Hibiscus; species Hibiscus syriacus. The sequence goes on from NW_024061774.1 coordinate 1,450,209, forward strand.
TAAAATAATAATCCGAATTGCTTACCTTTGATTGATTGAAAATGTAACCTTTAAAAGTCGAATGGAATAAAGGAAATAATATAAGATAAAGAAAATAAATGAATAAAAAAGTAAAGGTAAAAATGAATATAATTAATGTGTGTAGAATATACATACAACATGCAATAAAGTAAAAACAATAAAAAAATATATACATATAAAATACTAGATAATATATATATATATATATATATAATAAAAATAATAAAATAAATATATACATACTAACTAAATAAATAAGAGTACAAAAAATAGATAAATAAGTAAAATATATATATATACAAAATAAACACAAATACCTACAATAAAGGTAAGGGAAAAATGAAAAAAAAACTATACAAGAATTAATACATATGATAATAATATAGAAAAATATGTATAATTAAATATAATAAAATATTTAATAAATAAAAGGAAAAAAATATATATTAATTAATAAGAGTAGAAAAAAATAATAATAATATAAATATATATATGTATATAGTTAAATATAATATAATATTTAAATAAAAAGAAAATTAACGTGAGAAAGGGACCAAATTGAAAGACCGAAGAGTTAGGTATTAAATCTCGAAGAAAAATCAAGAGGAAAATCCGATTCAGGGGTCAAAATAAATGTTTTTAAAACAGAGGGAGTCAAAATGCAGTTTACCCCCTTTTAAATAAAAACGCGCGGATCCTATGATGATGGATCGGGTCGCGCGGGTCGTGTGAGTCGAGCACGGGCCAGGTATAAAGGCCAACATTTGGCCTAAAATATTTCCATTCTTCATTTCTTAAAACGCTGCCCCCTCCCTCGTTATGTTTCTCTCATCTGTTCATCCAATGATGAACACACCATCGTTTATTTCCAGAAAATGGCCCTGCGCCGCCTCAAGCCGCCTCGCCGCCGCCGTTGAACGGCTCCGGCCGCCGTTCATCGGCGGCAAAAATCAAAAATTTTCATTTTTCCGAGAGGTCTTTGTACCCTCGTTTAAAAAAACATACTGATTTTGTGAAAAGGAGGCCTCGGGAGGGTAGATCTAGAATAGATCCACTCGAAATACCCCTCCCCGGGTCATCGGCCGTCTGAATGAGGAGACGAAAATAAAGGAAAGGATCTACACTCGCATGCAAAGAAGAACCAAACGAGGTAAAAAAGGCTACCTTTATTTCTTTCTTGCTTTCGGATATTACAAGTGCTTTGAGTATTTGCGATTTGATGCTGATTTCCCTCGTAATCGTGTACAAAACTTGTGTGTTTGTGTGTAAATCCCCCCCTGTGTGTGTGTGCATGTAATTTATAGTTACAAAAATAAGCTGTTTTTAGAGTCCTATTCGGTTTAGAACTCTAATGCTCATTGGTTGTTTCTGTTGGTTGCCGAGAAATCCGGCGTTGATGCGTGAAGAACGGCGAGCGGCTAGCGTGAGGCGTTGGTTGGAGATGTTCGGTTGACCACAAAAATGGCACTGAAACATTGTGAAGAAAGCTAGGGTTTCAAAACCCTAGCTGGACCGGTTTGTGGGTTTCGCATGGTGGGCTGCACACGTGGGCCAATGTTTTGGACCTGAAATGTGTAACAAAACAAAAAAATAATTAGTATAATATATAATATATGTTTAATATAATATATTATAAAGGCATGACATATGTGACGAAAATATTGTGTTTACAGATGCCCCTCTTTGCTCTTTATCGTGTAACGAAAATAGAGCAAAGATTAAAGACACAAATTTCATCCAGTGTAATCGCTGATCTGTTAATTCGAATTGAATCACAAAATGACTCCCTCGTCGTGAGGTTGAGTTGAACTGGTAGCTTCTGAGCACGATATCCTTCATTGTGAAGTTCAAATCGAACTCAAAGCACTTGATGAGTGGTCTCTGGATCGTCTTTTGGCTCAAGATACTTCGTCGTGAAGGTGAAACTTGACCTGAAGACTTTGGTGTTGTGGTGTTACAGATGACTCCTTCATCGTGAAGTTGGGTCAATCTGTTTTTGAAGTTGGAATTGTATATGGCCCCTTCGTCGTGAAGTTGAACCTGAGAATTGGATATCCTTCGTCGTGAAGTTGAAATCCAAGTACTGTTCCGAGTCCAATATCCTCCGCTGTGAAGTTAAAATTGGCTCTGAAATTGGAAAGTTGTTTGTTGACAACCAGCGGTCCCTTCGTCGTGAAGTTGAACTTGAGTTGTCTGGAGTCCAATATCCTTCGTTGTGAAGTTGAAATTGGCTCTGAAATTGAGAAATGTTTGTTGACAACCAGCGGTCCCTTCGTCGTGAAGTTGAACTTGCGTTGTCTGGAGTCCAATATCCTTCGTTGTGAAGTTGAAATTGGCTCTGAATTTGAGAAATATTTGTTGACAACCAGCGGTCCCTTCGTCGTGAAGTTGAACTTGCGTTGTCTGGAGTCCAATATCCTTCGTTGTGAAGTTGAAATTGGCTCTGAATTTGAGAAATGTTTGTTGACAACCAGCGGTCCCTTCGTCGTGAAGTTGAACTTGCGTTGTCTGGAGTCCAATATCCTTCGTTGTGAAGTTGAAATTGGCTCTGAAATCGAGAAATGTTTATTGACAACCAGCAGTCCCTTCGTCGTGAAGTTGAACTTGCGTTGTCTGGAGTCCAATATCCTTCGTTGTGAAGTTGAAATTGGCTCTGAAATTGGGAAGTTGTTTATTGACAACTAGCAGTCCCTTCGTCGTGAAGTTGAACTTGCGTTGTCTGGAGTCCAATATCCTTCGTTGTGAAGTTAAAATTGGCTCTGAAATTGAGAAATGTTTGTTGACAACCAGCGGTCCCTTCGTCGTGAAGTTGAACTTGCGTTGTCTGGAGTCCAATATCCTTCGTTGTGAAGTTGAAATTGGCTCTGAATTTGAGAAATGTTTGTTGACAACCAGCGGTTCCTTCGTCGTGAAGTTGAACTTGCGTTGTCTGGAGTCCAATATCCTTCATTGTGAAGTTGAAATTGGCTCTGAATTTGAGAAATGTTTGTTGACAACCAGCGGTCCCTTCGTCGTGAAGTTGAACTTGCGTTGTCTGGAGTCCAATATCCTTCGTTGTGAAGTTGAAATTGGCTCTGAAATTGAGAAATATTTGTTGACAACCAGCGGTCCCTTCGTCGTGAAGTTGAACTTGCGTTGTCTGGAGTCCAATATCCTTCGTTGTGAAGTTGAAATTGGCTCTGAAATTGAGAAATGTTTGTTGACAACCAGCGGTCCCTTCGTCGTGAAGTTGAACTTGCGTTGTCTGGAGTCCAATATCCTTCGTTGTGAAGTTGAAATTGACTCTGGGTAAAACCTGCAAAGATATGCATATATGCGATGTTAGGGATGTCATGCTCTTAGGTATGCCTAAAATGTATAGGCAACATATGTTATTCTGGGCTCTGGAGAGAAATCTTGATCTCCGGTGGCCTGTCGTTGTTGACTCTTGATTTTGAAAGCTTGAAGTTCCGATCTCTGATCTTGAATTCTTCAAATGTTTAAATCTGATGTGCACATTCTGTTTTTTCTTGATTTGGGAGATACTCCTCAACTATCTCAAGTATGTGCATGAGCCTTGATCGTCTTTTGGGTACCTGTACTTTTCAATGAATTTTTGTACAGTAATATGCGATTATCTTTCATAAAAATAAATAAATCATTAGGTTTAAATCTAATTCAAGATGCTCAAAGGGAATTAGGGGAAAGATGGTCTTTATTCATAAGGGAGGAGAAGAACAAACAATACATGGCAAACATTCTAGAAAACGAATACACAGTGATGTGTAAATGAATGTCTTAGATCTCGATAATGTGGGCACTTCTGAGCTGAAAAGCCGTTTGATGACCTTGAATGCAGCCTTTGCCAAAGGATCCTTGAAAATGCGATAACGTTTGGGAGAGTGCAACATTTCTCCGATTTGTTGAGTTCGTAGAAGATTCATGTGTCGGGATGTTTCCACTGTTAATATCCAAATCGCCCTTTCCGGGTTTTCAACTTGGACCCATCCTTGGTTGCAAGACACCCTTTGTGGGTTTTCATCTTGAACCCACCTTATTTTCTCTTCTTTTGTTTGTTTTTCTATTTTTTTTTCAATTTAGGGCGCCCTTTCGGGTTTTCATCTTGAACCCACCTTATTTTCTCTTCTTTTGTTTGTTTTTCTATTTTTTTTTCAATTTAGGGCTGTCTTTCGGGTTTTCACCCTAAACGTTTTTTTCTTCTTCCAAACTTAGGACGCCCTCTCGGGTTTTCATCCTAAGCGAAATATTTCTTGACTGCGTCCGAGTTGATGGGATGTGGCAGTTCAGGTCCGTCCATTTCAGCCAGGACGAGGGCTCCTCCGGAGAAAGCCTTTTTCACGACATAAGGTCCTTCCCAATTTGGCGTCCATTTTCCTCGGAAATCCTTCTGGACTGGCCAAATTCTTTTTAACACTAGATCCCCTTCGTGGAATATTCTCGGGCGCACCTTTTTGTCATGTGCCCGAATCATTCGTTTCTGATAGATTTGACCATGATGAATGGCTTTCAGTCTTTTTTCCTCTATCAGATTAAGCTGATCATATCTGGATTGTACACACTCTGCATCGTCTAGTTTGACTTCTGTCAAGACCCGAAGAGACGGAATCTCGACTTCAATGGGTAGGACTGCTTTCATTCCATAGGCTAGTGAAAACGGAGTTGCCCCAGTCGAGGTTCGTACCGAGGTTCGATAAGCGAACAAAGCAAAAGGTAACTTCTCATGCCAATCTTTGTAGGTTTCAGTCGTTTTCTCCACTATCTTCTTAATATTTTTGTTTGCTGCTTCTACCGCTCCATTCATCTTTGGTCTGTAAGCAGTGGAATTGTGATGTTTTATGTTGAACTGTTCACAAGCAGCATTCATCATCTTGTTGTTCAAGTTGGTTGCGTTATCGGTAATAATCCTTTCAGGTAGACCATACCGACATATAATTTCTTTCTTCAGAAACTTACAAATAGTGGATTGTGTGACACTGGCATACGACGCAGCCTCTACCCATTTCTTGAAATAGTCAATCGCCACGAGAATGAAACGGTGACCATTCGAAGCCTTTGGATGGATTTGCCCGATAACGTCCATGCTCCACACAGAGAAAGGCCATGGTGACGTCATTACATGAAGCGGATGGGGTGGAACATTTATCTTGTCCCCATAAATCTGACATTTATGACATCTTCTAGCATAGTTGATGCAATCGCTTTCCAGTGTAGACCAAAAATATCCGCATCTCATTATTTGTCTTGACATCATATGTCCATTTGCATGTGTTCCACAAACTCCGTCATGTACTTCTTCCACTATCATCTTTGCCTCTTCAGCATCGACGCACCTTAACAGGACTTGATTATGGCTTTTCTTGTATAAAACCTCTCCGTCAAGGATGTATCCAGCTGCCAACCTTCTAAGTGTTCTCTTATCGATTTTGGTGGCTTTTTCTGGATAACTCCGATGCTTGATATATTGTAGAATGTCGTAGTACCAGGGTTTAGTGTCTTTCACTTCTTCAATTTGGTAACAATGAGCTGGGTACTCATACGACTGCATGTTAATTGGCATCATTTCAGACTCCCCACCAGCCTTGAATGCGGCTGCCAAGGTAGCTAAAGCGTCAGCCATTTGTTTTTCTTCTCTAGGCACGTAGTGGAAGGTGACTTCATCGAACTCTTTGAGCAGATCCAGTACTAGTTTCCGATACTCTAACAACTTTATATCCTTGGTTTCCCACTCTCCTCGGAGCTGATAGATTACTAAGGCTGAGTCTCCATACACCCGCAAAGTCTTTATATTTTGCCCCAGTGCAGCTCGAATTCCCAAGACACAGGCTTCATACTCTGCCATGTTATTGGTGCAATCAAAGTTTAGTCTGCTGGTAAATGGGTAATGACTCCCTTCTGGAGAGATCAGGATTGCCCCGATGCCGTGTCCTAATGCATTTGATGCTCCATCGAAATGCATTCTCCAGGAGTTGTATGTTGAAGTCTCTGCTTCTTCTAAATATATGGCCATCAAGTCTTCATCTGGGAAATCAAAGTCCAGCGGCTCATAGCTCTCAGTAGTTCTTCTTGCCAAAAAATCGGATATGGCACTGCCTTTTACCGCTTTTTGGCTCACATATTCGATGTCGAACTCAGACAAAAGCATCTGCCAACGAGCTAACCTTCCGGATAGAGCAGGTACACCCATCATGTATTTTAATGGATCTAACTTGGAAATCAGCCAAGTAGTATGATACAACATGTATTGCCAGAGTCTTTTTGTAGCCCATATCAGAGCACAACAAACCTTCTCAACAGGAGGATATCAGACCTCGCAATCGGTGAACTTCTTACTTAAATAGTAGATGGCTCTTTCCTTCTTCCCAGACTCGTCATGTTGACCCAGGACACACCCCATGGAGTTCTCGAATATGGAGAGATACAAGAACAGAGGTTTGCCTGGGGTAGGGGACATCAGGACAGGAGTGCGAGACAAGTACTCTTTTACATTCTCAAATGCAATCTGACAGTTTTTATCTCATGCTTCAGAGCTATTTTTTCGGAGAAGGCGAAAGATTGGATCACACTTGTCAGTTAACTGAGATATAAACCGGGCTATGTAATTCAATCTTCCTAAAAAACCTCGGACCTCCTTTTGTGTTCATGGAGGAGGTAGACTCTGGATAGCCTTAACTAGGGCTGAGCAACGAAACCAAGAAAACCGAAAAACCGACACGAACCGAGTAAAACGGTTCGGTTCGGTTTAACGTTATACGGTTCGGTTTTCGGTTTGGTTTAAATATCAAAATCATAGAATTCGGTTCGGTTCGGGTTTTCCATATGGAACCCATTTGTTCCATATTAACCCGAATAAACAAATTGGTCCGGTTACCCAGTACCCACTTACCCTTACCCATAAGCAGTAAGCCCAATTAAAGAAAATAAAGAAAACCCTAAATCTAAATAACAATATATTCTTTTTCTCGACTCTCCAGCCCTTACCCAGCCGTTCTTAACTCCCCTTACCGAGCCGTTCTTGACTGAACTCTCCACTCTCCATTCTCCATTATTCACCATTTTCATTTCTGCAACGATTCGACAGAGCTTCAAGTCTTCAACTGCAACGATTCGACGAGCTTCATCTCTTTCCCTTCGTCTTAGCATCTTGAACTTGATTTCGTAAGGTAAATAATATTAAAAATATTTTGGTATGTTAATTTTGGGGTGTGAATTTAGGGGTTTTTTGTGGGTTTCAATGTTTCATTGATGATTGCTATTTTGTTTCATGAAATATATTATTTACATGTGGGTCTGTGTTCTGTTGATCCTGTTTTGATGGTGGATGCCTGGATGGTATAGTGGGTTGTTCTCAGGTGATTTATAGATAGGACTAGGACTAGGTTGAGTCAAAGAGTGGTTGCTTTCGTAAATTAAACCTTTTTTTCAAGTTTCTTCTAAATTGAAGAAATTCGGAGATTTGTTGCATATTAGCTTTGAATTTCACGAATCAGTTCTTTTCTTCCTTTCTTTAATTTATCTCATTCAAAGCTTCGTTTAGATCTTTATTTTCCCTTAAATTATTATAAATCATGTATGTTAATTCTTTTTAACTTTGTAATCAGCTCATAATTAGGGTTATATTTCAAAGTTTTGAACTTTATACATATTTAAAGCTTGATGATTGATTTCTATCTGATTTGTAAGGAAAAAACATTGAAAAAAAAAGAAGCAAAATAGATGAAAAACCAACAGATACCTATTAGAGATGTTTACGAACAAATCAAAACAGGAAAGACAAGCAGGAGACTTCACCACTGTTGTTTCTGTTTTTCAGATGTGTCTTGTCTTTTCTTCTTCTTACAAACCAACTTCCTTTCTTTCCAATGGATTATATTATATCTCTTTCTATTTCTTTGTTTCTGGGAATTATAATATTATTATATCAATCACTTGAATGTGGATAGAGACATCTCCATGACGTAATAGGTTGAGTTATTCGAGTTATGCTTCTTCATGCTTAATATGTAGTGAGGTTAATGGTTTGTGTTGCTTTGATTGAGTTTAGCATGATGATGATTTTTGTGCGATGAACATAATTCACGTTTTGATTCAACTTCCTCTTTTTGCTTCAACTTTCACTTTCTTCAATCTTTTCTTGTCATTGTAAAATGTTTTTTTTCCTTCAGAAAATGAAATCTTCATCATCTAGTGCTACTCCTATGTTTCGCGCTGATGCTGAAACTCCTCGTGATACTCCAAATAATTCAAATGATGTTGTCAAAACTGATCAATCAGCTGCAGCTTCTTCAAGCATCCAATCGAATCTTCAGCAACCTTTAAAGAGAACAGGAGGCAGGTTAGGTACCACAAGTTCTATAGTTTGGGAACATTTTATAAAATTACCTTGTGTAGTTGGAGATATTCCACAATGTAGCTGTAATTATTGTGGAAAACCCCTTAAATGTCCAACTAAAAGTGGAACTAGTGTCATGCATAATCATATGAAACGTTGTCCTAAGTACCCATTTAACAAGGTAGATGAAAAACAACAGAATTTGTGTTTTAAATCAGAGGAGGTTGGGCAGCAAAGTTCGGGTTCAGTTATTTGGAAATTTGACCAAACACAATGTAGAAAATATTGTGCTAGGATGATTATCATGGATGAATTGCCTTTTAGAGTTGTTGAGCATGAGGGATTTCGAGATTTTTGCAATATGATGCAACCTAGATTCCAAGTTCCGTCTAGGTTCACTATAACAAAGGATTGCATGGAAATTTACTTGGAAGAAAAAGATAAACTTTTTAAGTATTTTAAGAGTTTCAATCAAAGGGTTTCTCTCACTACTGACATATGGACTTCTAGGCAAAACCTTAGTTACTTGTGTCTCACTGTTCATTTTGTTGATGATGAATGGAAATTACATAAACGAATCTTAAACTTTACACCCATTCCAAGTCATTCGGGTGATGTGATAGGGAAATGCATTGAAAAACACTTGCTTGAGTGGGGAATAGATAAGGTGCTCACAATCACAGTAGATAATGCTAGCTCCAATGATGTTGCGATCAAGTATATAAAAAAAAGGCTAAACAATTGGAAACATAGCATTTTAGGGAGTGATTACATTCACATGAGGTGTTGTGCACACATATTAAATCTAATTGTCAGAGAAGGTTTGAAAGATTTGGATGACTCGATTTTTAGAATTCGTTCGGCTGTTAGATATGTTAGGTCATCACCAGCTAGGATGCAAAGGTTTAAGTTGTGTGTTGAGCAAGAAAAAATTGAGAGCAAGGGTTTAGTTTGCTTGGATGTTGAAACTAGATGGAATTCGACATTTTTAATGCTAGATGCTGCTGTGAAATTCAAAACAACCTTTGACAGGTTGGGAGAACAGGATTTTAAGTATAGAGATGAGCTTTCAAGTTCAAAAATGAAGGGTCTACCTACTGACTTAGATTGGGAGCATGCTCGTGCTTTATTGCCATTTTTAAGAGCTTTTTATGATGCTACATTGAAGTTGTCCGGTTCTTCATATGTTACTAGTAATTATTATTTTCATGTTGTGTTTGGCATTGGAATGAGAATTAATGATAAGCTAAACGATCCAAACTCAAGCATAAAACTTATGGCTTCAAATATGAGGGAAAAATATCACAAGTATTGGGGGAATGTGAAAAATCTTAATCCACTCTTATTCATTTCTATGATTTTAGATCCTAGACATAAGATGGATTATGTAATCTTTGTGATTGATGAAGTTTACGATGCTGAGAAAGCTGAACAGTTGAGTGAAATTGTAAAACAAACTTTAAGTGAGTTGTTTGATCATTATAGTTTGTTAAGTGGTAAATCCCAAGAGGGATCAAGTGTTGCTTCTCAATCTAATGTCTCTAGGGTTGAAAATGATGAGCTGCTTGATTTGTTTGCTTATTCCAAGACCAAGTACAAAAGGAAGAGGGCTGAAAGTATGTTTAGTGAAGGAAAATTTGAACTTGAAAAGTATTTGGAGGACAAAGTAAAACTTGATGTTAAGAAATTTGATTTGCTTGATTGGTGGAAGAACAAAAGTCAGACCTATCCCATAATTTCTGTAATGGCTCGAGATATTTTGGCAATTCTTGTAACTACAGTGGCTTCAGAATCTGCTTTCAGCACTGGAGGTCGTGTTCTTGACTCATTTCGGAGTTCTTTAACTCCAAAAATTGTTGAGTGTCTCATTTGTTCTCAAAATTGGTTGAGAGCATCACCTGTAGCAATCCAAAAATAGTAACAAATTGAAGAAATGGATAACATTGAGTGTGGTAAGTAATAATTATGTAAACACTTGTAAATATATTTTCTAACTCATTTCTATAAATATTCTTACTTCTAAATATTTTTTGACTTTTAATAGGTTTCGAAGATTTAAGGCTAAATGAAACAATGATGACCATTGATGATTGATCGAAGATGAACACTTACAAAGGTAATTTCTATGATTTAATGTTATAAAGCTTATGACATGATAATATTTGAAACCAAACCGATTGAAATTTCTATGATTTAATGTTACTGCAGCTTATGACATGATGATATTTAAATACTGTTTCTGTTTGTGATATTGAAATATTGTTTTGATAATATATTAAACATTAGTTTTAAATTTAAATATATTTCAATTCAAATGTAATTCTGATTTAAATTTTGTATGATAATCTTATCCGTATAATATAGAGATACTGATTGTTATTATAATGCTATTTATGTTTTACCTAATTACTTATATGGACTGTTATTGATTCGTTAATGTGTTGGTTTAGATTCTGGTCTGGGTGATGGAGAGCTTACTGTAAAGTTAAACTTGAAGGCTGAAAAGTTTTCAGCATCTGCAAATGAAAAGCTTAAGGCTGTTGGTTGTTCTCTCATGCATGGATGATTATAGTTTCAAGTAACTTTTTATTTAACTTTGATAGTTGAATTACACTTTGATTTGGTTGTTTAATTTGTAGTGTGAACCGAACTGCGAACAATATGTGGATTATAGTTTTTGTATGGATTATATATATGTGGAATGTGGATCATCCATAGCAATTTTTGTATGGATTATATATGTGTTTACTAGGATTATATATGTGGATTATATGTGTTTTCAACATCTGTAAGGTATTTTTTTTTGAATTTATAGTTTTTTTCATTGAAAATCAAAGCAGGCAATGATTTTTTCCAATTATGTCGAATACTGTTTTCGGTTTATGAAAACCCGAATTACCGAACCGAACCGAAAAAACCGGTTTCGGTTTTTTCGGTTTTTTAACCATTCGGTTTCGGTTTAAATTTTGAAAAACCGTTTATTTCGGTTCGGTTCAATTTTTGGTAAAAAACCGAACCGAACCGAATACACCCATAGCCTTAACCTTATCAGGATCAACCTCAATGCCTTTTCTGCTGACTATAAAGCCTAATAGTTTCCCGGATGTCACCCCGAAGGTACACTTGCTAGGGTTCAGTCGTAACCGGAATTTCCTCAATCTCTGGAAGAGCTTTCTCAGATTCTTGACATGTTCATTCTCGGTCTGTGCGTTGACAATCATGTCGTCGACATAAACCTCGATCTCTTTGTGCATCATGTCATGGAACAGGGCCACCATAGCTCTCTGATATGTTGCCCCAGCATTCTTTAATCCGAAAGGCATCACTTTGTAACAGAAAGTTCCCCACATTGTGACGAAAGTGGTATTCTCCATGTCTTCGGGATGCATCTTGATCTGATTGTACCCCGAAAATCCATCCATGAATGAAAAGTAGGCGTTCCCGGCTGTATTGTCCACCAGAGTGTCTATGTGTGGCAGAGGAAAGTTGTCCTTGGGACTTGCCTTGTTAAGGTCCCGGTAATCGACACACATGCGTACTTTCCCGTCCTTCTTTGGCTCAGGCACTATGTTGGCCACCCACTCCGGGTATTTGGCTACTTGGAGAAAACCGGCATCAAATTGTTTCTTAACTTCTTCCTTGATCTTAAGGAGCATTTCTGGTCGTATTCTTCTCAGTTTTTGCTGCACAGGTTTGAATTCTGGTTTGATTGGCAGTTTGTGAACTACCATATCTGTGTCTAGTCCCGGCATGTCTTGATACGACAAGCGAACATATCTCCGTACTCCTGAAGTAAGACTATCAGGTTTTTTCTTGCTTCAGTCGAAAGAGTTGTGCCGATTTTAACCTCCTTTCGATCTTCCAAATTTAAGATTTCGATCGCCTCCTCATGTGGCAGTATTTGCTTTTCTTCTCTTTCTATCATTCTCAACAATTCGGTAGGCAAGTTGTACTCCTCTTCATTATCGCATTCATCAAATTCCCCAAGACAAATGGTTGATTCAAAATCCACATCCGGATCAGGATCATCAGTGCCCACATTATCGTTATCTGAGAACCTGAAAGGAGGAAAATGCGCATGTGTGAGAGGATAATATCCCACACGGAACGGTCAAGAACTAACTTTGAGAGTAACTGGAAATGAAGTACTGGAATGAAGGAGATAAATAATGAATTCAAAAATAAAAGAAAAATTTGTTTGCCATGGAAAAGAAAAATGCATCTTTTATTAAACTTAAACAAAATGTTTATTCACCCTTACAAAAGATCACCTATTGCCCCGGGTATAGGCAAATAGGGATAGTTTGAATATTACTCTGAAAGATTCTTGTAAACCACAGGTAGTTCTTCCACCGACCAACTGCTAGGCACGAACCCATGTGGCAGAGGGCATATCCCGGATCTATCTCCGTTGTCAACATCTTCTGTGGTCACGGCATTGATGTTCAGATCTTCCAGAGCCGTTTCTAACTCGGATATGGTGGTCTCAAACACATAACCACCTGACTTGAATGTTCTGAAAAGCGGCGGGAATGTTATAGGCTTCCATTGGAGTTCGTTTCCAATCAATCTGGCCAATCTTCTCTCCCGGTTCTTTTGGATCTCCTTTCTCTTTTCATGATAACTGGGCTGAAAACCGAGCCCAAATTGGTCTAATTTTGAGATAGGAAGGACAAGATTGATCATTCCTTGCAAATATTTCCCAAAACCTCTCTCGGTTCTGGCGCCTCGGCCCAGGGTTTTCTTGATCTCTATCCTTGTGCTTTTGGAGAGTCGAGGTCTTGGGATTCTCTTTCCTTCCGCCACGAATGTGGCATTCACAAACTCCAAGGAGCGGAACGAACATTCTACCGCTTCCTCATCTACTTCGATGTATGGAGCCTCCGTGGTCACGCTTGCCACGATATCTTTCTCAGCGTTGATAATTACTAAGTCCCCGTCAATAACAAATTTAACTTTTTGGTGCAACGTGGAGGGTACTGCACCTGCTTGATGAATCCACGGCCTTCCCAAAAGACAGCTATAGGACGGCATGATATCCATCACAAGGAACTCAACATCATAGGTGGCTGGTCCGATGGTCAATGGTACCTCGATCTTTATGATTACCTCTCTTTTGGTCCCATCAAATACTCGGACCACATTCTGACAAGCTCTCATATGAGAGGTATCTTTTGGTAGCCTCTTCAATATAATCGAAGGCATCACGTTCAGGGCCGAACCATTATCGATTAAGACACTTGGTAAAGCGTGCCCCTTACAGTAGGTAGTAATGTGTAACGCCTTTGTTCGGCCTCTTCTTCCGGATGGAATCTCATCATCTGAAAACGAGATGAGATTATCAGCTTGAATATTATTCACCAGTCGATCCATCTTACTGACTGATATGTCTTGTGGCACGAACGTTTGATTAAGGACATTCAACAGCGCTTCTCGGTGTGCTTCCGAGCTTAAAAATAGTGCTAGCATTGAAGTACGTGTAGGTAAGTTGTGGAGCTGTTCTACAATGTTGTACTCGCTGTGCTTCAAGATCTTGAGGAACTCTTTAGCTTCTTCCTCCTTTATAGGTTCATTGACAACTAGCACATCTTCTTTGAACGGCTCAAGTGGTCTTTGCCCCACTTTACTATTACATCCTCCGGAAGTACTCACCTGACATTCGTACTTCCATGGCACTTGCCGATTGTCCTTATATTGAAAAGGCCGAGGTGCTGAGATTACCACCTTGGCTGGTGTTGTTACTGTCATGCTTGCCTTAGGGGTAATTATCAAAGGACTACCCCTACCAAATCTTCTGTCTGATGATTCTCCAGTGGCACAAACATCTGCTTCCAAGGACTCTTGAATTTCTTCGTAAAACTCCAGCTCCTTCCGATCCATCATGAGCTGGACTAACAATCTGAACTCTGGGCAATCTTGCACTTTATGCCCTTCTTTGTTGTGGTAACAATAATGGTTACCATCTTCATTTTCTGTCGTATCTGGATATGGTGCAAGAAATCCTGCCTTTACCATTTGGCTCCATACCCAAGCCAAAGGAGATTTAATTTCCGAAATACTTGATTTAATTCTCCTGCCCCCTTCAGTAGTAATGGCATTGATTCCTGTCTCCTGATGATTGGGCAAGGGATTCTGGGCGACGTTTGGTGCTCCGGAGTTGAAAGTGATCCAATTCTTGTTCCGCATTCGTTGCACAAGTCTCTTGAATGCGAGACAACTTTCAATCGAATGCCCCTGCACACCGCCATGGTATTCGCAGTGAGCGCTCTCGTCATACCATTTCGGGTAATGGGGACTTATTGGATTCATAGGATAAGGCGACACTGCATGAGTGTCGAAGAGCTGTTGGTATAATTCTTTATATGTCATGGGAATGGGTTCGAACTGCTCCCTTTCCCTTTCCCTTCTTGGTTCTCTCTGATTCTGTCTAGAAGTACCGGATGACACAGCTGCTGTGGAATTTGAGCTTGAGATCGTAACCCTCTTGCTGACGTTATAGGTGTTTACATTGTTGATCTCTCGCTCTTTGTTTTTCACGGGAGGTTTTTTACTAGAGTCTCCTCCCTCAATCTTTCCTTGTTTAATGGCCAACTCGATCATTTCACCGGCCATGACTAAATCTGAGAAACTTCCCGACGTGATTGCTACCAAGTGCCCGAAGTAAGGTGCCTTCAAGGTCTGTACAAACAACTTTCTAGTTTCCTTTTCATCCAAGGGTGGATGAACATCCCTCCATCTCTGTGCGTACTGTCGGAAACTCTCATTGTGTTTCTTCTCTAGGCTTTGTAACATGACTCGGTCTGGTCTCATATCGTTGATATGCTTATACTGCTCCAAGAAAGACTTGGCTAAGTCTTTCCACGTCTTGATATGAGTCCGGCTAAGCTGGTTGTACCACCGAGTAGCTGAACCGGATAGGCTCTCCTGAAAGCAATGGATCAGGAGTTGGTCATTTCCCCCGTACCCTGTTATCTTCCGACAGAACATAGTGATATGGGCCGAAGGGCAGCTGTTCCCGTCGAACTTCTCAAACTCAGGAACCTTAAATTTTGGTGGAAGCACCAAATCGGGAACCAAGCTTAGTTCCATTGAATCAACACCATAATAATCATGGTCTCCCTGGACAATCTTCATTTGGTCTTCTAACATCCTGATCTTTTCTTCCATCTTCCTTGCCTTATCCTCCTCGTCAAAATCCGGGATAGGGCAGTCGTCCAGATGACTGTCAGGCTTTGCCGCAGAAGTCTGTAAATTTGCCGCTAATACAGCTTTCCCTCTAGCAGCAGATGAGTCACCTTACGGTCCGGGTAAGGTCTCGGATGAGGCAACCACTTGTGGGGTCGGTGGTATGGTTATCCCCTCAGATGCAGCTTCTCCGGATGCACTTGTCTGTTGTTGTAAACCAGATAACTTAGCCACGATCTGGTCGACTAGGGACTCCGTGCTTTTCTTTATGGACTCCATGGTACGTTGACTGTTCTGAGCCATCTTGTCCTCCAATTCCTTTTGAAGTCTTGCCATGTTCTCCTCGAGTTTTTCCATTCTGACATCTATTTGTTTTTTCTTTGCACGAGTGTTGTGAGGGTGATGCGTATCTATTGCTTGCGGTGGTAAGCTTGGTGTCTGAGACATGTTCTGTTAGTTAATACGAATGTAAAAACATGGAAAAAAAACTTGAAATATAAAAATGCAAAATATGCAATGTATGATGTATGCAATTTGGAGGCATTGATCCAGAAAAAGTGTTCATTATTATAAACAATCCTTATTCAGACAAAAATGTTTTATCTTTTTAGAGACATAAAAACAAATTAAAGGTACATTCGGACTAAATCCTCTAGACCCCGAACAGCTTCCAGTAGGTTGACAAGTCTTCTGCCTTCATCTGTCACCGGTTGAATGCCTTGTCGAACCACTCCAGCTTCCCTTGCTAGGCCGTGAAGATGACGGGCTGCTTTTTGCACTTGATCCAGGAAATCTCGGATGGTTGCATCTCGGGCCCTCACCCTTCGTTGTGCTTGTTCCCAACGAAAACGCCATTGTAATCCTCCGTCAAATGGCACTATCTGAAGCTCGTTTGCTTGCCTGTTGAACCCATCTATAATAGCTTCCAACTCAGCTATTGTCTTGCCATTTTTCTCATGCTGTTTTTCTAAGTCAGCTACCCGAACCCTCAAGCGCTGGTTCTGATATTGACTATCTGCCAAGCGTCTTTGGGCAGTCTTCGTTTGTTCTTTCCAAGCTCTCTCATCAGGCCCCTCGAACTTCCTTTTCAGGCTATGAGCTTCGTCTTTCCAGTATTCAGAGGTTACCTTCAACTTGGAGTTATCCTTGACCTTATCTTGATACCCCTTTCTCAAGTCTTCGAGCTCAAAACGGATTCTTTTTTGCTCTCTTTCCAGTTTATCTCCCCGATCTGATAACGTTCAGCTTCAAGTTCCCTTATCCTCTGCTTTAGCTCATTATTCACAGCTTCAAACTCGGTCTTGGCTATCTCGAGTTCAGAAGGGACATGCCTGAGATGTTCCTCCATGGTACGGGTGTCTTCATAGTCTGGCACCGGAATATTGTCATTTTTCCTTAACCTTCGTCACTCCACATAATCAGGAGTAAGCATGCTTCTGGCAGCTACAACATCCATCCGGAATACTTTCCTCCATGAATCAACTACTTCTTTGATCATCTTCTTATAGCTGTCACCGTGATACTCAAACTCTGACCTAGCTAGTCCATACGTTGCTGGGACAAACTGACGTGCCCCATACTGTCTAAGTGCTAACAATGGAGCATACCCAACTGCACCCCAAAGTCCAAGTAAGGTCATAGTGTCAGAGTCCCCACATCGGAAAAGAACGTCACTGAGGAATAACCAGGGGGCTCTCCAGACAATATCCCGGTCCTGAAGATGCGTAAAAACCTTCATCCATTTTTCCTTTGAGGCGCCTTCATGCCATTTCCTGGTGATGAATTCACCTAGAGGTGAATATGTGGTGCTGAAACGGCGGTAGGTAACCCCGTTAGTCTTCCAGAAGTGGATGTGAATCCAGACTTGAAGGAGCTGAACACACCCAGTGAACCTTCCTCCGCCAGTTCTTCTATAATGATTGAGAGATCGGAAGGTCTCGGCTAAGATGGTCGGTGCTGGATTGACTCTTCTCGAGAGTTGTTCGAATAGCTCCACTACGGTGGCATCGATGTATCCCAAGGTCTTTGGGAATATAATTAGACCATACAGACCTAATGCAAACAGGTCTATTGTCTTCCACTCATCGGGATGGTGCTTCATTAGTTTCTTGATATGAAGCCAAGCGATTCCTTCTCCACTACCCTTACATCGAGCTCGGTCAGTTACCTATTTTTCATCAACTCCGGCAACCTTAGCTAGTGCATTTTTGAAAGGTTGACTTTTAATGTGCTTAAGGTAGGCCCGCTCGAGTTTGATGTTTTCACAATGCAGTAGTGTAGTGTACTCTTCTATGGTGGGCACCATGTCTTCCCGGTTAAAGGTGAAGCAACTGTATCCCGGGTTCCAGAATTGAACCAAGGCTCTTATTAGGGGCTCATCAGTCTTAACATGAAGCAAAAGTGCAACATCACCGTACCGTTGGCTGAACTTCTGTTTCACCTCATTCTTCCAACTGTCCCAGATGTCCCGAAGCTCTTATACGTCATTCTGCTTTAGGCTGATCGAGGCGTAGCTAACCAGCTCTGACACATAGCTGCCTTGAAGACTGTCTGCCTTTTCCTTCTGAGTCTTCTCGGACCATAGTCGTACCTCGGGGTTTTTAATCTCTTGTATTACAACACCTTTATCCATTAATTCAGATTATTTTGTGCGTAATGAACGTCTTTTTAGGGATCAATGGCCTCTTGTTATGATGCAAATGCTAAAGAACAAACACAAAGGCAAAAAGTTAGTAAAAGTAGAAATAAATAAATAAATGAAAAAAGAAGAAAAAAAAATGGCAAGGGAAAAAACATAGGGACAAAAACATGGTTAGGTAAACAATGTCCTAGGTTTTGGAATGTGGTTTTGGGGTAAGCTCTATTTCTTCAAAAGTCTCCCGGTTTAGGTTCTAAAAACGGTACTCGAGTCTTCCTTGCCGGTGCCCCCTTGGGCTTACCAGACCCTTAGTCCTAAACCCATCACAGGCTTGTGTGGACTAAGTTAAACTCGAGGGGACACATTCCCTTATGTCTATGCGGAGAATAAATTCACACGAAGACATAAGGTATATGAATCCTGAAGGCTACTTGCTAGGCATATGCGGTGAATAAATTCACACGAATGCGTCGCTTTCACCCCCACTTAAAGGGTTCGGAGCTCGGGTATAGAGCCTTTGGATGAAAAAGTTTGGAAAGCTGAAATCATTAGAAAACGGTCAGTCCAACTATTTACTCGAAAAAATATAACCAAAAGTAAGTAATAAGGATCGAAATGTTACCTTAAAGTTCAAACTTACCCTTTTCATTAAAAAGACAACTGGAAATTACCTTAGCCTGACTCACTTACCTGGGTCCCCAGCGGAGTCGCCAAGCTGTCGCAACTGTCTTTCGATTGGACCCCGGAATTGGGCTTCGACTTGAATAAATTGGGTTAGAGTCGCCACCGACCATTTATTTTAAAACAAATGGGTTGATCGGATACCCTATTTCTTACCTGATCTACGTCTTACCAGTGATATGTCGAATTCGGGAGTCGGTTACGTTCAAGGAAGGGTTAGCACCCTTGAACTGCGCTTTCGGTACTGTGTAATTTCCAGTTGTCGTTAAATAAGAAAATTGAAAGTTTAATTCAAGAGGTAAAATAATGATCCGAATTGCTTACCTTTGATTGATTGAAAATGTAACCTTTAAAAGTCGAATGGAATAAAGGAAATAATATAAGATAAAGAAAATAAATGAATAAAAAAGTAAAGGTAAAAATGAATATAATTAATGTGTGTAGAATATACATACAACATGCAATAAAGTAAAAACAATAAAAATATATATACATATAAAATACTAGATAATATATATATAATAAAAATAATAAAATAAATATATACATACTAAATAAATAAATAAGAGTACAAAAAATAGATAAATAAGTAAAATATATATATATATACAAAATAAACACAAATACCTACAATAAAGGTAAGGGAAAAATGAAAAAAAACTATACAAGAATTAATACATATGATAATAATATAGAAAAATATGTATAATTAAATATAATAAAATATTTAATAAATAAAAGGAAAAATATATATATATATATTAATTAATAAGAGTAGAAAATAATAATAATAATAATATAAATATATATATATATATATATATATATATAGTTAAATATAATATAATATTTAAATAAAAAGAAAATTAACGTGAGAAAGGGACCAAATTGAAAGACCGAAGAGTTAGGTATTAAATCTCGAAGAAAAATCAAGAGGAAAATCTGATTCAGGGGTCAAAATAAATGTTTTTAAAACAGAGGGAGTCAAAACGCGGTTTACCCCCTTTTAAATAAAAACGCGCGAATCCTATGATGATGGATCGGGTCGCGCGGGTGTGAGTCGAGCACGGGCCAGGTATAAAGGCCAACATTTGGCCTAAAATATTTCCATTATTCATTTCTTAAAACGCTGCCCCCTCCCTCGTTATGTTTCTCTCATCTGTTCATCCAAGGATGAACACACCATCGTTTATTTCCAGAAAATGGCCCTGCGCCGCCTCAAGCCGCCTCGCCGCCGCCGTTGAACGGCTCCGGCCGCCGTTCATCGACGACAAAAATCAAAATTTTTCATTTTTCCGAGAGGTCTTTGTACCCTCGTTTAAAAAACATACTGATTTTGTGAAAAGGAGGCCTCGGGGGGTAGATCTAGAATAGATCCACTCGAAATACCCCTCCCCGGGTCATCGACCGTCTGAATGAGGAGACGAAAATAAAGGAAAGGATCTACACTCGCATGCAAAGAAGAACCAAACGAGGTAAAAAAGGCTACCTTTATTTCTTTCTTGCTTTCGGATATTACAAGTGCTTTGAGTATTTGCGGTTTGCTGCTGATTTCCCTCGTAATCGTGTACAAAACTTGTGTGTTTGTGTGTAAATCCCCCCCTGTGTGTGTGTGCATGTAATTTATAGTTACAAAAATAAGCTGTTTTTAGAGTCCTATTCGGTTTAGAACTCTAATGTTCATTGGTTGTTTCTGTTGGTTGCCGAGAAATCCGGCGTTGATGCGTGAAGAACGGCGAGCGGCTGGCGTGAGGAGTTGGCTGGAGATGTTCGGTTGACCATAAAAACGACGCTGAAACATTGTGAAGAGAGCTAGGGTTTCAAAACCCTAACTGGACCGGTTTGTGGGTTTCGCATGGTGGGCTGCACACGTGGGCCAATGTTTTGGACCTGAAATGTGTAACAAAACAAAAAAATAATTAGTATAATATATAATATATGTTTAATATAATATATTATAAAGGCATGACATATGAGACGAAAATATTGTGTTTACACAATCTATTCATCTTTCAAATCTTTCAAATTATGACTCCATGCACTAATCACCTCTCCATTTTCACTTTTACCTTTTATGATGCTTTTCTATTTCTCATATAATCCATTGGGTCTAAATTCTTCCATTTGTATGTAATAAAGATCATGATTTATATATATAATTATCTTTAATTTAAAAATTTTATATATTTCAAGTATTTTATAAATTCAATCGGTCTCTTTTATAGTAAAAAATATTTACATTACTTGAATTTTTATCGATATATTCGAGTCTAAATTTAGGCAATTTAATTTTTACTCTAATTAAAAAATGCACTGATGGGAGCTTAACTTGATGGTAGAGAAATTGAAGTTTTTTCTTATTAATTTAAGGTGATTATTAGATAGTATTTATTCAGAAGATCCTTTTCAGACATTGACAAGAAAATATTTTTTTTGTGACTGAAATCATTTAATGAGTTTAATTAAAGCCCTAATCTAAACCTAACCATATTAAATCAGTTATTTATTTCATTAAATAAAGATGAGTGACATTAATTACTATCACGGGTATTTTAAAAAAAATTGGGATTAGGTCAGGTCGGGTCGAATTTTTTAAAGTTGATGTTCGTGTTGGGAAGATTCGGGTTTAGGGTGAAAAATATCCGACCTGACCCAGAAAAAATATAATTTTACCTTATATATTTATGAATAATTACAATAATACCCATATATATATTATTTTTTCAATTAAATCACTGTTTTTGTTGAATAAAATAATATTTTTATTATTTCGGGTCGAATCGAATCGAGTTCGGATTTTATCATAAAAAATCGGGCTAGGTTCAAGCCAGGTGAAGAGTATATATTTTTCGGATCAAGTCAGATAAGGGGAAAGATTTAAAAATTTTTGATCGGCCCATCACTAGTTATAAATATGCATAAATTGTTGAAAATTAGGCTTTAAAACCGAATCCTGTGTTAAGTTGCAAGTCAAAAGATGGAACACGCCCCTGGTCAAACTAAACACAAATATAGTAAAAAAAAAAGTATACGGAAGTAAAGGAATCAAAAAAAGGTGTTCTATTTTTTTTAACATAACAAAGGTGTTCTTTTAAAACATGGTGTAGTAACAAGAAATATTATTTTACTTTTAATTAATGTACAGTTTTAAAACTGACCATAAATAATTTATTTGAAGAAAAAGTTTGAATTCATGGGTGGTGGTAAGTAAAGAGTCTTTGACATGGGTTCAATTTTCAATTTTTTTTCAAACCCAAATAACGTTTCCAAATTGCTAACCTTTAGTGTTACAAAGATTTCAACTTTACGAAAACATTGGCAGACAAATCATATGTTTATGCTACAAACGTGTATTGTTCTTTCTAGACTCTAGTAGAGAGAGTAATAAGAGATTATATCTTTCATGGAACTTGTTATCATAATTATATTCCATAATTATAATTCATACTATTAAAAGTAACATGAATAATTACAATAAAACTTAACTCATCAGATTGTCTTAATAATAAAAGAAATCTTATTCTTTCTAAAGATTTTAAACTTAAATACATATCTTTGTAAAATGTATGTAATATCAAATTAATTAAAAAATTTAAATAAGTATTATCTTATAATTACACGTGGCTACTAAAAAATAATAATTATATATGTATTTTTTCATACACTTACGCCGTCTTTAAAAAAATCCAAAAGAGCACGAACCGAGTGACCTCCGTGGTAAAGGAATTATTGTTATTCCTGAGGACTCAGGTTCAAGCACCATATATGTTAGGGGTGTGAGCAATCAATGTTGAAAAGTTAAAAATTTATCTTACACCAAATTAATAAAAAAAATAAAAAAAAGAATTCTAAATATGGTAAACTACCGAGACAACTAGACAATGACTGCTTAAAAATACATTTTAAGTTTTGTGGAGGCTCAGGCTCGTAATTAATTATCAACCTCTCAATCATTTTCTCTAGGATGATAAATTTCCACTGCCCAATAGGAATGCACTGTTCTCAAGCTTGGTGAAAGCCCAAATCTTTTCAAAGATTGATCTTAAAGAAGGATTTTGGCAATTGGGTATATATCATGTAGATAAGCCCAAAACAAGATTTTGTATTCCAAATCATCATTTTCAATGGAAGATTATACCTTTTGGGCTCAAGACAACTCCATCACTATTTCAAAAAACAATGGTCAAGATTTTCTAGCCGATCATGAAGAGTGATCTTGTTTGCATTGATGATATTCTCCTATATAATCCATATGAAGAATCTCATTCTAAGTTACTGGACCAGATTAGACAATTGGTTTTATAGTATGGGATCATGTTATCTGAAAAAAAGACGAAGATCTGCCAACAAGAGATATAGTTTTTGGGAATGCACATCAAAGATGGGCGATATCATCCAAGATCTCATATTGCCCAGGAATTATTAAAATTTCCAGAAGAAAATCTCAGTAAGAAACAAGTTCTCCAACTCTTAGGGATAGTAAACTACCTAAGAGATTTTATTCCAAAAATCTCTAAGTACACTAATCCTTTAAGAAAAATGCTCAAGTCCTCCATGGAAGAAAGTACAGACCAAAGTTGTGAAGTTGTTAAAAGAAAAGATGCAACAATTACCACCATTACAGATTCATTCTGATGATGGGAAGAGAATTCTCCAGATAGATGCTAGTGACAAATACTGGGGAGCGATTCTTTTTGAAGAAAAATGGTAAGAGACACGTGTGTTGATACAAAAATGGAAGATTCTCTAACACTGAAATTCACTATCATTCAACCTTCAAGGAAATCCTAGCGATGAAGAAAGGTATATCCAAATTTGAATTTCATCTTATTGGTCATCATTTTTTGGTAGAAATGGATATGTCCTCCTCTCAGATGTTGAAATTCAAACAAAAGGTTGATCCAAATCCATAGTTACTCCGGTGGGCATAATGGTTCTCAAAAATATTCTTTTGATTGTAAACATATCAAAGGTAAAACTAACGTCCTTGCTGATTTGCTGTCCAAACCATCCCAAAAGCAAATCCACAAAATAATGATGTTTAGAGCCTCATCCTCATTGTCATCAAAACCACACAAAAAAAACATATCCCTTTGAATAAGCTTTTTCAGTTCCCTTAACCTTAGCACAAAATTTCCTTCTAAAGTCTATAGAATGGTAATAGACAACAAGTTTCATTCCTAAGACAAATACATGATTTTCGAATACTAGTTAGATCATTTTAGGAACTATAGGGGTTGATTCTAAAACCTCATGGGTTACATCTTGTAACATCCCAATCTATGAGTTAGTGACTAAATTGTAAAATTTTAGAACTTGGTGACTAAAGTAGAAGAATGGAATAGTTCAATGATTCATTTGGAAATATTACCTGAAAGAGGTAAGTAATTATTAGATGAAGTGAAGGGTAAAAGGGTCTTTTGTAAGGGAAATAATTAAATTAAAGAAAGGTTATATTTTAACCACGTGGAAGGGAAGAGAAATCTACAAGTTTACAGAGTTCTCTTTCTCTTCTTCTTCCTTCATGCGTGAGAACCAAAACAAAGGTGAGTTTCTGGTTAGATAGTTTCTTGTTAAATTTAAGATGGGTTTATGATTATTAGATGATAACTAAGCTTAAGGAAAGCTTAAGTTATCTTAAAATCAAAAGATGAAGGAATTAGAAGAGATTAAAGATTGTGAGTTTTTTTAATGAAATTTTGTTATAGAGTTAATAATTAGAATTGGAAGTTGGATTTGACTTGTCATTAATCTAAATAAGGAATAGGGAGTGTTAGGATGAGATTTAGAACATGTTGATATTTGCGTATGATTCTTGAATGCCATATAAAGGATATGATTTGGAGGTTTAAGAAGTGATTATTGAGTAAGAATGAGTTTGAATATGAGTATGTAAGTTAAGAATAAGAAAGGGGATGATATATGAAGTAATTAAGCTGAAAAGAGTAGATTTTCGGGCATAAATTGGAATTCTGGGCTAGTGTGCATCGGTACACATTCATCATGTACCGATGCTTCAAGGGTAAATTTCCATAAATTGTTCAGTGTGTATCGATGCACAGGAAGTGCATCGATGCACCCCTTAAAAATGGAAACATCGAATGCAATTAGTGCATCGATGCATAAGGAGTGCATCAATGCACATGTTAAGGGATGCATCGATGCACTTCAAGGGGAAATATAAATAAACATTTCTTTTGGTCTAAGAAATGATAGATTAGAGTATATTAATTGGATACTAATATGTATCAATATATGATTATGTAGATATCGAACACGAACAAGCTCTGGTATGATCATCAAGTTAAGATTCGATCGAAAGAAAGGAAATCATAAAAGGGGATCAAAACTTAGTGACGCCAAGGTGAGTGCATATGATTATAGTATATGATTATATGGAAATTAGACTTGCGATGAGTCTATTTCCATGTTTTGATTTTATGAATACATGAAAATAAGTATAGTTGGTAGCTGTTAGTATGTGCATATGTATTGTTATGTTCTTTTCTATGTGATATGATTTATGTGATGATGTGACTCTATGATATAAGTTATATGATCATAAAATAGGTAAATAATAATGACTTATGTAATAACAAGAGAAAGTGTTATAAGTTATGTGGTATAGATATAAATGATTATATGAATATGTAATATAAGTTATGTGATGAGGATCTATGTTTTTATATGTCTATGAGAAGTATGTGCTATGTGACGTATATATATGAGCTATGTGATCCTATGAGACTATGAAAATAGATATGTGAACATGTGAATTATATGAAAAGTGATATAAATTACATGAAAAGAAGCTATATGTCTACATGTATATGTGAAAGAAGCTATGAGCTTATATGAACATGTGATATGAAAGTGTATATGTGAAATGATATAAGTGAAAATGCCCATGTTATGTGTTTTGAGAGCTAGAGGTATAGTTGGCATGCCAAGAGTCGAGGGTCTACACGGTCCTTCGGGACATAGTGGTCATTCGGGGACATATGTTTTATATGTAGTCCTTTGGGACATCTACGTGGTCATTCAGGACAAATTCTATGCGCCCCTAGTAGGAATTATACGAGCTGTGGTGACAGCATAGTGCACAACCTCAATAGGCTCACATATCTACAATTCTCACATGTGTAGATGGGCTAATAAGAGATGATATTGAATACAATGTATGGGATATGTATGTTTTGGGATATGAATTATATGACAGGATATCTATGTGTTAGTGATTATTGTATATGTTATAAGATATATGATATGACCATAATAAATCATATGAACAAGATAATAGAAATATGAATGATAATAAAATGATAATGATAGGAATGAGGATAATTATATGCATGTATGGATTTGATGGATGAACGAAAATATGTTTGAGTATGCTATGATAGCAGTAATTGTTCAAGCAAGATTATAAGTTATAGTCTACATTATATGTTTATTTGCCTCACTAAGTTATAGACTTAGCATGTAAGTGATTTACACATAGGTTTCGAGAAAAGTAAAGAGCAATGTGGAGCAAGACAGGTCAGTTCTCCTTATCGAATGTCAGATCAGAAAAGAGGTGAATAATTTGTCTTTTGTATATAAAGTTCTAGTTGGTATGTATTAAAAAGAATATATTATATAAGCTCTGAATAGTTTTGTAAACGTTTTGAATAAGTTATATGTAGATGAATAAGTGAATTATGCATGCTCTGATCGGTTTTTACAATAATGTAAATGTATTTGATGTAAGTTAGTCATTTATATGTTATAAAAGTTTTAAATTACTCCTTATTTTATACAAGTAAATGTTTTGAAAAGTCAACGTGACACCTCAGACTTGTATTCGGGTCGGATACGGGTTGCGAGTGTTACACATCTTGAATATCTTTTCATTCATCTTCTTATTTTTTGAATTTACTGAGGTCTCAGATGAATTAAAATGGTTATTATGGTATTTTACCCATATACACCATGTAGCCATTCAATTTGTATTATAAGACCTTCAATATTTCCTTGATAAGACTATAAGAGGATTGATCCAACTAGAACTAAAGAATCTTTTACTATCTTTCAATGGTTCTATTCTCCACATTAATGTTGGGCAAAGAAGCTTAGAGAACTCGTGGATGGTATGTAATAATCATCTTCTACAAGCCACACTATTTCCTGCAACATGGAGCATCAAAGTAGCTAGGATTATTTCTCACAGTATGGATTCACTGTATATACCACGATGACGTCAGAAAGTTGGATGCTTAATACAGAAAACTACAAAAATACTTATGCCAACTAAACAGACATATTCTATTAGAGATATGGCCACCACCATATTGATGCTTCATGGGACTCATCAACAGAAGGAACAAACTCATCAACAGTTCCAGTATGTGAAAAAATGGACATGGACCCAAAAGATTAGCATGAAGCTTACCAGCTAGCACGTTATAGAAAAAAAACAAAAAAATGGTCGAATATTTGAGTTGAATATCACGTCTGACGAGTCTACAGATTATAGTGACATATCATTGTAGTCACTTTAATAAAAGTTTGTTTAGTTGTCCAGACTTTGTCTAGAATCCTATGTAAAATATGTAAACATGGAAAATTTTAGAAATTTGTCGTTTCCATCTCCTTTAGCTTATAAAAGGAGAGCTAATGGTCTGTAATGAGGCAGAGTTTAGCCTTCAATAAAATCGAGTGTTTCTTCTAAAAAACCATGGCCTTCTAAATTTTCTTCTTCTTCTTTCTGAGTCTTTAGGGATGAATGAATAGATCTCTAGTGAGTTTTCCTCTTGTATGCTCTGCAACTTACCATTTATATGGATAATGTTTGCATAAAAAACCATGAAAGCTTAGACCAAGAGACTAAGTATGAAGACATTTTTGAAATGGATTATGGTTGGTTACTATAGCTAACAGGCAGTACCCCTTTAGCTGTAAAGAAACCCCGTTTTAGCATAGCATATATGCTACAGTGCTTCCGATCGTCTTTCCGGTCATCCCTGTCCTCTTATTTGGTGTAGTTTATTATGGTTACCCACCTTAATCTAATTCTTAATAAAAAAACAAATCTTTTATCCACCGCTCTTCAGCTTTGATCATTTCCTTTGTATATTTTTTAGGATGAGTCTACAACACACGCTACATATTTATATTATCAGTATAAATTTATAAATAGTCATTAAATTATGATAAAATGATATTTTTTGTCATTCAATTTTTTAAAAATTATAAAATGAATATTAAATTTTAGATTTCATTTAAAAAAAGTATTGACACTTGACTATTTTTTTTTTGGATAAGTGACACTTGACTATTGCTAAGAGCTAATATGGCATATTAAATTAATAAAAAAATCTCATTTGTTCTATCAATTGTGACTAAAATTTTGTTTTTGATATTTTTGAATAATTTTAAGTAATAATTCCAAAGAAAAAATATTTTTTAATATATGGATTTTCAAAATTTATTTTTGAAATTATAAATTTATTTTTAAAATTATATTTAAAACTATTGAAAAAAGTTAAGGAATTGAATCATATTGTTTAATAAAAAATGATTTCATTTATAAATTATAATTTTATGAATTAAAAGATTAATTATAAAGTTATAGTTTTTAAAAAATACTTTATAATTTTAAAAATGAATCGTGAATATATATATATATAATTTTTTAGAATTATTATTTTAAGATATTTAAAAATATAAAAATAAAATTTAGTTTATAATTGAGGGTTGATTGAGATATTTTTTTTATTAATTTAATATTTTAAGTTATCCCTTTAATGTTAATTAAAGATGTGATATTCATTTTGTAATATAATTGAGGGATTGATTGAATGAGATTTTATGTAACTTTTAAAAGTTCATTGTTCAAAAGAAGTATTTTAATATAATTTAATGACCATTTAAAAATTTTACCATTAAAATTAGTGGTACATTTCGATATATAACATGTATTATAGAATTTTCCATTTTTTTCAAAGTATTTTTTATTTCATATAACTATTATCTATTTATATTGTGATATAATATTATATTTATATCATGTCCAATATTATCAGGTTGTTTTGAACAAAGAAACTTTGCATACAAGCAACGATAAAATCATAACAATGGGCTAAAAAGGGTTATATTTATCGAGTTTCCATGAAAATTTTAGTGCGTCATATTAAGAAAATACACATACGTATTCACATATAAATGATAAAGACGTGGATATACATATAACTCAATTTTTTTTTGATAAATTTGTTCTAATGATGTGTAGATGTAAAAAAAATATTCTTTTTCAATTAAGATCTTTGTTAGATTTGTCCATTCAAAGTTATGTAGACCACGCCACCATGGTTGCGTCTAGGAGTGGGCCTACCTAGGTCATGTCCCACTACATATCTCAAAAAAATAAAAAATAATATAATTTAAATAAAAATATGTATAAATTATATAAAAAATTATATTGGGTTAGTTAATTTTTTATAGATTCGGTTTAAATATATATAATTAGATAAATTTTTTATTCTATTTTCATTGATTCATTCAATAATTTTTTTCTGTATTCATCAAATGAATTCTAGAAGACGCTTGGACCATCCAATGACTTCTAGAGCGCCACCTAATTATTACTGCTATCTTGCATACATGATGTATGAAGTCGTGTACTCTGAACAACCTCTAGAAGTTACAATGTGTTGCAAAAAAATTATCTTTTTTAAAGTTTGAAATTATTATAAAATAATATATATTTAAAATATTTTTTTAATTATTGTCAATATAAATATACTTTACTGCTTGAATTTAAATTTCTATAGAAAATAACATTACTTTCTATTATTAAATTCACTCTATGAGTTTTGTGTGTATATATAATAGAATACTATTTTTAGGATAAACTACACCAGTAGTCATTAATGTTTGGGTAAATGTTCATTTTTACTATTGATGTTTAAAAAGTCACAAATCGATCATAAACGTTATCGTTTGTTATAAATTAGTCCCTAGATGTTAAGAATCATTAATGTAGATGACGAAAAACTGATGTGGCACGTTAACTATTGATTTGACCATTATTTTGACCTACATTTCTTTCTTATCTCCACCTCTCCGCCATCCACCGATAGGCCTCCATAGGCCATCCTTTATCCTCCTCATTTTAGTCTATCCCACTTTTGTCGTTGATTTCCTCTTCAGTTCCTTCACCACTGCCATCAACGCCAGTAGAAAAGGCCATCCACAAGAAGAGAAATTAGGGTCACAAAGATCCTTAATGGAATGTATTTTGGAGCTTGTGAAAGCCGTGCTTGAGAACCCCGAAACTATATGAAAGCTTGCCAACAGTTAAAAGATCCCTTGTATACGTATATGGAAAACAAGAAGTATTAAGATCCCTTCTTTTTATCATTGGCTCAGCAGAAAGCCAGGAAAGGTTAATGGAAAATCACTAGAATGCTCCAAATACTTACACGATTTATACATTGTTAAGTGTGCGACTCATTTAGATTAGTTAAAGGAAACCTTAGATCGATTTAGGGTGTGTTTGGAACGAGAAAAACATTTTACGGAAAATGTTTTCCCCGTTTTCTTGTGTTTGGTTCCCGTAAAACACTCTGGTCAACGTAAAATGTTTTACGGTCAATGGAAAAGGAGAGGAAAACACGGTATTTCAACTCACCGTTTCGAAAAGGGTAAGTTGTTTTCCAACTTTGTCCTGTCCCTTGCTCCACACAGAAAACACAGTCTTTGGTTTTCTCCTCCCTTGTTCCACACCGGAAAATCGATCGACTGTTTGGAATCCTTCTCACCGGCGAGGCAGGCGGTCGTCTTCTCAGGTATCTCTCGTTTCATCTTCTCCTTTTTCATCTTCCTTGATCTCATTTTCTTGTTTCCTTTTTCCCTCATTTTCCATTTTCAATTTCACCGATGAGGCATAAAATAAAGTTCTGAAAGCTCCATTTTCATTTTCCATAGTTGTGGTGTTTTCTTGGATATCCAGTCAAGAGAAGCACTTGAAGAACTATGTTCAGCTCTATGCTTTTTTGGGGTTTGATTTGCTTTTTATTTAATCGATTTTTTGTTGGTTGGTGGATTCTTTTGAGTTACTGTAGCACCTGATTTCTATTCTGTGAATTGGGTTCTTTTTTTATTGTTGAAATTTTATTTATTGACCTTTTTTTAAATGCTTTGATCTTGAATTCTATGACGATTTTGCAATTATGATTAAAAACGAATGGTTCTGCACTTACGTTATTCGTATGGATTATGAAATTGAGGGATATTTGGTTTGAATTGTTGTATATGGTCACGTGGCTTTGATTGTTGCTTTTGAACTGAAATTTGATGTTCACCTGCTTAACGTTGACTGATGTTGGAGGGGGGTTTTGATGTTTTTGGTAATCTGTACAGGTTCTTCCCAGAGAAGGCTGCTGCTCTAGCACTTTATCTTCTTATGAAGCAGAAGATGTTGGTTCCAGTATGGAGGGAAGAAAGCACGAGGAAAATGGATCAAGCATGAAGGGTATAATGGAGGAGACACTGACACCGGGTGAAAACACAGTTAAGCCAGTTAATGAGGCTTCTGCTCGGTCCATGAAATTGACTGCACTGCAGCTGTTAACTGATCATAGCACCAGCATTGAAGAAGTATGTTCTGAATATTGAAAAATTGAGTGCAGTTTTTGTTGCCTGCCATCATCTTTGAGTGCTTAAAATCTTCATTTTTCATTAAAACGACTATGTTGCTTGACAATTTTCTTTGCTTAAGCTGGCATCAATCTCCTGAGTTGTATAGGCTTGGATTTTATGCGACCCAAGTTTCGCTTCATAGTTGATTCTTATATCATTAGGAAAATAACAGTTGCAACTCATAGGCTGTTTACTTTTATTTTTGCTTGAGTTTCTTTGAAAGGTGTAATGATTTACTGGAATATTATGTGTAGATTGTTGTTCCTTTAGTAATGATATAGTCTTCATCTGAACACCTTAGACATGTAGTTTCATTTACCTCAGTTATGCCTTTAGCCATTGTATGTGTCATTACCGACATATTTGAAGTATTACCGAAATACATTCCCTTCTTTTTCCTTTCGAAATACCTTCCCTTAATATATTTTTAATATATTATTAATATTATATCAAATAAACCTACATAATATTAATTATACGTTGAAATTCATTTTTAAAAAAATGAATGAAGAAGCATTATGGAGATTTTAAACCTAAAATAGTGTATTTATAACACCATTAACATAAATTATTAATATTATCTAAAAATATAGTTTGACGTATTTATAAAAGTATAATTTTTTTATAAAATATAATTATATCAAAAAAAATAAAATAAACTTTTAAAACTAAGGTAAAGAATAAAAATATATTGAATATGTATGTTTCTTTATTAAAAAAAGATTCTGAAAATTGTTTTATGAAAAAATAATCAAACGCTGTAAAAATTTTTACAATGTACCATCCAAACACTGAAAAATATTTTCTAGAAATGTAATTCATTTTCCAGATTTCATTTTCCGAAAAATGTTTTCTTCCGAAAAATGTTTTCAGTGATTTCATTTTCCGAAAAATTCGAAAATATTTTCAGTGATTTCATTTTCCGAAAAATGTTTTCAGTGAAACAAATAGACCCTTAGATTAGTTAAAGGAAACCTTAGAATTGGAAGGCAACAAAAACAATCATACTTAATTTGATTATAAGATTAAAATCCTAAAACTCTTGTTGTCCTACACATATTTCAATTCATTTAAATATAAATTTAATTGAACTAAAAACGTGATTAAAATGGTAAAAATCAATATATATATATATATTTAAATCATCCGGGTTCAAAACATAATTATTTACAAAATATATATTCATTTATTTTCAAAAAAACTAAAAATATAAAATTTAATCATGCTTTATAATAATGATCAAAAACCTTAGAAAAGTATATTTTAAATGCAAGTTAAAAATAAAGGTCCAAAACTTTTATTTTTCACATATATTTACCATGCATTACTACAGACATAAAAGTCCTAAGCATAATAAGATAAACATAACACCAGCCTAATCAAAGTTTTCCTAACACTACTTAACACATTAAAAGATGATTATCGCTAATTATTATCAGATTTTTTCTTCTTTTTCGTCTAATAAAAGAGCTCAGGCTGTTGCGGATGATGTGTCACGATATCATCATGCATCCAAATGTCCACTGAGTCGGGCTCAGCGTTTGTACTCAACTCAGTCGACGACTCATCAGGCTCCAGACTCGAAATCTGCTCTTTCAGCTCCAACTCACTATCCATTGCTTCAGTCCGTCCATTCCCATAGTCAAAACTAATAAAAGGCTGTGGGGTAGGTGAACTTGGTGGTGGTGGTGGGCTATTGGTTTCTGAACTCACTTGAGTCAACTGAGGAGCCATGATACACCTTTTCTTAGCCAGAGGCTGAGTTTGAGGGAAGTTGAGCTTGGCTTTGTCCCCACGGATGCGCTTGGCAGCTTCATCGTAGGCTCGAGCCGCTTCTTCGGCTGTGTTATAGGTACCGAGCCAGACTCGGACGCCTTTCTGAGGATCTCTGATCTCAGCCGCCCATTTCCCCCATGGCCTTTGCCTGATTCCTCTGTAAATGTTCTTCCGAGTTCGCTGATTCTT
Source organism: Hibiscus syriacus (assembly GCF_006381635.1). Taxonomy (NCBI): domain Eukaryota; kingdom Viridiplantae; phylum Streptophyta; class Magnoliopsida; order Malvales; family Malvaceae; genus Hibiscus; species Hibiscus syriacus. The sequence continues at coordinate 1,483,709 of NW_024061774.1, forward strand.
CCCCTCTCTCTCTTTGCCTCGGCTTGTCTTACGAGTCACATCGTTCGTCACTGAAGTTCACACCCCAAACAAAAACCAAAACTCTTTAATATCAAGAACATGCAAGAACACATAAACAACATATAATCAATATCATGCAAAAAAATGGAAAAACACAGATATCTGCAAGAAAAACAGACCATTGTCGAGTTGCTTGGATTTGAAACCGATCTTCTTGTTGTCGAACAGATTGAAAGAGCCATTCCATTGCTGGAATCCAGACCCAACAGGTCGGAGAATGTGTCAAGTTCAGACCAAAGATTCTGAGAAGTTCCAATCACGCTTCACGGCGATGAAATCGGAAATGATTGCACCTCCACACATCTTCTATGGCCTCCTAAAAGAGTTTCAATTTTTATTTTGATAAAAAAAGGAGCGAAAATAAAGAAATTAGAAAAAGAAGAAGAAAGACAAGCAGACAGAGGTGAAAGCTTTACTTTTCGGGTCCGTAGAATTATAGAGAGATGACGATTACAATGCAACCATTCTCTGTAGATATAGACAACTTAGCCTTTACTTGTTTGTCTAATTCTGATTTTAGGTCCCTGTATTATATTAAAGTTTGAGATTTAATCTCTCTATTTTATTTTGAAATAATTTGATTTTCTCTTTTTATAACATTACTATTAAATCCAAGTTAATAGTATCATTACTTTCTATTATTACAATGATGGCATATTTTTCTGTATTATTATTTGATAAAATAAGATTATGTGAAAACCTTATCAATAATACTTAATTAAAATAAATTCTTATGTCAATAAAATGTTTAAAGTGGTAAACATTTACATTATCTTTTAATGACATTAACTAATAATTTTCTCGATTTGAATTAAAAATGATAATAGGATGGAGAGGTTTCTTGTCAATCCCAACTCATTTTTCATATTTATCTCCCCAAATATGACCTTATTTAATATCTTAATATATATGGATTAAATTATATCTTTATCGATCAAATTTTAAAGACCATTTTTTAAAAAATGTAATCAAAATATAGAAAATAATTATAATTAAAAGTGATTTTTTTCAAGTATAAGTGAGTAACGGGTGGGTTCAACCCGATTTATTTTAACTTAAATCAAAATATTGATATCAGATTTTCTTTTTAGAAGGTAACCCTGCAGATTTTAAATTTTTTTTGCCCTCTCTGTTATAAGGATTCACCTTGACTAATCTGAATCGACTCGTATCGTACACCTGATTTTGGTGGGTGAGTCTCCCAACAGGCATTTTCTGCATACACAAATACTCCAACTTGAGACATGTTTAAATGATAGCAATCTGTTTACCACTTGAAACAACCCTGTTAGTGGTAACCCTTCAGATTAACATCCATCTGATTTGGATTTCTGCATACACAAAGACTCCAACTTGAGACCTTGTTTAAATGATAGCAAACTGTTTACCACTTGAAACAACCCTTATTAGTGGTAACCCTACAGATTTAACATGCATCTGATTTGGATTATTTTACCATCCTTAGTTTGGACCTTCTAATGAGAATAGAAAAGTAGTAGACCGCATTAAATTGTGACAAATAAAAGGATTAAATTATTAAATTTTAGTATAATATAGGGATTAATATCATAATTAAATCTTACTCTCTTTTACTGGGTTTCTTTCTTTGATAATTTTTTCCTGATCCTGATCCTGATCGGACGGCTGAGAGATCAAAGGGAGCAGTGATCCGAAGGGAGATACGTGGATAACACATTTCAATAGAATCAATCATGGGCGTAGATTCAAAAAAAGGCACAAAAATTGTGGGGGTCCACAAAGTGGGCCCTAATAATGGGGAATTAGTTTATGAGAGTAGAGTACGTGGTGTCAGTGGTTGGGAGAGGAATTGACGTGGCTGTCACTGAGTGCGTGGGTCTGAACCGGGCTTTGGCGTAACGCACGTCGTAATAGCTTCCAAACTGTTGCGGTCAATGTGTAAGAAAGCAGGAGTTTCACTATGCATTTCGACTGATTCTGATATCAAATGCCCTCCATTCCCCTCCCTATTTACGATATGCTAAATAATTAACTAATTTTTTTAATAATAATATATGATTATAAAATATATATGTTTAGAATATTTTTAAATCATTAATATATATATCTTATAAACATGATTATTCAAACTCTAAATCTCAATGAAAAACAACGCTTCTTCTAATTATTACATCCAACTCAATAGCTTTGCTAACTAGTTTTTTTTTAATTTATATTATAATCGAGGTATAGACTTTCATTATCATTATTTATATAAATTAATAGTTTACTTATATTATTGTTGATGTCAAAACTTAAGTGATTTAATTTTTTTCTTGTTTAAATTGAGAGTCGTGACTGATGAGGAAGCGATGATTGATTTTGTCCTTTAAAAAAAGAAAACATATGTTGATTTTTTCTTTTAAAAAGGTAAAGACATGATCGAGAATATTTGAGTCGAAAGGGGAGAAGATAGAGAAATTGAGGAAAACACTCTTTCAGTTGTGATTAAGAGATATTCATGGTAACCTTAACTAACGGTGTTAGACGTACGATAATTATGATTACTCGTAAGTTAATGAGTTAAACATATATTATTTTCAGATTTTAAATTTTGTTTTAATAAATCATGTAGGTTTGTTAGGAGTCTTATATTGTGCACAGTAACTAATTCAAAGACTATAATGCTCTTTAGCCCGAAGAAGGACTTCTAATGCCTTTTTGTGAAATTTAGATTAATTTACTTTTCTCTAAAAAAAAGTTTCATTTCAACACAAACGATTAACGTGGTCATGATAAGTTGGAAGGCTTTTTAAAGAGAACCTCTTACGTGTTTGTAATTTAATTAAAATAGTTAAATGCATTAGTTATTTAGATTAAAAACTTACGCCGGAAAACAGTTGGATATCCAAACCCAAATCCATGGGTAGATTCTTTGTTTTATTTTAGCTTGAGGGAGCATATGTAGCAAGTGAAAGCAAGAGATGATGAAATGAACTGTTTCTGGAAAAGAAGGATGAAGTGATAAGTTGATTCATCATATTCAAAAATCTTTCTATCTTTTGAACAAGTAGTTTAATTTTTTATATCATTATTTGATTTTGTTGAATCTCTCCTTAATTGGAGAGGTTCTAGAAATTTATATAGCTTTCTAGAGAAGTGTAGAATTTTCTAGAACATTCTGGAGAACTCTAGAGAAGTGTAGAACTCTCTAGAAGGTTGTGGAAGAGTGTGGAATCCTCTGGAATATTCTGGAGATGTGTGGAACCTTATGGAGTAGTGTGGAACCTTATAGAGTAGTGTGGAACCTTATGGAAGAGTATGGAAGAATATGGAAGAGTGTGGAAGAGTGTAGAGTTTTTTTAGAGTGTGTGGAACATTCTAGATAATTAATCTCCACCCTTGGATGTAAGTAATCTCCACCATTCATTGTGGAGGTGCCTAAACCCTAAACCTAAACCCTAAACCCTAACCCTAAACCCTAAACCCTAAACCCTAAACCCTAAACCCTAACCCTAAACCCTAACCCTAAACCCTAACCCTAAACCCTAAACCCTAAACCTAAACCCTAAACCCTAAACCCTAAACCCTAAACCCTAAACCCTAAACCCTAAACCCTAAACACTTAAATTAAAATCAATTAGTATCATAGTAAAAATTTACAATTAAACTTAAATAGAACTCAAACAATTCATCTCGATTCGATTTGACATGAATTTCATAAATTGAACTCGAATCAAAAGAATTTCACCTTTTTTACCATTAAAAACCCAGGCATTAGTTGTTCATTTTAACATGAGCATTCTTCTAAAGAACCAACTTGGGGCTCTTTTAAAGTAACCCTTCTTGCCACAATTATAACAGGTAAAATTTTCTTTCCTGTTCTTGATTGCCCCTTCTGGATTTCGATCTGCCACGATTTAAATTTCTTTCTGAAGTTCTCCCTCTAGTGTGCAAGGCTGAGGACGGAAGTGGACTGGTAAACCACTGATTATTCAAACCTCCATGTATTTGGAAGTGTTGTGTAAGGATGTTTTCATTAATCAAGAACGAAAGTTGGGGGCTCGAAGACGATCAGATACCGTCCTAGTCTCAACCATAAACGATGCCGGACAATACTGCTAAGATCTTTATTCTCATTTATGGATGGTTTCTCTGGCTATAATCAAATCATTAATGGTGATTACGAACGATTTGAATCATAAGCCTCCACGAAAACACGTCTCGGCCTCAGCAAATAATGAATGATGATATGTTTGACAGGATTTAGAGAAGTATTTGTATGGTGGAATTATGATAGGTTATGGTTGAGTTTATGAAAGAAACACTTAAAAAAACCCGACCCGACTCGACCCGAATATCACACTTAAAAAACCTCCTCGGACACTACATTCTCAACTGCCGCTGTCAATGATCATTTTTCAGACTTTATCTGCAACTGTATAGGTCGTGTGGAAAATATTGGTTCTCAACCAATCGTCCCCTGAATCGCCCTAAGCAAGGAGAATAGAACGAGGTGAGTCTATTAATCTCGAAGCTAATATTATTGAGAATCGGGGTAGGAATTAACTCATGGACGAAGTAAAAGTCGAGATTTACATCAATCTCGAGGTAGATCCAAGTCAACGCTCGAAAATTACATGCTATTACTGTAGAAGGATAGACCACAAGAAAATGGAATGTCGATCATTCAAGAGAGACCAGAATGCCAGTAATGTTAAGCCAAACTAAATCAACCTAACAAAGAAGCAAGAAGAGAATAGTACTACTGCAGTAGTATCAAAAGAAGATCTGCTATATCTCCTTGATGAAGGTAATATCCTAAACATTGCTTATGATGATAGCTCCTGGATTGTCGATTCTGGTTGTAACACCCTCAACCCATACCCGACCCGGATACGAGTCCAGGATGTCACATTGACTATCAAAAACAATATTCTTAAAAAAATGATAAAACATTTGGACTTATATAACTAAAATACGATAATATACATAGGTTAACACAAGTTTATCAAAATACTCAGAGCATTCACAACTTGACCATTTGATTACATGCCAACATTCATTTACATAACAAAATGACCTACTGATTAAGTTGCTACTGATCTGATAGTTGCAAAAGTAATGTTGTCCAGCTGCTTAACATGTGTCGTCTACTTTCTCGGATCCTACGTGTGAAACACTCACAAATGAATGAAGTCATATACTTATCATGCATTATATCACCATGTTCCTTACCTATAAACATATTACATTAACATTCATGAATTCATATTAATAGGTTTATTGGCCCATGATACCATACTGAGAACCTAAGGTATGTGAGTACTGTGAGGTTGTGCACTATGCTGTCACCACAGCTCGTATAAATACACCGAAGTGCCACGTAGAATTACACCGAAGTGCCGCGTAGAATTGTACCGTAGTGCTATATAAGATGTCCCTAAGGACCACGTAGAAAATTCCTTAAGAATCATATATATATGCTAAGGATCAAGTACGTGTCTCAAAAGACATCACACATGTTCCAAAGAATACATATATATCCCGAAAGACCACGTAGACCCTCTAATCTTGGCATGCCAACTATACCTATAGTTCTCATCTACATAACATGGGATTTTCTCAATCTACATAGTATATCACATATAAATATCCTTTTCCTTACCTTCATCACATAATTCATATAACTTTGCATACATATTCATTTAAAACATATTACACAATGCACATAGTATGAATTTCTATTACATTTCATAATATGAAATGAATTATGCATCAATGTATTGAATCTAGACTTATAACAAGTCTAGAACTGGATACACTACGATAATCATGTTATGCATATGCACTTACCTATATTTCTTTGCCTTTCCCTCGATCGATCTTACTGGGCAATTATTCTGGAACTTATTTAAGCTCTGTATCTGCATAGTAATACATTGATACTTATCAGTATACTAAATAATATATTCTAAACTATCATTTCTAGGTTAAAAGAAAAGTTATTTTCATCTCTTAATAAGGTATGTATCGATGCACTCTATAGTGTATCGATGTACTCCTTAATGTGTGCATCGATGCACTACCTGTGCATCGGTACACAAATTACATTCAATGTTTTCTTCTCAAGGGGGTACATCGATGCAATCCTTATGCATCGATGCACTAATTGCATTCGATGTTCATTTTTTTGAGAGTGCATCGGTATCGGTATACATTGAATGTGTATCGATGCACTTAACCCGGAAATATTATTTTGAGCACGAAAATCCCTTCATAATCCTCTCAACACTACATAGTTCACCTCCTTTCATATCCCTAACTTGCATACACTTACTTAAACTAATTATTATCCATTCAATACCTCTAAAACTTAAAAATCCAATCTTCCCTAAAGAATTTAAGAATCTCACTCAAATTCCAATATGTTCTAATCCCTATTCTAACGTTTCATATTCCTTAATTAGCTTGATGACAAGTCAAATCCCACTTCCAATTCTTATTATGAACTCTATTCCAAGATTTCACTTTTCTACTTCATTTCTTTAATTCTTCATGTACTCCTCATCTTATGGTTTTAAACCAAATTAAACTTCCTTTAAGCTTAACTATTGTCTAATGATAATAAATCAACCATAAATTCATCAAGAATTTCACTAATAAGAAAACTCACATTTAGCTTGGCTTTACGATGGAGAAGAATAATGAAGAATAAGAGAAATCTAGAAACTTTGGTTCTCCCCAATAGCTTTCCACGTGGATATATAATTATCCTCAACTAAAATTTAATTACTTCCCTGCTAAAAGACTCTTTCACCCTTGTAATTCTTCATTCTTTGCTATTTAATCCTACACAAAACATTTTAATCAAGTCCTTAAACTTTTCAATTTATCTAATTTGGTCACTGAATTTTTAAATCTCACAATTTAATCACTAACCTAGTATGGAGGATGTTACACTGGTTCTTCCTTCCATGTTACTCCACATGGAAGTTTCTTCTCATCCTACCGAAGTGGTGACTTTGGTACGATGCAAATGGAAAATCAAGACAAGAGAAAGATCGTCGGGATAGGAGACATCATCCTGACGATAAACACTGGATGCAAGCTTATCTTAAAAGATGTGAGGCATGTTCCAGCCATGCGCCTCAATCTTATTTCTGCTGGGAAACTAGATGATGTTGGTCTGATAAATTACTTTGGTGAAGGAAAGTGAAAGCTCACCAAAGGAAGCCTAATAATAACTAGAGGAAAGAAAGAATGATCATTGTACGTGATGCAAGCTAAGATCTGCAAAGGAGAGGTAAACATTACCACTGAAGATGTGGAGATATGACATAAACGACTTGGGGACATCAGTGAGAAGGGTCTTCACATGCTCGCTCGGAAACAACTCTTACCTGACGTGAAAGGTAAACCACTTGATCATTGTGCTCACTATTTAGCTGGAAAATAACACAGAGTTGCTTTCCAAAGATCTTTTCCGCCCACAATGAGAAAAATATCCTAGACCTATAGACTGACGTGTGTTCGATGTCTGAGAGATCAATAGGTGGTGCATTGTACTTTTTCACCTTCATTGATGTCCATACAAGGAAGGTGTGGGTGCACCTGTTAAAATCAAAAGATCAAGTACTTGACGCATTCAAAGAATTTCATGCCCTAATGGAGCGTGAGACACGACGGAAGATCAAGTGTGTAAGATCTGACAATGAAGGTGAGTATAGAGGTCTTTTTGAAGCATATTGTAAGAAATATGACATTAGACTAGAGAGGACTCCACCCAAGACACAACAATTGAATGGACTAGCTGAAAGAATGAATATAACAATTGAAGAAAGAGTTCGATGTGTGCTCTCTCATGCTAAGTTACCCAAATCATTTTGGGGAGAAGTTATAATGGCAGTGGTTGACATTTTCAACCTCACACCATCAATTCTCTTGAATGGGGGTATCCTAGAAGAAATCTAGATAGGAAAAAGGGCTTCATACAATCATCTCAAGGTATTCGGGTGTAGGGCATTTGTTCACATACCCAAAGATGAAAGAGCCAAGCTTGATGCAAAGACGAAGGAATGCATCTACCTTCGTTCACCTAAGGATGAATTCTGTTATCGAATTTGGGATCCAGTCAATAAAAAGGTTATCCGCATCAGAGAGTTTGTTTTCTTCAAAGACCAATAATCGAAGATATCAAAAATTCAGAGAGGCCAAGATTGAGAAGCAACAAGAACACCGAACCTACTCCAGTTCGATGTGAGGATAATAATACACAAGAAAATAATGATGCTGAAGATCATGAACCTATATTAGAGCAAAGCAACTAGGAGACTCATGATGAACCAGCTCATGAAGAGCCATAATCTAGCTCTCCAACAGCACCAGAGCCAAGACGATCCTCGAGAGATAGAAGACCATCCACTTGGTATAATCAGATGAGTACGTTATGCTCACCGATGAGGGGGACCTCAAAGTTATAAAGAAGCAATGAGTGATAGTCATAAAGAAGAATGGAGAAGATCCATGCAAGAAGAGATACAATCCTTGCATGAGAATCATACTATGAACTTGTGGAGCTACCAAAAGGGAGAAGAGCCTTGAAGAATAAGTGGGTGTATCGAATCAAGACCGAAGATAGTAGCTCAAGGCCTCGCTATAAAGCTCGGTTGGTTGTCAAAGGATTCAAACAAGAAAAATGTATAGACTTTGAAGAAATATTCTCTCCCGTGGTAAAGATGTCATCAATTCGAATGGTCTTTGGCTTAGAAGCAATGCAAGATTTGAAGATTGAACAGATCGATGTCAAGATGGCGTTCCTACATGGCGATCTAGAGGAAGAAATTTAAATGGAACAGCCTGAAGGATTCAAAGTTCTAGGCAAATAAAATCTAGTGTGTCGTCTAACTAAGAGTCTATACGGGCTTAAGCAAGCACCAAGGCAATGGTATAAAAAGTTTGACTCTTTCATGGCAGAAACATGATTTTAAAAAGACGGAAAATGATCATTGTGTCTTCATGAAAAGGTATGCAAGTGAAGACTTTCTCATACTCCTGTTATATGTTAACGATATGTTAATTATTGGACAAGATCGCATGAAGATAACTACTTTAAAGAAAGAACTAAGCAAGAGTTTCGCCATGAAATTTGGGACCGGTTAACAAATCCTTGGGATGCGAATAACTCATGATAGATCAAAGAGATTGTTATGGCTATCCCAAGAGAGATACATTGAGAAGGTGTTGGTTAGATTTAACATGCACAAATCAAAGCCGGTTAACACACCATTTGCTGGACACTTCAAGCTAAGTTCGAAGTAGAGTCCCACAAGTGAGAATGAAATGGAGGAAATGAAAAAAATTACATACTCATCTGTAGTAGGCAGTCTCATGTATGTAATGATATGTACAAGACCAGATATCGCCTATGCAGTTGGAGTCGTGAGTCACTTTTTGGCCAACCCAGGGAATGAACATTGGGTTGAAGCCAAATGGATCATTTGATATCTACGAAGACCTTCTAAAAGATGTTTATGCTTTGGGAAATGAAAACCTGTATTGGAAGGATACACAGTTGCAGACTTGACTGGTGATATTGATTCAAGAAAATCAACATCATGATACCTAACTACTTTTGCAGGGGGAGCCGTCTCATGGCAATCAAAGCTACAAAAGTGTGTTGCATTGTCCACTAATGAGGCAGAGTACATCGCAGCTATTGAAGCTTGCAAGGAGATGTTGTGGATGAAGAATTTGTTGCTGGAGCTGGGAATAGATCAAGAAAGGTATCTTAAAGTGCGACAATCAGAGTGCAATTTATCTTACAAAGAATTCAACATTTTATTCCCGCACAAAGCACATAGACACTAGATATCATTGGATCTGAGAAGTTCTCGAAGAAAATCAAATACATCTTGACAAGGTTCACACATATGAGAACTGGTCAGACATGATGACCAAGGTAATACCGACAAATAAGTTCGAAGATTACTGTCAAGGTGCCGACTTGCTACTACCCCCAATTAAGTCGAGATGGGGAGATTTGTTAGATCTCTCCTTAATTAGAAAGGTTCTAGAAATTTCTATAGCTTTTTAGAGAAGTGTAGAATTTTCTAGAATATTACAGAGAACTCTAGAGAAGTGTAGAACTCTCTAGAAGCTTGTGGAAGAGTGTCGAATCCTTTGGAATATTCTGGAGATGCGTTGAACCTTTTGGAGTAGTTTGGAACCTTATAGAGTAGTGTGGAACCTTATGGAAGTATGGAAGAATATGGATGAGAGTGGAAGAGTTTAGAGTTTCTTAGAGTATGTGGAGCATTCTAGATAATTAATCTCCACCCTTGGATGCAAGTAATCTCCAACATTCATTGTGGAGGTGGAGTAGTATAAATAGGGGTTAGAGACTTCATTCCTAACCATCCAAGAGTTCCAAAAACACTAAGAGAGTCCACTTCTTAGAGTGAGAAAGTAGAGAGTTAGAGAGCCTCTTTAAGAGAGAAGAGAGATAGCTTGGGAAGTCTTTACCCTCAAGCTTGAGTGAGCCACCAAGTGTGAGTCATTTTGTGAACACATTCTTGTAATCCTACTATTCTTTTGTATAGTGGAAGAATCTCTAAATTGGAGAATTATACTCTTGTGCTCTCTTTACTACCCTTAATCTCTAAGTGCTTATCTTAACTTCACGAAGCGGGAAAACCGTGATTCCCAACAGATTTTACATAAGTTTCTAATCAATAAATAAAATATAATCATTTCATAAACTTCCCATCACTTCAATACAAGTTCTAAAAAATTAGTTTCTTACAAGAAATCACAATTATGAGGTGATCATGACTCTTTTGAAAGGGAGAATTCTACCGGACATATCACATAATGTATCACATAATGAAATGTATTAATTTTATAAGATGAAATTTTTAAATGATCACTAAATTATTTTAAAAAAATTATTTTGAACATTTAATTTTTAAAAGTTATATAATAAATTTTAAAATTTATTATAAAATGACACCACATTTTTAATACTATTAAAGGAGTAACAGGACATGTTAAACTAATAAAAAAATACTTCATTTGATCCCTTAATCAAAACTAAATTTTCATTTTGATATTTTCAATATATCTAAGTAATATTTTTCAATATTTCTTGGTAATAGTTTTAAAAATCAAATTATATCGTGTGCACACGATCACGCTTGCGTGCACGATTGTGTGTGCGCTATTTTGCGCGTGTGCGCGTGCGTGCATGATAAGATCCTGTTACACAATGTACAAATCTTTTAGTTTTATACAAATTTAGGACCGTTTGATGAGTGAAAACAGATGGCTGAGATTAAAAGTAGGAAATGTGAAGATATTTACTAAAAAAAATAATCAATCTCAACCATCTATTTTTACTCATCCAACGATCCTAAATCTATGTAAAACTAAAGTTTTTTACATTGTGTGAGTAGATCCTATATATATAGGGGTATAATATACTTAAACTATGTAAAACGAATAAGTTTTACACTGATATATTTAAATAAATAAATAGCTTAAATTTAATTAAAATTTATAACTCATAAATAAATATTTTTTAACTCACAGTAAAACAATATCTCTTTTTCCCCTCAATCCCAAATCATAAACTCCAAAATCCCAAACTCTAAACTCTAAACCCTAATCCCTAAATATTAAATCTTAAACCCTAAATCCTAACTCTAAAATTATTATTTTATTTTGAGTTAAAGAATATTTATTTTGAGTTATAAATTTAATTAAATCTAAGCTATTTATTTATTTATTTAAATCTAATGACTATAAATTGAGGTAGAAATTATTTGTTCACTATAGCAAAATAGGCTTTTTGCAGCATTTTTTACCTTTAGCGGCGTTTATAAGCGCCATTAAAAACACATGCGATGTTAAGACAAACGCCGCAAAAACAGCCGTTGAAAATAACGCCGCTAAAGTTCGCGGCATTTTTTAAACAAAAAACGTCGCATTAAGTATTGATATACACAAACGCCACAATAGATGTTGATATTTAGCGGCGTTTTTTACAAACGCCATAATAGGTTATGATGTTTAGCGGCGTTTTTCTCACAAACGCCGCAGTAGGTGTTGATGTTTTGCGGCGTTTTCCCATAAATGTCGCAGTGTAGGTTTTGATGTTTTGCGGCATTTTGCTAAAAATGCCGGTAAAGGTTTGTATATAGCGGCGTTTCTAGGATAAAAATGCTGCTAAATATATGGTATATTGCGGTGTTTTTTGTTACAAACGTCGCTAAATAACACAGAATTTAACAGTCCTAAAAATTATGCTTGATTACCCCAAACTATTTTTTCAACCTGTTCCATTATCCAACAAACAAAACAATAAACATCAAACTCTATATCCATAACAAACAACATCAAATCCAATATAATAAATAAAAGTTTTCATTAACGTAATAAGTTCAGTTAAATAAGGTTCAGTAGAATGCTCATAACATAAATGAGACTACGATAGTGGATTCTGAGGTTGCGTTTTCTGAATCATCAGCATCATATCATTGAGTCATTTTTCAAATTCTTCACATCTCTGCTGATATGTTGCTTCTCTCTGTGCTGCCACAGCTTCTCTCTGTGTTGTCGCTGCTTCTCTCTATGCTGCCGTGCTTCTCTCTTTGTTGCCGCTACTTCTTTCCCTACTTCCACTGCTGCTCTGGCTGTATCTGCTGCTGCTCTCTCTGCTTCCCTTGCTTCATTTTCCGCTTTCAAGTTAGCCATTTATTGATCCATCTCAGCCAACTTTTCTTTTAAACGACAAACTTCTTGGTGGGAAGATCGAGACTGTGATGAACTGGATCCAAAATATTTGGTGGGAGTAACGAATGATCATTGACAGCGCACCCGACCATATCTTTCAGGACCCAAAACGTCATTAATAACTTGGTTTTCAATGTCATCATCATTAACAATACATTGACTCGAAGCAGTAACATGATACTCCCCTTTTTCCCTCCCTCAATTTTTCCTAATAAAGTTAATAATTAATTAAAATAAAAAATGTCATGGTACAAATATAAATAAAGTCAGGTAAATTTAAAACATCTACCCAAAAAACGTACCATAATTTCTACATCGTCAGCAGCCATAGGAGTGTCATCCTTCTTTGTATGTGTCATGTCGAAGAGTTTCGACCAACTTTAGAACTGGATGTATTTTCCTACAATGTACCATAATATAATTACTATGAGTTAGTATGTACATGGAATACAGAAAATTATTTCAATAATCTATAATACCTCCTCATGAGCTATACAAGCAAAACTCTTCGATCCAGCCGTGTGCGTAAACTTTTGTTGTTGCCTGCTAGCAACACCAATATGCTCTCGGTCCTACAATATCAACAACCACTTTTAATGATGATTTACAATTCGTTACAATTATTTCTGAAAAATACTTCATACATGTCCTTTTTGTGAACTCCAAAATCTGACTACATCTTCCCATTGGTACCTGAGCATTCCTGGTGGGACTGTTTGCAACTTCTCTTCAAGGCTGAGATCATTCTTGAAGTATTTCTTCTTTAAGGAGCTCTTCTGATTACTCCATCTCTTCCCTAACGTTTGCTTCACATAACCGTCAGAGTCCTCCAAAGAAAATTTCTCCTATACAGCAAATAAGTGTGCACCGTAAGTATAAATTAATATTGAATTTCTATAGAGTATGTATTATAATGAAATTATTACCATAACAAAATCCAACACTTGATTTTTGTTACTATTAGGCATTTCGTGCCATGACTCGTAATTGATCGGTAACAGATTCGCATTACGTCCATCTAAGCCTAAGTAACCTGCTAGAAGACGTGATTCTAGGCCAATAGGTTGACCGACATCGTTTCTTGAAACTTTGACACGATTCCCAAGAGGAAGTTGGTATAATTTCTTCAAAGTTGTATGTCCTCGAGTCTTGCGCGTTCCAGTATTTTCAACTATATAAGAAATTATTAAATGTCAGTTTTGAAAATGAACAAAGTAGTAAATAATGTTTCGAAGATTACTTTGAATTTCTACGTCTTCTTCAACAGTTTCTGAAACTTCGGAAGACTCAAGTGCATTCAATTCCTCGTTATTTCTTTCTTCATGGTCTTCAGAAGCTCGAACAACCCGCAAATCATTTATTTTTCTCCCTCAGCATGATATATGTAACACCCCCAAGCCGTACCCGACCCGGATACGAATCCGAGGTGTCACATTGACTTTTCAAAACCAGTACTTGTACAAACTAGTGAATAATTTAAAACTTTTTTAAAACAACTAACTAAATTACATAAAAGATATTCATATGATTTTAGAAAACAATTAGAGCATATCAAATTCAAATCTTTATTTACATGCCAACTACCATCCGTATTATAAAATACATATATACAATGCTTTTCTGATCTGATCTTTGGAAAGGAGGAACTGACCTGTCTTGCTTAACTTTTATCATTTTTCCTCTTCTTGGTACCTACGTGTGAAATAATCACATGCTAAGTCGTTAAATTAGTGAGGCATATAAAACATATAATAGAAATTAGTACATTTCATATATCAAAATACATATGTACATATACCATCATTATCGAAATCTCTATTTATCATATGATCTTGTATTTATCATTTATGTATATTATATAACACATTTATCATTTCACAACTAAACATACATAATATCATATAATTCATGGAACATATTCCATATCACCAAAAGAATATGCATCATATGTATTAAATTTGTTATTGTCTTTTTATTAGCCCATATACACCTGTGAGAACTTAAGGTATGTGAGTACATTGAGGTTGTGCACTAATGCTGTCACCACAGCTCGTATAAATTCCCTCATGGGGCACCGAACATTTGTTTAGTATTCGTCCCGAAGGACCACTAGATACGTCTCGAAGGACCACTGGATACGTCCCGAAGGATTAATATACCCTCGACTCTTGGCATGCCAACTATACCACTAGCTGTCATATCATATAACATGGGCATTATCATTTATACTTTTCATATCACTTGTTCTTTCTCTTATGTCACATACCATATATATGTGTAACCATATATTTCATATCATATCACATGTATCACAAGTGCATATATTCACGTAGCTTGTTACCTATAAAATTTTTCTCATAACTTATCATCACATTAGTTCCCATAACATTTATAGCTTCATAAATCTCTTTACCATATGAATCATATTATATGTTCATTTCAGCTCATAAATCCTCTCCGTATAACTTATTTTACATGTTCATAAATCACTTCTATCAATGTCTCCTCATTTATATATTATTCTTATATTGTCATATAAATCAATGTTATTTAACTTATCTCACTTTTCATCTAATCTCATAAGTTAGTTATACAAATTCCTATATATATATATATATATATATATATATATATATCTAACTCATGTAATTTATATCCTTTCTCTTGTTATCATATAAATAATTGCTATTTACATAGTTCGTGATCCTATAGTTACTTATAATAGCATGTGTCTATCTTATCTCATATCATATAGTTCTTTAACTTATGTCTTAAATCACATATTTATTTTACATAACGTATATAATTACATCCACTACTTAAACCAGTTTACATAACTCATCACACTAACATTTATTCACTCAATTCATGTAACAGATGTAATACATATAACATATGTACCCATTTTCATGTACTCATGCAAACATAAGAATCACAATTCAAATAACATTTTAGAAGTCTCTTCTTACTATTGTAAGTCCATCACTGGCTCATCGCAAGCCAATGTTTATTTGATACATAAGTACAATTTAAATTGCACTCACCTTAGCCTTGCGTTGATTCGATTCTAATCCTTCGATTGTTCTGGAATGAGATTACGCTCTAAATCTACATAGTAATACATTGATACTTATCAGCATACGAATTGATATATTTCAAACTATAAATCCTTAGGCTAAAGAAAGCTATTTCCATCTCTTATTGAAGGTATGCATCGATGCACTACACCATGTATCGATGCATCCCTTGACGGGTGCATCGATGCACTACCCATGTATCGGTGCATAAATCCTATTCGATGTTTGTATTTTAAGAAGGTGCATCGATGCACTCCTTATGAATCGATGCATAAATGGCATTCGATGTTCAATTAATTTAAATGAGTGCATCGATGCACTCCTTATGCATCGATGCACCTTCAACAAATTCTGGGATTTAACCTTGATGCATCGATACACATTGAATGTGCAACGATGCACTCTGCCCAGAAATCTCTTTTTAAACCCAAAAATCATCAATTGTTCATTCAATTCTTTTATTTTAAGCCCCTATTATGTCATTAAATTCAACTACCATTACTTAAACCAACTTATATCCATGTAATCCATCTTTATCTTCCATATCTCATCATGATTCTTAAGATTTAAGAATCTTACTTAACTTTCAACTTTGTTATTAATCCTTTCTAACTTCATATTACTTAAACCAACCTTAAAATCAATAATTAATCAATAAACAAAGAAACTCACCTTTGAGTCAAGCTTTCACGTATGAAGAAGGAATAAGAGAAGAGAAGAGAACTCTGTAACCTTTTCTCTCTTCACACGTGATTTCCTTATCTTATAAGGAAAATAAAAATCTTCCTTGTCAAATGACCCTTCAATTCATCTTATAATTACTAACAACTTTTATGATTTATTTCCAAACAATCATTGAACTAATTCATGGTTCTACTCTAATCACCAAATTCTGAAACTTTACAATTTGATCACTAACCCATATTGAGGATGTTACAATTCTCCTATCCTTATAAGAAATTTGTACTCAAATTTTCACTACACATCTTGATAAGAACATATCTTCTCATGTTCTCCTGATGTTTCCCTTACTTAATACTTCATGTTTTTATTTCTTTATCCATTTATCCTTTTATAATCAAGATTTTCTTATATACAAATCGTATCTTTATCACCTCTTCATAACATTAATAATCAACTTCATTTATATAGAACCTCATAGTTTACCATCTCTTGCACTTGTATTTTCTTCCTCAAAGCTCCCTTTAAAACTTGTAAATACTCTTCTCTTTGCCTTTATCATATCTATATAATCCAAATACACAACCAAATTCAAATTTATCATACTTGATGAACTTAACCGTATATCCTTTCCAAATCTTACAACTCTATCACCTTTACTATTACAGTTAATAAACATCAACTGCTCAATATAGGGCACAATCCCTAATCATCCAATCATATATCTTCCGACCTTTCATCAAACTATCCATATATGTGTTCTTTCCAGTCCAAATAATTCATTCGCTATTTCCTTTACTTATTAAACCTTTATTTTCACTCTTCCATAATACAATTCTTTTGGTTTGAATTCAACCGTTCCATTTACCTTTGTCTTATAACTGATCACTGATATACATATTCTTAAACCCTTCCTTGGTCTTTTAATATTCTCCAATTAACATCAAACTCTTCCACTTTATCTTGCCCATACTGTTAAGAAACTATTCTCTTTCAGAACAATAAAGTTTCTTTAATACTACAATTTCCCATCCGTATGAACTGATTGACTTTATTCTCTAACGGAGAATACAACTAATTTATATCTGGTTTAAAGCTGAAAATCATAATCTCCATCTTTCTTTTATGGTGCTTAACTTTATGAAGCACTAATTCTCTTAATCATCAGAGATTTTTATTCTTCAATCCTTTTATTTCGAGCTCTCTCAAAAACTTTAACGCAATTAACCATTTCTTAAAATGAGAACAAATTCAAAATCAGTAACACTATTTTAATTTAAGGCGTAAGCCTTAAACAACCAATCATATGTATCATTCTTAATCAAAATCAACTCAGCAATACATCTTCTTAACTTATTAAACTTATACTCATACACAAACATGTGTAATTCCCTTTCTTCTTGTTTGTATATTCTAGCTTCATTTATCTTATTAACAGGTTATCCATGTACTTATTCTTGAATTCTTCTTCAAATAATACTCACATCATTGAGTCTTTCAACATTCTCATGGTGACATTTGTCCACCATACTCTAGCTTGCCCACGTAGTAACGAAACTACTCAATTTAACTTCTCCAATTTGGAGAAATAGAAACCTTCTAACATTATCTTCCTATCATTAATCAAATGTCTATAACAATAGAACATTGCTCAAATTCACCCTTGAACTCGGGTGCTCGTAACTCTTTCAACTAATTTGATACATTCGTTTTATGAGTTAAAGAAGTATAAATGGAAAACACAGAAATTCTTCAACATGATGAATACATTTCCAAATTTTATACAGGCACTTCCTGAGGTGTTCGCACTTCCTGAGGTGTTCGCTCTTCTCCCTGCCTGGCCAGGGCAGGTGAATGCTATTACCTTCAGTCTATTGCCTTGTATTTCACTTTGGAAGCTATCATAATCATACATCTAATATAACATAACAATTTAACTCTATTAACAAGACATTATACTCCTTACACTATCAGATAAGAAAATTTTTCACTTTGTTAGCATGTATACTTTTTAAAACACTTTTGACTTCGTTTTTAGCCTAGAATCGGCTAAACCTTAACTCTGATACCATTAAATGTAACACCCCCAACCCGTACCCGACCCGGATATGAATCCGAGGTGTCACATTGACTTTTCAAAACCGGTACTTGTACAAACTAGTGAATAATTTTAAAACTTTTTTTAAAACAACTGACTAAATTATATAAAAGATATTCATATGATTTTAGAAAAACTAATTAGAGCATATCAAATTCAAATCTTTATTTACATGCCAACTACCATCCGTATAATAAAATACATATTATATAATGCTTTTCTGATCTGATCTTTGGAAAGGAGGAACTGACCTGTCTTGCTTAACTTTTATCATTCTTCATCTTCTTGGTACCTACGTGTGAAACAATCACACGCTAAGTCGTTGAATTAGTGAGGCATATAAAACATATAATAGAAATCATATTACATTTCATATATCAAAATACATACATATGTACATATACTATCATTATCGAAATCTCTATTTATCATATGATCTTGTATTTATCATTTCTGTATATCATATAACACATTTATCGTTTCACAACTAAACATACATAATATCATATAATTCATGGAACATATTCCATATCACCAAAGCATATGCATCATATGTTTTAAATTTGTTATTGTCTTTTTATTAGCCCATATACACTTGTGAGAACTTAAGGTATGTGAGTACATTGAGGTTGTGCACTAATGCTGTCACCACAGCTCATATAAATTCCCTCATGGGACACCGAACATTTGTTCAGTATTCGTCCCGAATGACCACTATGTCCCGAAGGACCACTAGATACGTCCTGAAGGACCACTAGATACGTCCTGAAGGACCACTGGATACGTCCCGAAGGACCACTGGATATGTCCCGAAGGACTAATATACCCTCGAATCTTGGCATGCCAACTATACCACTAGCTCTCATATCATATAACATGGGCATTATCATTTATACTTTTCATATCACTTATTCTTTCTCTTCTGTCACATACCATATATGTAACCATATATTTCATATCATATCACTTGTATCACAAGTGCATATATTCACGTAGCTTGTTACCTATAAATATTTTCTCATAACTTATCATCACATAGTTCCCATAACATTTTCCTATAGCTTCATAAATCTCTTTACCATATGACTCATATATTATATGTTCATTTCAGCTCATAAATCCTCTCCGTATAACTTATTTTACATGTTCATATAATCACTTCTATCAATGTCTCCTCATTTATATATTATTCTTATATTGTCCTATAAATCAATGTTATTTAACTTATCTCACTTTTCATCTAATCTCATAAGTTGGTTATACAAATTCCTATATATATATATATAACTCATGTAATTTATATATTTTCTCTTGTTATATAAATCATTGTTATTTACATAGTTCGTGATCCTATAGTTACTTATAATAGCATGTGTCTATTTTATCTCATATCATATAGTTCTTTAACTTATGTCTTAAATCACATATTTATTTTACATAACGTATATAATTACATCTACTACTTAAACCAGTTCACATAACTCATCACACTAACATTTATTCACTCAATTCATGTAACAGAAGCAATACATATAACATATGTACCCATTTTCATGTACTCATGAAAATATAAGAATCACAATTCAAATAACATTTTAGAAGTCCCTTCTTACTATAGTAACTCCATCATTGGCTCATCGCAAGCCAATGTTTATTTTGATATATAATTACAATTTAAATTGCACTCACCTTAGCCTTGCGTTGATTCGATTCTAATCCTTCGATTGTTCTGGAATGAGATTACGCTCTAAATCTACATACTAATACATTGATACTTATCAGCATACGAATTGATATATTTTAAACTATAAATCCCTAGGCTAAAAGAAAGCTTTTTCCATCTCTTATTCAAGGTATGCATTGATGCACTACACCATGTATCGATGAATCCATTGACGAGTGCATCGATGTACTACCCATGCATTGGTGTATACATCCTATTTGATGTTTGTATTTTAATCAGGTGCATCGATGCATAAATGACATTCGATGTTCAATTAATTTAAATGAGTGCATCGATGCACTCTTTATGCATCAATGCACCTTCAACAAATTCTGGGATTTAACCTTGATGCATCGATACACATTGAATGTGCACCGATGCACTCTACCCAGAAATCTCTTTTTAAACTCGAAAATAATCAATTCTTCATTCAATTCTTCTATTTTAAGCCCCTATTATGTCATTAAATTCAACTACCATTACTTAAACCAACTTATATCCATATAAACCTTCTTTATCTTCCATATCTCATCATAATTCTTAAGATTTAAGAATCTTACTTAACTTTCAACTTTGTTATTAATCCTTTCTAACTTCATATATCTCTTATTCTTAGTGATGACAAGTCAAATTCCTTCTCAAATTTCACTTATTAACTATTTTCCAGAAATTCATCTAAAAACTCATTTTCTTTAATCTCTTCTATATCTTTCATCTTGTTTTTTAGAACAAATTAAGCTTTCCTTAAGCTTAATTCTCATCTAATGATCATAACCCAACTTTAAAATCAATAATTAATCAACAAACAAAGAAACTTACCTTTGAGTCAAGCTTTCACGTATGAAGAAGGTAGAAGAAGAAGAGAAGAGAACTCTGGAACCTTTTCTCTCTTCCCACGTGATTTCCTTATCTTATAAGGAAAATAAAAATCTTCCTTGTCAAATGACCCTTTTACCATTCAATTCATCTTATAATTACTAATAACTTTTGATTTATTTCCAAATAAATCATTGAATGTAACATCCCAAAATACGGGTTAGTAATTAACTTATAAAACTTTAGAGTTTGGTGATTGAAGTAGGATATTTGAATAGTTTAATGAATTGTCCAGAAATATTTCCTAAAAGTTTATAGTAATTATCCAAAGAATTAAAGGGCAAAATGGTCATTTAGCATGAAAGGTATTTTTCCCCAAATATGAATGAATCACGTGGAGGTGGGGGAAAGAGTTATCTGAAAACTCTTTCTTCTTCCTTTCTTCTTTTCCCAACCGTGGAAGCTAGGCAAAGGTAAGGGTTTTCTGAGTTGTTGATTATTTGTTAAATTAAAGGTTAGGTTTTGATCACTAGATGATAATTAAGCTTAAGGAAAGCTTAATTCGTTCTAAAACAACAAGATTAAAGGTATAGGAGAGATTAAAGATTTTGAGTTTTTGAATGAGATTTTGAAATAGAGTTGATGAGTTGAATTTTATGTTGAATTTGACTTGTCATCTATGAGAATAAGAAGATAGAAGTGTTGGAATTGAGTGAAGAATTGATGATTTTCGGGCTTAAAGTACAATTTCTGGGCAGAGGGAACCGATACCTATAAAGGGGAAGGGGAATCGATTCCCCTTCTTGAACGAAAAAAATTCCAGTTTGTTAAGTGGGTATCGATTTCCCCTAAAGAAAAAATGAAATTTGGTTCAATAATCTGGCTTAAGTTGTACATCAAGGTTAAGGTTTAGGCTTCTGATAGTTGTTTTGAAATGTTATATTTATGTAGATATTGAGCCTAAACAAGCTCTGGAATAATCAAGGGATAAGAATTGATTCAAATCAAACAAGGCTAAGGTGAGTGCAATTTTAATTGTACTTATATTATTGAACGAACATTGGCTTGCGATGAGTCAGTGATGGAGTTACTATGGTAAGAAGTGTCTCCTAAAATGTTATTTGATTGGTGATTCTTATATGCATGAATACATAAAATGAGTATAGGTTATTATATATGTTACATAATATGCATATGTGATATATGCTATGAGACATGACCAATGTGAAATGAGATAAGCTATGTAAATATAAATGATATATGAATATGCAATACGTGATACATGTGATATGATATGAAATGGCATATGAATATGTAATTCGTGATACATGTGATATGATATGAAATACATGGTTACACATACATGTGGTATATGATAGAAGAGAAAGAACAAGTGATGAGAAATGTATTCATAATAAATACCCATAGTATATGATACGAGAGTTATAGGTATAGTTGGCATGCCAAGAGTCGAGGGTTACATATGTCCTATAAGACATATGATAGTGTGCACAACCTCAGTGTACTCGCATACCTCTATTCTCAATCATATACATGGGCAATACAATTGAAAGATAAATTAAAGTGAAAGTGGCACAAGAAGGTAAGTTTTACATGTGCATTACATGCTTATATGTTTATCGTGTAATAGATACATGCATGTGGAAATGTCATGATCAAATGATAAGAATACATATTCATAAATTTGTTGTTAAATGTTTATTTATTGCCTCACTAAGTCTATGACTTAGCGTGTAAGTGATTTACACGTAGGTACCAAGAAACGAGAAGAGCAAGAATAGAAGTGGCAAAGACAGTATTATTACTAGAATATCAGATCAGAAGTAATCGACAAAGTATGTATTTTGGTGTGTATAGAGTGTTGGCATGTAATAAGTCGTTAATTACGAGTACTCTGATGGAGTTTGTATTTTGTGGTCATTTTTATGTAAATTAACGTACTTTGCTTTAAACAAAGTTTTAAATTTCTCTGTTTTTCAAAGAGTCAAAGTTTGAAAAGTCAATGTGACACCTCAGACTTGTATTCGAGTCGGGTACGGGTTGGGGTGTTACAGTTAATGGCATCAGAGCTAAGGTTTAGTCGATTCTTGGCATAAACTGGAGTCTAGATTGTTTTATAAGGTATACATGCCAACAAAATAGTGAAAACTTCTGATCTGATGGAATAGTAAGTATATTGTTGTGCTAATAGAACTATATGATTGTATTTTATAGATGTCTGGACAAGGTAGTTCTAGAAATGAAGTGGGAGATGATATACACGCTGAAAGCAGTAATTCACCTGCCCTGGCCAGGCAGAGTGAAGAACAGACACCCTTTGGAGTTCATGTGAATGATCAAGATGTATTCTTTAGAACTTTAGACGCGGTATTGACGTGTTTTCAACCTCCTGTTTCCTCAACTCAAAGAATAAATATTGCGAAAGAGTTGAAAGGGCTAGGAGCTCCTGAATTTAAAGGTGAAGCCGAGGAAGATCCTGTTGCTGCTGACTTTTGGCTCAATGATGTGAAGATTATGTTAAATGGACTCCATTGTTCTGATTTGGAGAAGTTAGATGGAGTGGTCTCTTTGCTTCGTGGACAAGCAAGAATCTGGTGGAAAAATATTACCTTGAGGATGGCCAGTGATCAAGTGACATGGTCCTTATTTTTAGAAGAGTTTAAACACAAGTATATTGGAGATCAGTTTATAAGGCAAATGAAGCAAGAGTTTATGAGTATGAAACAGTTGAATCGCACTGGATATGAATATGAGTGTGAGTTTAATAGTTGAGTCGTTTTGTTGCTGAGCTTATTCCAACAGAAAAAGATACTTGTGAATGGTTTGTTGAAGGCTTGCGCCCGAGGTTGAAAGAAATATTGACCGTGTTGAACTTGTCCTCATTCCAAGAGGTTGTCAATCGTGCTAAAGCGTTAGAGAGAGCTCAAAATGAAAGGTTTGGGGATCAAAGAGCCCAACCGTATAAAAGAACTGGGGCTTCATCAAGTTTTACACCACCTAAGAGAGGTAGAGATTCTGGTTTTCATTCTCAGGCGAGGTCTGAATAAATGGAATCTTCCGCTAGAGGATCAAATCAAATGAGAGCTAGAAAAACTCAATCAATAGGTCCTGGTACTGGGAGAGCAAATCCGGGTCAAGAAAGACAATGTCAGACTTGTGGAAGATATCATAGTGGTATATGTAGAGTAAGAGTCGGAGCTTGTTTCCGATGTGGGGAAACGAGACATTTCATGAGAGATTGTCCAGTGAGGTCCGTAGAGCCTTCACATTCAGAGCGATCTGTTTCGATGTCTCAGATAGGGGGTAGAGGTAGAGGAAGAAGTTAGTCTGAATCTTCTACTCAACAAGAGGTGCGCTCCGTTGCTCGGGTGTATAACCTTAAGACCAATGAAGAATGTGATGATCCTGAGATAATTGTAGGTACCTTTTAACTGTATGATAAATGTGTTATGATATTGATTGATCCGGGGTCAACATATTCATATATTTGTAGTAAATTGGTGAGTGAATTGGGAATTCAATTAGAAGCCATTAGTAATGATGTGATAGTAACAAATCCATTAGGGCACAGTGCTCGGGTAAATAGAGTGTGTCGTGGGTGTCCCATAAAAATTCAAGGAATCGAATTCCCTGCTAATCTGATGGAATTACCCTTTGACGAATTCGAAGTGATACTGGGAATGGACTGGTTATATCACTATTATGCTAATGTTGACTGTAGACTGAAGAGGGTCACATAATCAGTCCTGACGAAGTGGATGTTATAGTGTTCAGTGAATGATGGAATCCATTGGCAAATGTAATTTCAGTAATGTCGACAAAGAATTTACTGCTACAGGGATGTCAAGGGTTCATTGCTAATGTGCGGGATATTAGAACCGAGGAAAAAGGGATTGAAGAAATTCCTATCGTCAAAGAATTTTCTGACGTATTTCCTGCAGAGTTACCAGGTCTGCCTCCAGACAGAGAAGTGGAATTCCAAATTGAAATAATGACTGGAACTGCATCTATTGCCATGTCACCATACAGAATGGCTCTAAAAGAGTTGCAAGAATTAAAGATTCAATTACAAGAATTACTGGACAAAGGTTTTATTAGACCAAGTGTATCACCTTGGGGAGCTCCAGTTTTGTTTGTTAAGAAGAAGGACGGTTCAATGCGTCTCTGCATTGACTACAGGCAGCTCAATAAAGTGACTATCAAGAATAAATATCCACTTCCTCGAATCGATGACTTATTTGATCAATTAAAGGGAGCTTCAGTATTCTCAAAAATCGATTTATGTTCTGGTTATCATCAATTAAAGATTCAAGACAAGGATATTCCAAAGACGACATTTAGAACGAGATATGGTCACTATGAGTTTATCGTGATGCCATTTGGAGTTACGAATGCACCAGCTGCTTTCATGGATCTAATGAACAGAATTTTTTAACCCTATTTGGATCAGTTCGTGGTGGTTTTCATTGATGATATTTTAATATATTCAAAGTCAGAGGAAGAGCATAGTTCTCATTTGAGGATTGTCTTGCAGAATTTACGAGACAATAAGCTTTATGCTTAATTCTCTAAATGTGAATTCTGGTTGAATGAAGTGACATTTCTTGGACATATAATTTCTGCAGAAGGAGTTCGAGTGGATCCTCAAAAGATTAAAGCTATTCTGGAGTGGGAAGTTCTAAAGAATGTGTCAGAAGTTGAAGTTTTCTGGGGTTAGCTGGTTATTATCGAAGGTTCGTTAAAAACTTTTCGATCATAGCTTTACCTCTAACTAAACTGTTGAAAAAGGAAGTAAAATTTGTTTGGACTCAAGAATGTCAAAAGAGCTTTGAAAAGT
This sequence comes from Hibiscus syriacus, assembly GCF_006381635.1. Lineage (NCBI taxonomy): Eukaryota > Viridiplantae > Streptophyta > Magnoliopsida > Malvales > Malvaceae > Hibiscus > Hibiscus syriacus. The sequence goes on from NW_024061774.1 coordinate 1,509,772, forward strand.
TAAAGAAGATTCTTACAGAAGCTCCAGTGTTAGTCCAACCTGAGTCTAGCAAGGATTTTGTAGTGTATAGTGATGCGTCTCATAATGGCTTGGATATGTGTTAATTCAAGAAGGCAAGGTGGTGGCCTATGCTTCGAGACAATTAAAGCCGCATGAGAAGAATTATCCGACACACGATCTGGAGATGGCTGCAGTAGTGTTTGCTCTTAAGATCTGTCGTCACTACTTGTATAGTGAAAAATGCTACTTGTATACAAATCACAAGAGTTTAAAGTACTTGATGACCCAGAAAGAGTTGAATTTAAGACAGAGAAGATGGGTGGAATTTCTCAAAGATTATGATGTTGTGATTGATTTCCATCCCGGAAAGGCAAATATGGTAGCGGATGCCTTAAGCCGAAAGACGTTTGCAGCCTTACGAGAAATGGATGCTAAACTATCATTAGGTGGAGATGGTGCAATTTGTGCGGAATTGACTATCATACCATCATGTTTAGATCGAATTAAAGAATTGCAAGCTAAAGATGAAAAGTGTTCAATGAAGTTGCAGCAAATAAAGAATTGAGAGTGTACAGATTGTGAGATGAAAACTGATGGGAACCTATATTATCAAGGGAGGCTAGTGATTCCAGATGATAATGAATTAAAGAATGATTTATTAATGGAAGCTCACTATAGTCCATTAACGATGCACCCAGGAGGAAACAAAATGTATATGGACCTCAAGAGTCGATATTGGTGGCTGGGAATGAAGTAAGACATTACGAAATTTGTATCAAAATGTTTGATTTGTCAGCAAGTTAAGGCTGAGCATCAGGTTCCGTCGGGACTGTTACAATCAATTTCAATTCCTCAATGGAAATGGGAGAATGTAACAATGGATTTTGTGACGGGGTTGTCTTTAACTCCGAACAAAAGAGATTCAATATGGGTGATTGTAGACAGGTTGACTAAGTCAACTCATTTTATTCCGGTACAGACTGATTTCTCTATGGATAAATATGCTGAGTTGTATATCAGAGAGATTATACGGTTACATGGTTTACCTGATTCCATAGTTTCTTATCGGGATCCTAGATTCACGTCACGATTTTGGAAGTCTTTACATGGATCATTGGGCACAAGACTGAATTTAGCACATCATTTCATCCTCAGACAGATGGTCAGTCTGAATGAACTATCCAAATTCTGGAGGATATGCTAAGAGCTTGTGTAATTGAATTCAAAGGATCATGGGAAAGGTATTTGCCACTTGCTGAATTTGCGTACAACAATAGTTATCAGTCAATCATCAAATGGCTCCCTATGAAGCTTTATATGGGAGAAGATGTCGTACACCCTTGAATTGGTATGAACTTAAGGATCGAGAAGTTATTGGTCCTGAGTTGATTCAGGAAATGGAAGAGAAAGTCCAAATAATTTAGAATAATCTGAAAGCTGTAGCTGATAGACAGAAATCATATGATGATTTAAAAAGGAAAGAAATTGAGTTTCAAATCGGAGATAAAGTGTCTCCGTGGAAGAAAGTATTGATATTTGGACGTAAAGGAAAATTGAGTCCTCGGTTTATTGGACCATATGAAATCGTTAAGAGAGTAGGACCAGTGACATATCAATTAGCTTTGCCACCTGAAATGGAGAAAATTCACAACGTCTTTCATGTCTCCATGCTTAGGAAATATCGATCCGATCCATCTCATATTGTGACTTCCGAAGAGATCGAAGTTCAATCAGATTTGACTTATGAAGAAGAACCTGTTCAAATATTGGCTCACGAAGTCAAGCAATTAAAGAACAAGACTATTCCATTAATTAAAGTGTTGTGGAGAAATCATAAGGTGGAAGAAGCGACGTGGGAACGTGAAGAGGACATGAAAATTCAATATCCCCATCTCTTTACACAATGAAAATTTGAGGACGAATTTTCTTAAGGGGGAGATTTGTAACATCCCAAAATACGGGTTAGTAATTAACTTATAAAATTTTAGAGTTTGGTGATCGAAGTAGGATATTTGAATAGTTTAATGATTTGTCCAGAAATATTTCCTAAAAGTTTATAGTAATTATCCAAAGAATTAAAGGGCAAAATGGTCATTTAGCATGAAAGATATTTCCCCCCAATAATATGAATTACATGGAGGTGGGGAAAGAGTTATCTGAAAACTTTTTCTTCTTCCTTTCTTCTTCTCCCAACCGTGGAAGCTAGGCAAAGGTAAGGGTTTTCTGAGTTGTTGATTATTTGTTAAATTAAAGGTTAGGTTTTGATCACTAGATGATAATTAAGCTTAAGGAAAGCTTAATTCGTTCTAAACAACAAGATGAAAGGTATATGAGAGATTAAAGATTTTGAGTTTTTGAATGAAATTTTGAAATAGAGTTGATGAGTTGAATTTTAAGTTGAATTTGACTTGTCATCTATGAGAATAAGAAGATAGAAGTGTTGGAATTAAGTTTGGATAATATGGAAAATTTAGTATGATTCTTGAATTACATATGAGGGATAGAATTTGAAGTTATAGATGATTTTCATGGATGTAAGTTGGTTTAAGTAATGGTAGTTAAGTTTAATGTCATGAAAAGGTCTTAATATAGAAAATTGAGTGAAGAATTGATTATTTTCGGGCTTAAAGTACAATTTCTGGGCAGAGGGAACCGATACCTATGAAGGGGAATCGATTCCCCTTCTTGAACGAAAAAAATTCCAGTATGTTCAGGGGGTATCGATTCCCCCTGGGGGGAATCGATTCCCCTAAAGGAAAAATGAAATTTGGTTCAATAATCTGGCTTAAGTTGTTAACATCAAGGTTAAGGTTTAGGCTTCTGATAGTTGTTTTGAAATGTTATATATATGTAGATATTGAGCCTAAACAAGATCTGGAATAATCAAGGGATTAAAATTGATTCAAATCAAACAAGGCTAAGGTGAGTGCAATTTTAATTGTACTTATTATTGAACGAACATTGGCTTGCGATGAGTCAGTGATGGAGTTACTATGGTAAGAAGTGACTCCAAAAATGTTATTTGATTGGTGATTCTTATATGTGCATGAATACATGAAATGAGTATAGGTTATTATATATGTTACATAATATGCATATGTGATATATGCTATGAGACATGACCAATGTGAAATGAGATAAGCTATGTGAATATATGAAATAATATATGAATATGCAATACGTGATACATGTGATATGATATGAAATAACATATGAATATGTAATACGTGATACATGTGATATGATATGAATACATGGTTACACATACATGTGGTATGTGATAGAAGAGAAAAACAAGTGATGAGAAATGTATTCATAATAAATGCCCATAGTATATGATACGAGAGTTATAGGTATAGTTGGCATGCCAAGAGTCGAGGGTTACATATGTCCTATAAGACATATGATAGGTCCTACGGGACACAGATTACATCCTTCAGGATGACAGGTCCTTCGGGACACAGATGGCATCCTTCGGGATGATAGGTCATTCGGGACATTTATACGAGCTGTGGTGACAGCATATGTGTGTACAACCTCAGTGTACTCGCATACCTCTATTCTCAATAATATACATGGCAATACAATTGAAAGATAAATTAAAGTGAAGTGGCACAAGAAGGTAAGTTTTACATGTGCATGACATGCTTATATATGTTATCGTGTAATAGATACAAGCATGTGGAAATGTCATGATCAAATGATAAGAATACATATTCATAAATTTTTGTTAAATGTTTATTTATTGCCTCACTAAGTCTATGACTTAGCGTGTAAGTGATTTACACGTAGGTACCAAGAACGAGAGAGCAAGAATAGAAGTGGCAAGGACAATATTATTACTAGAAGATCAGATCAGAAGTAATCGACAAAGTATGCATTTTGGTGTGTATAGAGTGTTGGTATGTAATAAGTCGTTAATTACGAGTACTCTGATGGAATTTGTATTTTGTGGTCATTTTTATGTAAATTAACGTATTTTTCTTTAAGCAAAGTTTTAAATTTCTTTGTTTTTCAAAAGAGTCAAAGTTTGAAAAGTCAATGTGACACCTCGGACTTGTATTCGAGTCGGGTACGGGTTGGGGTGTTACAGTTAACTAATCCATGGTTCTACTCTAGTCACCAAATTCTGAAACTTTACAATTTGATCACTAACCCGGTATTGAAGATGTTACAATTTCTATAAACAAACTGAGTAATAAAAAATGAATTAATTAATGAATATATTGAAAGACAACATGTTAAATGAAGATATAAAATCGTACAAAAGTCTTATATAATGTTAGTTGTCATAAATATCTTCATCAACGTCCTCCCGAACCCGTTGAAGTTGTTGTATTATTGATAGTTTCATCTAAGTTTGTGGTAGAGGTAACTTTCTGATCTTGTTTCAATGTCATCTCTACTTCCATCCCCGATGTCTATCAAATCTCTGAGAGTATTTCGAAGCACAATATACCAACCATCATCCATTGGATCGTGACAATAAAATACTTGTTTCACTTGAGAAGAAATACATATGGTCATCCATCAAACGTTGACCCTGTGAATTAATCGAGAGAATTCACCATTGTAAACCTGAATTTATCTCTTTTTAAACATCTGTTTACATTAACCCAGTCACATCGAAATAGCACAACCTTTCGTTTTCCATAATAATCTAACTCAATAATGTCCGTAAGATTTCCATAATAATCGACCTCTCCCTCATGCGGATTATTGTCCCTTACAGTAGCATAACTTGTAGTTGACGAAGTAACTACGACTCCACAATTTTGTGTCCTTCTTAATCTTTCACGAGATTTCGTGTGGAACCTGAACCTATTAATGAGGAAGACATTATATCTTTTAACTATTCTATTCAGACCTTGAGAAAGCCATTTAACTTCCTCTCTAACGTCTCTCCCACTCCAAACCTATACACATGAATGGTGAATTAATTTGCATTGACGTCGATATAAAAAGCAAGACGTATATAATTTATAAGCGTTCCATAAGATTTAGTTGCTTATCGTCTGGCCTAACCATTCATGAAAAGTTTCTGTGAATAACTTATGTAGCTCTCGCTAATTTAATCTTCGGGAGCGTGCTCGAGATCTCAATACTTCTTTAAACTCACTATAAAGAATACTATGTCGTTAAAAATTAATAATATAAAAGATAAAGAGATTTCATTAGGATTGGGTCCGAAAGACTTACGTACGAAAGAGATCTATTGAATCATGATGGAAAGAAATATCGGTGTGCTTGTACCCAAGACGTGTCATCTAAGTGTACAATTTTAACTTTCCCTAATGATTGACCATAACTTCCAAAGAAATAATGTCGAGATAAGTCATCAATACTTAACACATCATTTCGATTGGTCTATTCCATCTTGTTTCAACATCTTCCACATATCTAGAGCAAAATGTCATACATTCCTCTGCCAAATACCCTTAAGCAATTGATCCTTTCGGATAACGCTTATTACGACAATAAGACTTCAACTTGCCCAAGAATCTACACAAAACAACATACTACGTAAATACATTTGAGTGAGAGGTATAATCAGTAGTAATTTGAAACGTGTAATTCAAATAACGCCTCTCTATAGGGTATCCATCGATAGAAAACTGGACCACCAACTCTTGCTTCGTGAGGAAGATGAATTAGCATATGCACCATAATTATGAAGAATGAAGGTGGAAATATCTTCTCCAAGTTGCATAAAATCAAGGAGACTCGATCTTGTAGTTTATCAAGTTCTTCAACCATTAGAACTTTCTCACATACTTTCATTATATTAGAAAGTTCAATGATACAAGACTTCACCTACTCGCATGCAACCGCGAACAGCTACTGGCAGTAAATTTTGCATTAATATGTGATAATAATGTGACTTTAAACCATAAGTCTTCGATCTTTAACACTGACCATCGAGAAATGTTTGATGCATAACCATCTGGGACTTTATGTCCTTCAACACTGTGAAAAACACTTCTTTTTCTTTCTTCGAAAGAGAAAAAATAGAAGGCGGCAAAAAATTTATTCCATTTGGACGTAATTGCGGATGAAGATCATGCCGAATTCCTATATCCACTAAGTCAAGTTGACTCTTAAGATTACTTTAGATTTTCTACCATCATTCAGAATGGTCCCGATAATATTTTCACAACATTCTTCTCATATGCATTACATCAAGATTATGTCTCAAAATCTTCTTTTTCCAATAAGGCAACTCGAAAAATTTACTCATCTTTTCCATAAGTCTACCTCGTTTGGACCATCCTCTTCATCAGACATCATTTGTTCGTCAACTTCACCTCTTCATTGACTTGCTTTGCCTTTTTCTTTGATCGTGCACTACTTGGTTGATTCATCTTCCATAAGTAAATTGATATTTTTCAACATTCTGATATTTGAGAGCCGGTTGTTTGGTTAGGAGCATTTCGAAACTCTTCATCACCATCAAACATATTCTTTTGACTTCTAAATCTATGATTATCAGGTAACCACCGACGATCCCACATAAGAGAACTTCTTTCCATTAACCAACCACTTCGAACATATTTCTACAACACAACAAGGACAAGCGTAATGACCTTTGGTACTCCAACCCGAGAATTTGCATACACAGAAAAATCATTATTGTCCATAATAAAGTCGCACGTAAATTAAAGTTCTCATTCGTCAACACATCGTAACGTTTCGCCCCTTCCCATAACTGTTTCAACTCTGCAATTAGCGGCTGCATGTAAATATCAATATCATTTCTGGGGCCTTTCTTGCCGGGGATTATATGGATAAGATGAAAGATGATTGTTTCATGCAATCCAGGGAGGCAAATTGTAGGAACAAGTACAATAGGCCAAGTACTATCGAAGTACTCATGAGTTTAAATGGATTAAACCCATCAGTTGCAAGACCGAGCCTGATATTTCGAGGATCTCTCGCAAAACTTGGATACTTGCTGTCAATGACTTTCAAGCTAAAGAATCCGTTGGATGCCGTAATAATCCATCATTGGTTCTGCCATCATGATGCCACCTCATAGACTCAGCAGTCTTGGAGGACATAAACAATCTTTGTAGCCTAGGTATGAGAGGAAAATATCGAAGATCTAATCGATTTTCTTTCTTGATCATGCTTGAGCTTCATCCTCAGTAACATTTTCTGCTCCTAATCATCCATCGAGATTTTCCACATACATGGAAAGAGTCCTGATTTTTCGATCACCCTAATACAATACATTCATTCGGACAACTATGAATTTTGTCATATCCAAGACCATTTGGCTCTTCAGCACTTCCAATTCTTCCCATCTCATGAAATCATTAACATCATTCTGACAATAATTTTCTGTAACATATGGCTGATGATGTGCATATTAAATGCATCTCGTAACATCCCTTCCATGTCATCTTCTCTAAAAGTTGGATGGTGAGAAGGAGCAGGATAAGTCGAATAACTCGTGGAAGCAGATCTATCTGATACAAACTCTCTATGAAATATCCATTTTCTATACCCCGAACAAATCCAAAAATAACTAAATGCTCGTACACAACTTCAAGAATGTGCTAGTTAATGTTAGCACAGTTCTTACAAGGGAAAAGGATCATATTCTCTTGGCTTGTATTCAGAAAAGCTAAATTTAGAAATTTTTTGACTCTATTTCGATATTCGACGCTTACCCTTGAGAAATCCATCCAACTCTTATCCACTTCGTATTTCTGGAGTTTCAAATTCAAATGTTAATTACTATATTATAGATAAATTTAGAACCTAAACAGAAGCATTACATTGAATTCTATCACCGTCTCTCTTTGTAGATAATCTGTAAATTCTAGAATAAATTCCAATTAGGTCTTAGATATACCCTGACCCTAAACTGAAAGAGTCACCCCTGACCTAAACATTTTTCGATCAAACCTTTCGACCCCGACAATTAGTCACCTTTCCTTTTCCTAAACAATAGTTTTGACTTTCATGCTTTTATTAGAACTTTATACAATCATTTGTACTGTATTAACTAATCAATCTAAAAATTACTAAATCTTTATATTGATAATTAAAATATTCTTATCTTTAATTGTGGAGAGATTTAAATACAAATAATAAATAACCTAACAACAAGTTATGAAGGTGAGTTGGTTAATTAGGATCGATTCTAATCTAAGAGTCTTTTTGATTATTTGGACATCTCGAACAATTATAATCAACCTACTAAAAATTAGTTAAGTATATATAAAATTTAGATCAAATCATGAATTAAATTTTATAATTTTACCATTCAAAGAAACGAGGTTCAAAGAACAAACATGGGTAATGTTCACTAAAACTCTTTGAGAATCAACCTTTCAAGAAAAAAACAGTAGACAAGTGCAAACAAAGGGTCCACAAATATAGTATTCACTGATTTGGAGCTTTAAAATCCTGAATTCACAAACACAAATGATTATCTAACATCAGTACAGGACTAACATTAACAAATTGAAAATAAAACAAAGTTCTAAAAGCAGACACATTCAAACAAGAAAAAGAATAAAGTCCAAATTCTCAAATGTTACTTCAAGGATTTTATGGTAACAAGCAAATAAGACCTATGAATTTAGGCTAAGATAAAGGAATGCTTCTTTTGTAAGGTAATAGGCACAATATGGTTGAAGTTTACTTTAATTATATATGTTATCCTTAGTTGTACCATTATTAGCAAGGAGAGTAATGAGTATAATGTCAAACAATACATCTTCCAAATATTTATATTATTCAACAACAGGCAAGGACCACAAGGAAACCATAATTAACATGTTTTGCATTATGAATTAGACCATGATTTAGAGTTTATTATCATAATTATAGATATTAATCTCATTTATATAAACAATGACACACATACAATAACACATGCATATAAGCATTGTACCTTATTTCACACATAAAGTGCTTTTTTTAAAGCCATGTGCCTTATCAATGCAAGTGTTCTAGCACCGACATCATACTTTGCGCCCTTAACAAAAATAAAGTTGGCGAGAACACCATAAACATACATATAAACATATGCAGCGCACTCAAGTCATATTGTAACAAGTTAATGGTGTGACCTTAAGTTCTTGCATCAGCAATATATTATTATAATAGACAAAAGGGACTCAAAAAAGTTTGAACAGGTATGAGCTATCAAGATCAAGAAAAGCCTATACTATCCAGATTCTGAGTTATGTGCCCATTTATTACTTAATTCCAGTAGGAGAAAACAACAGAAACCAAACTATCACTTTCAAAATGTACGTGTAGATGCTTTTTCCCTTTTTTTTAAGAATGTTATTTTCTGAAAATGGGTACAAATAGAATTATTTACCACTGATAGCATGTGGAGTTTCTTCTAATCTCATTTTTTCACTCATGGTGAGGAGGAAACAGTGAGATGCAAGTAGATAGACAAGATAGACAACATTGTGGCATATTGCTATGTCTTTTCCAAGATTCTGCCTAAGCTATTTGCCTTAATAGCAGCAACATCTACAAGGTAAAGCATTATAAACAGAGTTGGGAAGCTCATAGGCGCACGTAAAATTTCTAAACTGAACATTTCAATTACTAAAAAAATTAAAACAGTTACCTTGAATTTGTTATATCGAAACATAATTTAACAAGATCACAACATGATAATCTCCGATATTCAATATATTTCCACAACTATTCTTACTGAAATCGACACAATCTCAAGCAAACCACAACGACTACCACATGTTTGCAGTAACAAGATTCCAATTGAAAACCATGATACGAACACATAAGTTTTTCATCAATCACATCAAGAAGCAAATTGAATATCATGATTTCTTTTATATACTCACTAAAGAAAAGGAATGCTTAAGCAAAATGAATGAGCACATGTCTCCGTAATTCTACAAGTATGACAACAACGTAGAAAAGCCAAACACATGCGTTATTAGAGAAAAAGACCACGGTAGAAAAGTGACCTGACCCTCTTATCTTTCTCTTATATATATTTAGGAAGCAGTTTTAGGGGAAATTTTTAGGAAAATGATTAAAAAATGTTTTCTAGAATTATAACTGTAACTATTATATTTTACAGTAAGTGCAAATTTGAAAGAACCACAATCATGATACACATGATTCGACCTAAACTAGACCACGACCATGACCAAATTCATGCCCCTTCTCTTGCATACAAAACTAACATCTCTTTACTTGTACTTCTATCATTCCTCATGTTCTACTTCGGCAAAATAACAAACATACGGAATGCTCAAAGCCAAGTCTCAACTCTTACAAGTTATCAACAGAAACAACAAACTTAGTTCATGTGATTGCATAGATATCATATTGATGCATGAAAGAGAGAGAGAAACTGACCTGGTGGTGAAGACTCTCAGTCTTATCGACTAGCAGCTCTATCTTTTCCCCTTTATCTAACACTTATAGGAAGAATATTCAGTAAAAATGACCAAAAGCATGTTTCAAGTAAGATTGTCGATTAAAAAAAATAATCACAATTTAACATGGGAAAACTGCAAGTATTTTCATTTGGAAAAATCCACAAATAATTAAAACTAGTTGGAAAAAATCAATCCCACACCAATTACTCAGACACTTAAGATCTAAGAGAGGAAGTACTATATATGATAAATGAATATCATAGAATTCTCAATGTGAGTAAAGCTGTCTGTCACCATGACTATGTAGTCAAAAGAGAAGCCTAAAAATAAACGAAAGAAGAAAGGTAAACCATAAACCAATGTAAAACAGAGTACCATCTGATATCTTCTACTCTAGTTATTCCCATCATTTACGAAAAACTGAAATAACAACAGGATCATAACCATGGTGCATCTAATAAAAGCACATATACCTTTTATTGGCTTGGAAATGAAAATTGAGGGTGAACATTTATATAGGAAGAAGATGAAAATTACCAGTCCATTTTTGGCTTGTAATTGGGATCATAGCTTTAGGTTTCTGGTAAAATGAAAAACAATGAATGTTTCGTTCATCAGAAACATTAAACCAAAGGAAGAAAAACAAGAGAAAAATTTGGAATTACTAAGATTAAGACCCAAGACAAGATGCTAACCTTAAGAGTGATGAAATTGAAGAACGGCGAGAGTTATTCCTCTTCGGGGGATGGTCGAGAAATGTCGAGGTTTTTTATTGAAGTCGAGAGATTTATATCGCAACCTATACAGTTCATTCGAGATATTTATGTCCGATTTGTTGTTTAGTCGTCTCAAACGGGAACCAGAAATTTTGGAGGGTCGAAGGTGATAATCAAACTAGGGCTCGGGTAAATGAAACATTTTAGGGTTTTATAATAGTTCACGGTGTTTGTAAACCAACGCCGCCACATGCCAACTCTATTGCGGCGTTTGTAAACCAAACGCCACTATATTCCAACTCTATTGCGGTGTTTACTAAAAAATGCCACTACTTGACAAATCTATAGCGGCGTTTGTATAAAAACAACGCCATAAAAGTGCTACTGTTTTGCGGCGTTTACATAAAAACGTCACAACATATTACATTTATTGCGACACTTGTATAAAAACGCCACTAATGGCCAACTCTATTACAGCGTTTGTTGTAAATGTCACTATATATCTAACCTTTAGCGGCGTTTGTTGGAAAAACACCACAAAAGTATGACTCTTTAGTGCCGTGTTTGGATACAAACGCCGCAAAATGTTATATCTATAGTGGAATTTTTGGATACAAACGCCGCTAATTACCTTTGTGTACATTAGATTAGTTGATTTTACATATTTCACATAAACTCTAAGTTGGCTGATATATGTAGCTTATTATTTAACACAACCATACATTTTAATTAAAACATAATTTATGCATAAAATATGTAACAACAAATACATTAAATTTTAGAAACATTAAAGTTATGCATAAACAGTCTTCACCATATTGTTTACTAGAATTTATTACTTGTGCTCCTTCGTAGGGAAAGGACGTAGGAAAGATGTTGTCCTTGTTTGACAATGCATCGTTAAGTTTTTCCTCCGTGTAAACTCTATATGGAGAAACTCTTCATCCATTTCACCAAATAAATCTCCTACCTCCGATTCACCAAGAAGAGTCCTTGCGCACTTCAGTGCTTCACTTGAAACAAATAACGACCTTCCACCTACAGTATGAAACTTGATTGTAGGTGGCTTGTAAACTGAATAAAAATTAAAATAAATTTAAATAGATGATATAAATGTTTACTTGGAGTAATAGTAGAGGCAAGTTCATCTTCATTGAGGATAAATACTGCTTTTGCAATTGAAGATTCTTTCAACGCCACAGAGTTACCAAATTCAGTTTTAAACATCGGGTATTTATCTACTCCTCTATCATCGTTCTCAATAAGCTTCGAAGATCCTATATGCGTACAATCTATGAAATTTGACTGAGCATAGAAAAATAAATTATAGCAGCTGAAAGATTCATAGATTATTACCTTCAAGAAGGAGATCGACCATGGAAGGGTATGGAGCAATAGGAGTTCCTTTTGGGTCATCATCCAGTTTCGACGGCGAGACCGGACCGATATCCTCCCAACGATAATTTGATCCATCATCAGAGCAAATACGCCACTTAGACATTCCGTCGACGATAATTTCTCTTAGTCAAGGCAACACCTGCTCTTTTTTTCTCAAATATGTTAACTTTTTGAGTTTTCCCCATTTTTAGAAGACCAAAAAAATGAAAAAGATCATTAATGATAAGAGGGATCAAACCGTGCAGTTGTGTTATAGTTCGTTGGTGAGAGGCCCGATTTGGTCGCCGGGACATACAAACGACGACGTCGGTAGGAATCGTTTGAGAGCTATTGTTGTTTTAGAGAAAAGGCTTTGAGGGAAGAAGAGTTTAAATGATTTTAGGGTTCAGGTAGGAGAAAAGGAGGACTATATATTTAACATTTTACGGCGTTTATACAAAAAAATGCCACAATTGATTGCACTATTGTGGTGTTTGTTAAAACAACGCCACTATTGATTAACACTATTACGGCGTTTTAGGAATAAACGCCACTATATGTGTAATCTATTGCGGCGTTTGTGGTATAAACACCGCTAATTTACCGATTTATTACGGCGTTTTGGCTAAAACGCCACTATATGTTAATCTATTGCGGCGTTTGTTATAAAATTCGTAATAGACCACCCTATTGCGGCGTTTGTTGTAAAAACGCCGCTATATATCAACTCTATTGCAGCGTTTTTACAACAAACGCCGCTAAAGTATCAATTTGTGGCGCTACGATTGTAAAAGCTGCTATATGTTTAATTTTTGTGGCGTTTTCTCTACAAACGCCGTTGAAACCACTGCTACATATCAGTTTTGCTGTAGTGGTTTTACAAAGTGTAAGGGGATTCACACACATAATTCATTTTTAAAATTATAAAATTATTTTTTTAAAATTATAACTTTATGAATTTATAAAATTATTTTATAATTATTATTTTTATTTAATTGTGATTGTATTTATAAAATTTATAGGTTATAATTTTTTAGATCCAACAACTTCAGTTATAAAAAAGCAAAAAAAAAATTATTAAGTAATGTAGTTCAATTATTCAACTATTAATACCTGAGAAAAGATAGAGAAACTGCCTGTAAGACGGTGCCACCGGCAGGTGCATATACAACTTTTATGAGTGTGTCTGCAGCTAGGTTAGCTTTACGAGGGATCCATTGGAGCTGTGTTTCCCATTGTCTCTGCCGTAAAAGAACAATCCTACGGACCAAGGGTTGGACATTAGACGCATTAACATCGACCTGCTCAATAATCTTGATGGTTTCGAGACTATCGGACTAGATTGTAACCTTGCTGTAGTAGTGATTTCATGCGAGATTCAAACCAGTTGCAATGCCCAAAGCTCGGCTTGAAGCGATGTACAGTGGCCAAGGAATCGAGTGTAGCCTAGGATCCATCCTCTATTGCTGTCGCGCAACACCCCACCGGTAATGCTATCTCCTGTGACTTTAGATACTGTCCCATCACAATTTACACAAATCCAACACGGGGGCTCTCCCATTGAATGAGTCAGGGCAAAGCTTGGGATCGTGGCAGTTTCGATGTAAAAGTTGCTGTAAAATGTCTTGCCCAAAAAAGAGCTGCATGGAACGTGGAATCCATTGAGCTGCAATCCTAATTAAAAACAAAGGAATTCCTCCTTTTCCAAAGCTGCTAGAGAGGAAGAGATGATGCCAAGAGCAATTCAAGTCATCCAAGATAATGGTTCGTGTCAGGTTGCTATACAACCACTCTTCAAGGTTTTGGTTGAAAAAATTCTCATACCAATTCGATAGAACGATACGTCGCCAGAGCTGTGTAGTTTCACGACAATCACGTAAAACAAGTAGAATCGATTCAGTTTCTCCACAAACACAAGAAGTTGGGTTTGAAGTGAGGTGTCTCCTTGATCGTTCAAGGTTGGGATTAAAAGTATAATTTTATTATTGAACTAATTTAAAATTTTATAATTTTTAAAGAGATTAGATAACATTTTTTTCTTCATATTTATGGCACCTAACCTTAACCTATCTATAAAGGTACCGCTAAGAAATGTTTTTTTTTAGGAAATACGAGTTCGAATCTAAATGTGATCCGATGATTATAATTGAATTAATTGAACGTCTGGTTTTGAATATAGTTTGTTGTTTTTGATTTTTCACTAGTTTTGGTGAAGTATCCCATTTTGTTTTTCAGTTAAACTTACATAATAACCGACTCGGTTCAATTAGTGGAACCAGCCGGTTGTGATGTTTGCAAACTTGGTGGTGTGGAGGACCAAGGGTTTGCTTTGAGCTAATGGATTTTTGTTCTTTAATGAACTCTCGGGAAAAAGTCGGGTGGAGATCTGTTTAGCTAACGGATCTCGGGTTCAATTTCACTGTTGTCTAATTAAAGAGCCAAACACACGAAAAAAACCATAGGTACAACATGACAGAACACAATCCAATACAATACCACAACTGTTCGTATACCATAGCAAACAAGTATTGAATGACAATTCCGAAAGCAACATCGAAGCAGTTTAGGAATATCAAAGACTAGCCGTTTCCAAACCTCTATCAAAACAACATATAATATCCGATTACACCATACATGTAAACCTTCCACAATGAGACATTGAAGGACCACATATCCTGGATAAAAGAGTTATTGCTTCCCCTTAGTTCTGTTCTTAGTATGAGGGGGAAAGAGTATCAAACCTAAATGAAGAATGATAGTACAAACAAAAGAATCATCAAACCACCTAGTCCGCCATTTTAGCCAAGCGATGGACGGTACTTCTTGCTATTCTATTGCCAGGATCAATCTTCAGAACAGTTCTTAGATCTTCAGCCCCGAGTTTATATTTCTCCATGCTTTCGTACAAGAGTGCACGTTGTACAAGGACTTGCACATTGGTTTCATCATGCTCTAGCACCTGGATAGAGAAATGGACAATATAACTTCATCGGAAAAACTTGCGGATCATCAACCTATATTGATCTCAATAGATGTGATCGATAAGAATGCAAGCAACAACATCTAGATGAATAGATAATTAAAGAACCTTGCAGAGTGCAAATAGAGTACCATACTAATTACTCTCTCTCTCTCTCTCTCTCTCACACACACACACACACATTTGTTTGAGATCAATAATTAACAATGACAAGGAGCCTAACCCTATGAACTTTCAAATACTTGCTCTGGAGCCAACATCTTATCAAACCTCAACGCATGTCTTAGGAAGGATTAAGTAAATTCACAAATTCATTTGCAAACTATGTGCATGCAATTAAATTCCAATATAAATATTCACATTAATAAGGAGCTATAATATCTAGCAGTTTGAAGAGTCACTGTACCTTTGAACAATCGGCTACAGCCCTCTTATACTCACCGACCTCTTTATAACATGAAGCCCTACATGATAAAACCTCCATGGTGGCAGCCTTGTCGTAAGTCTTTTCAAGCAAAACCACTGCCCACGACAGCCACTTAATGGCATCAGCATACTGGCCTTGTTTCTGGTTGTTGATACCCTTGTTCTTGGCAGAAGATGCAGCGACACCGGCCGGGGGAGGAGGAAGCCCATCAAGCTCCGTTGTTGAGCTGCCATCGTTGCCTCCTCCCACTCCTCCAAACTCAGAGGCCAACCCCCAATCATCAGCTCCTGAAAATTGCTGCTCTCCACCTCCACCAGATGCTTGGGCAGCAACTCCGGTCGAAGCTGAAGAAGATGAAAAGAACATGTCGAGAGGATCACCGCCCGAGCTTTGAACGGATGGTTGACTTTGAGATCCAACATTCTTTGTAGGCATCCCAAAATCATCCATGTTCAAACCAGGAGCCACATTTGACCCCATAAAATCACTATTACTCGAACTGAAACCACTAGATGGAAACGCAGTTGTGCTCGGTTTTGAAGCATTCTGAAAATCCCCAAATGCATTTTCTGCAATCTTTGTCTTATTTCCTTTATTACTTCCCGTATTAAGGCTACCCGATGGTTTTGTTGAAAAATCAACAAAAGGACCAAAAGGGTCCTTTGAACCAATCCCACTTTTAACTCCGATTCCACCTACTCCTCCGGCCATACTTTTCATCGGAGCCCCACCAAGATTCTGACTCTTACTATTATTAGTATTGACATTAACATTAACACTTTCAATACCACTGTTATTATTATATCCACTGGAAGTTCCCCAATTCCCAGTACCTTTGGGCAATGAATCAGTCAAATTCCCCATCGAATATGTGCTTTTACCCGAAGAATTTGAAGTCGGATTGGAATTCTTCAAAGGAACTTTAGAATTAGTATTACTCTTCCCCTGTCCCAAAGCAGAACTAACCAAATCTCCAAACAAATTATTGTTAACGATTCCAACCCCAGAGCTCTTACCTCCCGAAGAACCCCAGCTCTTCCCAAAAATGTCTCTTACCATGGAACTGGGACCAGATAAGCCGGGTTGGTTGGCCTGATTCGGGGCGGATTGGTGAGTCCACGACGGCTTGTTTGGTTGCCACCCGGGCTTCGATTGTGCGGATGTTGTTGATGAATAAGATGAATATGAAGAAGTGGTTTTGCTCTTTTGGTCATTGAGGGATTTGGGTAGGCCCGATCCGAGGCCGAGATCGAATTCGAAGCTTTTAAGAGAACCAGATGAACCTTTCCCGTAATTGGAGTTCATGGTTTTTTTCCCTCGCAAAATGTGATGATCTAAGCAGAGATTAATTGATTGGATGTGGATTCGATCGAAGAACGTACCTTTTTAAAGATGAATCTAGTGTCTAGCAGGGCCGGCCCTGGGCCAGGGCAGGAGGTCACCTGTCTAGGCCCATAAAATAAATTTTTTTAGTATAATATTTTTTATTTTTTCTGATAATAAATTAAAAGATTGTAAAACAAAATAGAGTAATCTATGCATTTAGTACTTATACTATCAGTTTTGATCTATTTTAGTATCTAAATTTTTTATTTTTTTTCAAATTCATATCTAACTTTTATTTTTCATTTCATTTTAGTATATGTCGTTAAAAACTTAACGTGTTTAATACATAACTATCAGTCTTGGTTTGTTTTAGTATCTAAAATTAAAAAAAAATTAAAACTTAATGTTAAATTTTGAATGGATACTAAAATGAAATAAAAAAACTAAAGTTTTTAATGGCGGGTACTAAAATAAAATAAAAACTAAACTTTAAGTATGACTTTGAAAAAAATTAAAAGTCTAAGTACTAAAACAGATCAAAACTGATAATTTAAGTACTAAATATATAATTTACTCAATAAAATAATAGGCCCATGAATTTATTAAGGTGTCAACTATCTTTATTGAATTTTATATTAACTTTAATAAACTATTCTTTCATAAAATTCTAATTTAATATTTCTTTCTGAAAATTAAAAAAAAATCAATTGAACTATTTAATTTTGGTCTTTTCAAATTCCCATCATCAATTCACCAAATCTCTTTCCCGATTTTTCATATCAATGAAAAAATTTATTAATATTATTTTTTTTAAAACTTAATGAGAGGAAAAAATTTAATTATAATTAGTATGTTTTTTTTTCTCTTTCATGTTTCACGATTCATCGGAAAATTATTATTCTCATTTTTTAACTTATCATATTTGTATCACACGTAAAGTCACAATTGTTTGTTATCAATTATGGTACTTGAATAATATTGAAGATTGTTCTTAAAATTCTAGGTAGATCATGTTTTCAAATTCTTTCTTTTAATTTTATATATTTTCAAATTCTAGAAAAGATTGTTCTTTCATTTTCAAATATTATGTTATGTATTGAGAAAAATATGTTGGAAAGCATTGATGTTGACACTATCATCAATGCTTTTGCATTAAAATATTCGAATGTAATATTTTTTTATAAGTATTTGTATTCTTAAATATATTTTTTGACATCTTTTATATTGTAATGAATTACTATTTTTTAATTTTAAAAAATCTAATAAAATATTTATATTAGATATTTCTTAATTTTTTTATATTAGGGGTCTATTTTTTTTATTTTCGCCCCGAGCCTAAAAGTTGTCAGGGCCCTATCAATGGGTGAGCCTCGACCTGAAACAGCCAACCGATCGGCAATAACATTCTGATCAGGGCGGATATGCTTCACGATAGTGTCCCTATTATGATCACGTAGATTATGGAGGGCGTCCACCAAAGCATTTCCCTTTAAAGCATCGGACATAAACCTCAATATTATTCATTTCGAGATCAATATGCCAAAACCTAACCTCCAAGCATGCGAAAGAATATCGTGAGCAGCGAGTTCGGCAACGAGCACTGAACAACGTCCAAGGCTTCTTGTAAACCCAAATAATCAATCTCCATCAGAATTTTGAAGCAAACCTCTATCGATTAACAGCGCCATCCGAATTTGCTTTAATCCGACCTATGTGTGGACGAACCCAAGTCAACGAGGAAGTATCCACGCACCGACGTGATATTGTCAAAGAGTGGCCCTCCCTTTGCCTTAATTCGACCTATGTGTAAACGTTTGTTGGAAAATTCGTTGCAGAAGTGGCCCCTGCAAACTCATCCACTAAACGTTTGCAACAGAGGGTGAGGCCCTCCCTTTGAACAAAATCAGGATTAAAAAGAGTATTGCAACGAATTTTCCAAAGCTGCCAACAGTAGACATCAAACCAAAAGTTCCAGTTTTCTTCTACTCGAGCCCAAATATCAGTAGGTTTCAAGTTCTGTTCAAACCAGTCCGCAAATGGTAAAGATAAGTGTTAAAATTGCAAATGCTAGAATGAATAATTCCTCATATGTTATTTTAGAATAGAAACTATACAAATATATACAATTTTAATCTAACTAACTAACTGTCAATTAATTATAATTAAAACAGAAATAACAAACTTTAACTTTTAACACTCCCCTTCAAGTTGGTGGGTAAAAGATATCTTTTACCCCCAACTTGGATACAAGATACACATGTTCTTGTACTCTTAGAGTTTTAGTAAATATGTCTGCTAATTGCTCTGAAGAAGGCACAAACTCTGTCTTGATAAGTCCTTCTTGTATTTTCTCCCTTACAAAGTGACAATCAATTTCTATATGCTTTGTGCGCTCATGGTATACTGGATTTGCTACAATCTGAAGGGCAACCTTGTTATCACAATACAACTTGATTGGATACTTCTTTTCTAACCCAAGCTCATTGGCTAAACCATTCAACCAAGTCAATTCAGCTGATGTAACAACCATGCTTTTGTACTCTGCTTCAACAGATGATCTGGCTACAGTATTCTGTTTCTTGGACTTCCATGAAATCAATGAATTTCCAAACTTAATGTAAAAACCAGAAATAGACCTTCTTGAAATAGGACATGCAGCACAGTCTGAGTCACAATATGCTTCAAGCTCACAGCTACTGTTTGAATCCATCAAGATCCCTTGACCAGGATTCCCTTTTATGTACCTCACTATCCTCAATGCTGATTGCAAATGAGATTCTTTAGGCTGTTGCATAAACTGACTCAAGTGATGCACATCAAAGGATATATCTGGTCTAGTATGTGTGAGATAAATAAGTCTTCCAATGAGCCTTTAATAAACACTCTTGTCAGCTAACAACTCATCAACTTCATTACTCCCTTTTGTGCATAGCTCATCATACTCTGTTGTAGTAAGCCTAATATTTTGTTCAAGTGGAGTCTTTGCTGGTTTTGAACCACTTGCTCATGTTTCCTCAATCAATTCAAGAGCATATTTGCGCTGATTAATTAAGATCCCTTCTTTTGATCTGATAATCTCAAGACCCAAAAAATACTTTAATTCTCCAAGATTTTTCATCCTAAACTTCTTGTTCAAAAGACTCTTTAAATCATCAATCAAACAATTATCATTGCCAGTAATCAACAAGTCATCAACATAAATCAACAAAACTACAATCTTCTTATCCTTTCTCATTGTGAACAAAGAATAATCAAACTTGCTTTGTTCATAACCAGGCCCTAAAAGAGTTTCAGTTAACTTCAAATTCCACTGCCTAGATTCTTGTTTCAAGCCATAAAGAGATTTTTGCAGTCTACACACCTTATTCTCCCCCTTACTGCAAAAACCAGGAGGAAGTTCCATATATACCTCTTCAGACAAATCACCTTGTAAAAAGGCATTATACACATCAAGCTGAAACAGAGGCCAATGAAAAACAGAAGCAATGGCAAGAAGAAAACGAACAATAACCAATTTGACCACTGGTGAGAAGGTATCCACATAATCTACACCCTCTTTTTGACTATAACCCTTGGCCACCAAACGAGCTTTAAATCTTTCTATAGTGCCAGAAACATTATATTTAACCCTATAAACCCATTTGCAACCAATAGGAACTTTTCCAGGAGGTAAAAAGACAACTGACCAAGTTTTATTTGTTTCAAGAGCAAGAATTTCATCATTCATAGCTCGTACCAATTCTGGATGTTGAATGGCCTCATGATAGGATTTAGGTTCAACAGGATGTGAAATAGAGGAAATGAAGGATTTTGTAACAAGAGGAAGATGACTGTAGGAAATAGAATCTAAAATGGGATAAGTAGAAGTGGAAACAGAATTGCAAATAAAATCATTCAATAATTGAGGTTGTTTAGAAACCCTAGTAGACTTCCTAACCAAGATTTGAGCTACTGGACCTAGATGAGGTTCTGACTGTTGTGATGGTTACCCAGGTTCAGATGTGGAAGAAGAATCATGTGGGACAATAGGAACATGATGTTGACCAAAAGAAAGAACTAAAAACTCATAATCATAAATAGAAGGAGTGGAAGGAAAAAAGAATCTGCCTGAATAGGAAAATGAAAGGGAAACATCAGTTCATGAAAAATAACATCCCTATTGACAAAGAACTTCTTAGAAGTAATATCAAAAAAAAGATAACCTTTTTGAGTATTAGAATATCCCATAAAACAGAATATAAGGCTCTAGGAGCAAATTTATCAGTTGGTTTAGGATTAATTGCATAACACAAACAACAAAAAACTCTAAGGAGAGATAAGTCGGGAGGTTTGTGATAAAGCATTTCATAAGGAGTTTTCTATTGCAAAACAGAAGAAGGAAGCATGTTAATGAAACAAGCTGTTAACACACATTCACCCCAAAATTTAATAGGTATTTTTGATTGAAAACGTAAAGCCCTAGCTACTTCTAAAAGATGTCTATGCTCTTTTTCTGCAATTCCATTTTGCTGTGGAGTCTGAACACAAGAACTCTAGTGCAAAACACCAAGAGAAGAGAGAAAAGGAGTACAATGAGAATTGAAAAATTATGTACCATTGTCACTTCTAACAATCTTAGTGACAGAAGAAAACTGAGTGGAGGTAAATGAAATAAATTGTTTAAGGAACAAAACAACATCATTTTTAACTCTCAAGAGATAAACCCAAGTCATACGTGTGCAATCATCAACAACAATAAAAAAATATCTATAACCACTATGAGTAGATATCCTATAAGGACCCCATAAATCTATATGAATTAGTTTAAAAGGTTTTGAGGATCTAGTAAGACTAAGGGGAAATGGTAATCTAGTTTGTTTTGCTAAAGGACATACATTACAAGTATGAACAACATTTATATCAAATTTATCAGAAATATAAGAGGATAATTTTCTCATAGCAGAAGCAGAAGCATACCCAAATCTAGCATGCCAAAGACTAGTTTTATTAGAAACAGAAACTGTAGGTACAAAATGAGAAGAAGTAATATCCCCAGAACTAACCAAAGAATTAGAAAACAAATCAGTAGCTCCTTTAGTAGACTAAAAAATATAAAGTCCATTAAATCTTCTACCAATCCCCTTGATCATGCCAGTGTAAAGATCCTGCAAGTGTAAATATCCTGCAAGATACAAATGTCAGGATAAAAAGAAATGATAGAAGCATGATCTTTGACAAGCCGAGAAACAGAAATCAAATTATGAGAGAAACTAGAAACAAACAAGACATTAGAGAGAACTAGATCAGAAGTCAACTTATGGGAACCTATATGGGATACTAGTTTAGTTTGACCATTAGGCAGATGAACATAACGATGGGAAGAACATAAAACATGAAATTTGTAACATCCCCAACCCGTACCCGACCCGGATACGAGTCCGAGATGTCACATTACCTTTTTTTAAAACTTTACTCTTAACAAATAATAACAAAATACTTGAAAATTTTATTAAGAAAATACGATAATATACATATATTAATATCAGTTTACCAAAATACTCAGAGCATACACAACTTAACCCTTTAGTTACATGCCAACACCCATTTACATAACAAAATGACCTACTGATTAGGTTGCTTCTTATCTGATAGTTGCAGGAGTAATGCTGTCAGCTACTTAACATGTATCTTCTACTTTCTCGGATCCTACGCGTGAAACACTCACACGCTAAGTCATCGACTTAGTGAGGCAATGTAAAAATAATAATAGCAAGGAACTAAATGAAAATGCCATAATGATATGAAATGAGATGAAATCGTATACTTAATCAATGTAGTTTATATCACCATGATCCTTACCCGTAAGCATATTACATTAGCATTCACGAATTTGTATTAATAAGTTTATTGGCCCATGATACCATACTGAGAATCTAAGGTACGTGAGTATTGTGAGGTTGTGCACTATGCTGTCACCACAGATCGTATAAATTGCACCTAAGTGTCGCGTAGAGATTTATCCCGAAGGACCGCGTAGAATTTGTCCCGAATGACCACATATAAATTCCTTAAGAATCATATACATATGCCAAGGATCAATTATGTATCTCAAAAGACCTCACAAATATTCCAAAGAATATATATATATCCCGAAGAACCGCGTAGACCCTCTACCCTTGGCATGCCAACTATACATATAGTTCTCATATACAGAACATGGGCTTTTACAATTCACATAATTTATATCGCATAGACATAACATTCCATACCTTTATCACATAAACATTTCATTTTCCATACATTTATCCCATAATTCATATAACTTTTCCTACATATTCATGTCACATAATGCATATAATATGAATTCATGTCAAGTATCATAATATGGAATGTGATCATGTATCAAATATTGAATCTAGACTTATCACAAGTCTATAACTGAATATAATACTATATTCATGCTATGCATATGCACTCACCTATATTTCCTTGCTTTTTCCTCGATCGATCTTACTTGTCGATTGTTCCAGAACTCGATTAGGCTCAATATCTACATAAACATAATTTTAAATATGATTATCAGATTCCTAAGTCTTGAAATTAACTTCTAATAGCCTAAACAAATTGAAGGAATTGTTTTTTATTTTTTTCTTTAGGGGGAATCGGTTCCCTACTATGGGGGTATCGATTCCCCTCTGGCATTCTGGAATTTCATATTCGTTTGAGGGGGTATCGATTGCCCTTGAATGAGTACCGATTCCTCTAGCCCATAAATCCTATTTTGAGCTCAAAAATCATCTCATTTCAGCTCAAACCTTCATATTTTACTCCCTTTAATATTCCTAACTTTCATACACTTACTTAAACTAATTATTATCCATTCAATACCTCTAAAACTTAAAAAAAACCAATCCTCCATATAGAATTTAAGAATCTTACTCAAATTCCAACTTGTTCTAATTTTAATTCTATCACCTCATACTTCTTAATTAGCTTGATGACAAGTCAAATCTAGCTTCTAATTCTTATTATGACCTTTAATCCAAAATTTCATTCATGGCTCCCAACCTTTAATCTCCCTTAACTTAGAATTCTTTGAGTTTCTAGGTCCTTGTTTCTCTCCATCATCTTTCCTAAATCTTCATTAACCAAAACCATGCTTAACTCATAAGAATTAATCCAAAAGAAGACAACTCACCTTTGCTTGCAAGCTTCCCGGTTGGAGAAGAAGAAGAAGAAGAGAGAAATATCTGGAACCTTGTTTTCTCTCAAATAATTTCCATGTGGTTTATAAAATAACCTTAAGGAATATTTAATTATTTCTCTTACTAAAAGACTCATTTGCCCTGTTAATTTCCCTTCTTTGCTTATTCATCCTATATGAAACATTCCTATTAGATCTTTCAACTATTCAATTTATCTACTTTGGTCACTAAATTTTAAAATTTCACAATTTGATCACTAACTTGGTATGGAGGATGTTACAAATCTCTCTCCCTTAAGAAAATTTGTCCTCAAATTTTTATTGCATGAACAGATGAGGATATTGAAATCGCATATCTTCTTCACGTTCCCACGTAGCTTCTTCTACTTTATGATTCCTCCAGAGAACTTTAACCAATGGTACAGTTTTATTCCTCAACTGTTTTACTTTGTAATCCAATATTCTCACTGACTCTTCTTCATATTTCAGATCCGATTGGACTTCTACTTGTTCTGGTGCAATGATATGAGAGGGATCAGACCTATACCTCCGTAACATAGACACATGGAAAACATTATGAATTTTCTCCATTTCTGGTGGCAAAGATAACTGATATGCCACGGGTCCTATCCTGTTAACAACTTCATATGGCCTAATGAATCTCGGACTTAACTTTCCTTTCCGACCAAATCGTAATACTTTCTTCCAGGAGGATACTTTAAGGAAAACTTTATC
The DNA here is from genome assembly GCF_006381635.1 of Hibiscus syriacus. Lineage (NCBI taxonomy): Eukaryota > Viridiplantae > Streptophyta > Magnoliopsida > Malvales > Malvaceae > Hibiscus > Hibiscus syriacus. The sequence goes on from NW_024061774.1 coordinate 1,534,901, forward strand.
TCCAACCTCGAATTCAATCTCTTTTCTTTTAAGATCATAATAGGACTTTTGCCGATCAGAGGCCACTTTGAGGTTATGCTGAATTTCTTAAACTTTATTTTCTACATCTTGAATCAAATCCGGACCAAGAATACTTCGATCTTTGAGTTCATACCAATTTAATGGAGTACGACATTTCCTCCCATATAATGCCTCATATGGGGCCATCTTGATACTAGACTGATAACTATTGTTGTAAGCGAACTCTGCCAGAGGCAAATACTTTTCCTATGATCCTTTGAATTCCATTACGCATTCTCTCAACATATCTTCCAATATCTGAATAGTTCTCTCTGATTGTCCGTCAGACTGAGGATGAAAAGCCGTACTAAAGTTTAAACGAGTTCCCAACGCTCCATGCAAAGATTTCCAGAATCTCGAAGTGAATCGAGGGTCTCGATCAGGAAACAGGCAGTCCATGCAATCTAATAATTTCTCTAATATACAGTTCTATATATTTTTCCATAGAGAAATCTATTCTAACCGGAAGGAAATACGCTGACTTAGTCAATCGATCAATAATTACCCAGATTGAATATCTTTTGTTCGGAGTCAAGGGTAACCCCGAAACAAAATCCATCGACACATTTTCCCATTTCCATTGAGGAATGTATAGCGGTTGCAATAATCCTGACAGAACTTGATGCTCAGCTTTAACTTGTTGACATATCAAACACTTGGACACAAATTCAGTAATGCTTCGCTTCATCCCTGGCCACTAATACCGATCTTTTAAATCCATATATATCTTGGTTCCACCCGGGTGCATCGTCAATGGACTGCAATGAGCCTCGACCAATAAATCTTTCTTCAACTCTTCATCGTCTAGTATCACAATTCTTCCTTTATAATACAAATTTTCATCCGACTTAACCTCAAAGTCTTTAATCTCTTTACTCTTTACTTGCTCAATTCTTTTCAAACACCTCTCATCTTTACTTTGTAATTCTCCTATTCGTTCCAACCATGCTGGTTTAAGTTTTAACTCTGCACATAGACCACCATCTTTAGTCATAGATAACCTTGCATCCATCGCTCGTAAAGCTGAAAACGTCTTTCTACTCAAAGCATCTGCTACCACGTTAACCTTCCCAAGATGATAGTCAATTATTATATCATAATCTCTCAAAAACTCAACCCATCTCCTTTGTCTCAAATTAAGCTCTTTTTGAGTCATCAGATATTTCAAGCTCTTATGGTCTGTATACAAGTAACATCGTTCCCCATACAAATAATGACGCCAAATATTAAGAGCGAACACCATTGCAGCCATTTCTAAATCATGGGTGGGGTAATTCTTTTCATGTGGTTTTAACTGTCTCGATGTATACGCTACTACTTTTCCTTCTTGCATTAATACACAACCCAAACCATTATGAGATGCGTCACTGAATACTATAAAATTCTTTCCAGATTCCGGTTGAACCAATACAGGAGCTTCTGTCAAAATTCTCTTTAAAGCTTCAAAACTGTCTTGACATTCAAGAGTCCAAACAAACGGTACATATTTTCTCATCAGCTTCGTTAAAGGCAGCACTATCATCGAAAAATTCTTAACGAATCTTCGATAATAACCGGCAAGTCCAAGAAAACTCCGAACTTCTGATACATTCTTTAGAACTTCCCAGTCCATTATAGCTTTTATCTTTTGAGGGTCCACCCGAATCTCATCTGCAGAGATCACATGCCCCAAGAAAATCACTTCATTAAGCCAAAATTCACATTTGGACCATTTGGCATAAAGCTTCTTATCTCTGAGAATTTACAACACTATTTGTAAATGTACGCTATGCTCTTCAATGGACTTCGAGTAAACCAATATGTCATCAATAAAGACAACAACAAACTGGTCCAAGTAGGGCTTAAAAATAATGTTCATGAGATCCATGAAAGAAGCAGGTGCATTCGTTACTCCGAATGACATTACAATGAATTCATAATGACCATATCTCGTTCTAAAAGCAGTCTTTGGAATGTCCTTCTCCTGAATCTTCAATTGGTGATAACCAGAACGTAAGTCAATCTTTGAGAATACCGAAGCTCCTTTTAACTGATCAAACAAATCATCAATGCGTGGGAGGGGATATTTATTTTTGATTGTCACCTTATTGAGCTGTCGATAATCAATGCAGAGACGCATTGATCCATCATTCTTCTTAACAAATAACACCTGATCTCCACAAGGAGACACATTTGGTCGAATAAATCCCTTCTCTAACAACTCTTGCAATTGATTCTTTAACTCTTGCAATTCTTTCGGAGCCATCCGATAAGGTGTCATTGCAATTGGAGCTGTTCCCGACATTACTTCAATTTGAAATTCTACCTCTATATCTGGATGTAATCCTGGCAACTCAACAAGGAAAATATTAGGGAATTCCCGAACTATTAAAATCTCATTCAATCCTTTCTCTTTCTCTTTACCTTGACATCCTTGTAGCAATAGCTTCTTAGTAGACATTAATGATATTACATTTGCTAAAGGATTAAACCTTTCACTGATCACACTTATTTATGTTCCTCCTGGACTCTTCAGGGTTATATTTTTCAATCTGCAGTTAACATCCCCATAGTACCGGAACAACCAATCCATTCCCAGAATCACTTCAAACTCGTCAAAGGGTAATTTCATCATATTATCAGGGAATTCAATTCCCTGAATCTTTATGGGACACCCCTTATAGACTTTGTTTACTTGAGCACTATGGCCTAAAGGATTAGTTACTATAATCTCATTACTCGTGGCTTCTAAGGGAATCCTCAATTTCTTTACTAATTTACTTGTAATGTAGGAATAATTAGAACCCAGATCAATCAGTACCAATACTAATTTATCATACAGCTGAAAAGTACCTGCTATAATATCAGGATTATCCCGATCTTCACTTGTCTTTAAATTGTATACCCGAGAAGTTGAGCGAACTTCATGCTGTGCAGAGGATTCAGACTGGTTTCTTCCTTTGCCCCTTCCTCGTCCTCTCTGTGAGGCAGAGCCAACTCTTTCAGATGGTGCAGGCTCACCAACCATCAATGGACAGTCCCGGATAAAATGTCCGGCATCTCCGCATCGGAAACAAGTCCCAGCAGCCATCCGACAAGCCCCAGAATGGTTTTTCCCACAGTGTTGACACTGTCTCACTTGACTCTGTGTGGATCTCCCAGCACCAGATCCCACTGATTGCGTCTGTCTAGGTCTTGCCTGATTTTCTCCTCTAGCAGATGATGCAACAGATTCTGATCTAACTTGTGATCAAAATCCTGAGTCTCTTCCTCTTTTTGGTGGCTATGAGCTAGAAGAAACACATATCCTCTTTGATGTCTGAACTCTAAAGTCCCTGAATCTCTCATTCTGAGCTCTTTCAAGAGCCTTGGCATGATTGATCACCTCTTGGAACGAGGAAAAATTCAATACTATCAACATCTCTTTCAATCTAGGGCGTAAGCCCTCTATAAACCATTCACAAGCCTCTTTTTCAGTTGGTACTAGCTCAAATGCAAACCGACTAAGCTTGTTGAACTCACATTCATACTCATATACAGAGTGGTTCAACTGCTTCAAATTCATAAACTCTTGCTTCATTTGCCTAATGAACTACTCTCCAATGTACTTGTTTTTGAATTCTTCTAAAAACAAAGACCAAGTCAACTGGTCATTTGACATCCTCATGGTGACGTTCGTCCACTATATCCTCGCCTGACCCCTCAGTAACGAAACAACTCCATCTAATTTCTCCACTTCAGAGCAGTGGAGACCATCCAACATGATTTTCAAATCATTTAACCAAAGATCTGCCGCAACCGGACCTTCCTCGGCTTCTCCCTTAAATTCAGGAGCTCTTAAACCTCTCAACTCTTTTGCTACATTCATTCTTTGAGTTGGTGGAGCAGGAGGTTGAAGACGCATCATAATAGCGTCTAACGTTCTGAAGAACGTATCATGATCTTGCACAGGCACTCCTTGAGATGCATGTTCTTCACCTTGCCTGACCAGGGCAGGTGAATTACTGCTTTCAAGCTTTCAGCAGGCCTATCTTCTCCTACTTCACTTCGGGAGCTACTATGTCCGGACATCTAATAAGAATAAACATATCACTCCATTAGCAAAACAACATAATCATACTATACCAGATCAGAAGTTCTCACTTTTTGTTGGCATGTATTCTATTTAAAGACTCTATAGACTCCGATTTATGCCTAGAATCGGCTAAACCATAGCTCTGATACCATTAAATGTAACACCCCCAACCCGTACCCGACCCGGATACGAGTCCGAGATGTCACATCACCTTTTTTTAAAACTTTACTCTTAACAAATAATAACAAAATACTTAAAATTTTTATTAAGAAAATACGATAATATACATATATTAATATCAGTTTACCAAAATACTCAGAGCATACACAACTTAACCCTTTAGTTACATGCCAACACCCATTTACATAACAAAATGACCTACTGATTAGGTTGCTTCTGATCTGATAGTTACAGGAGTAATGCTGTCAGCTGCTTAACATGTATCTTCTACTTTCTTGGATCCTACGCATGAAACACTCACACGCTAAGTCATCGACTTAGTGAGGCAATGTAAAAATAATAATAGCAAGGAATTAAATGAAAATGCCATAATGATATGAAATGAGATGAAATCGTATACTTAATCAATGTAGTTTATATCACCATGATCCTTCCCCTTAAGCATATTACATTAGCATTCACGAATTTGTATTAATAAGTTTATTGGCCCATGATACCATACTGAGAATCTAAGGTACGTGAGTATTGTGAGGTTGTGCACTATGTTGTCACCACAGCTCGTATAAATTGCACATAAGTGATGCGTAGAGATTTATCCCGAAGGACCGCGTAGAATTTGTCCCGAATGACCACATATAAATTCCTTAAGAATCATATACATATGCCAATGATCAATTATGTGTCTCAAAAGACCTCACAAATATTCCAAAGAATATATATATATCCCGAAGGACCGCGTAGACCCTCTACCATTGGCATGCCAACTATACCTATAGTTCTCATCAACAGAACATGGGCTTTTACAATTCACATAATTTATATCGCATAGACATAATATTCCATACCTTTATCACATAAACATTTCATTTTTCATACCTTTATCCCATAATTCATATAACTTTTCCTGCATATTCATGTCACATAATGCATATAATATGAATTCATGTCAAGTATCATAATATGGAATTTGATCATGTATCAAATATTGAATCTAGACTTATCACAAGTCTAGAACTGAATATAATATTATATTCATGCTATGCATATGCACTCACCTATATTTCCTTGTTTTTTCCTCGATCGATCTTACTTGTCGATTGTTCCAGAACTCGATTAGGCTCAATATCTACATAAACATAATTTTCAATATGATTATCAGATGCCTAAGTCTTGAAATTAACTTCTAATAGCCTAAACAAATTGAAGGAATTGATTTTTATTTTTTTCTTTAGGGGGAATCGGTTCCGTACTGTGGGGTTATCGATTCCCCTCTGGCATTCTGGAATTTCATATTCGTTTGAGGGAGTATCGATTCCCCTTGAATGGGTATCGATTCTCCTAGCCCATAAATCCTATTTTGAGCTCGAAAATCATCTCATTTCAGCTCAAACCTTCATATTTTACTCCCTTTAATATTCCTAACTTTCATACACTTACTTAAACTAATTATTATCCATTCAATACCTCTAAAACTTAAAAACACCAATCCTCCATATAGAATTTAAGAATCTTACTCAAATTCCAACTTGTTCTAATTTTAATTTTATCACCTCATACTTCTTAATTAGTTTGATGACAAGTCAAATCCAACTTTTAATTCTTATTATGACCTTTAATCCAAAATTTCATTCAATGGCTCCCAACCTTTAATCTCCCTTAACTTAGAATTCTTTGAGTTTCTATGTCCTTGTTTCTCTCCATCATCTTTCCTAAATCTTCATTAACCAAAACCATGCTTAACTCATAAGAATTAATCCAAAAGAAGACAACTCACCTTTGCTTGCAAGCTTCCCGGTTGGAGAAGAAGAAGAAGAAGAGAGAAATATCTAGAACCTTGTTTTCTCTCAAATGCTTTCCACGTGGTTTATAAAATAACCTTAAGGAATATTTAATTATTTCTCTTACTAAAAGACTCATTTGCCCTCTTAATTTCCCTTCTTTGCTTATCCATCCTACATGAAACATTCCTATTAGATCTTTCAACTATTCAATTTATCTACGTTGGTCACTAGATTTTAAAATTTCACAATTTGATCACTAACCCGGTATGGAGGATGTTACAAAATTGCAAGCCCTTAAAAACATATAAAATATGATCAGTCTCACAGGTATCAATTATCCAACGAACACATTATGTCATTTGAAGCAATTAAACTATAAGAAACAATGCCTGCAAGATTCACACTGGAATCTAAGGTTGAGCTCTTGTTCAACAAGCTTAGGATCTGATTATACTACTCAGAAGTAAAGGCAGGCACAGTCGAGACAAGAGAGGAAATCACCGAACCATTCTCAGCCTCTCCATCAGCAGTGTGCACAGAATTAACTGCCATGGCAGCCTGAGGAGCCTTCTTTCTATTGAACTTAAAATCTGGTGGAAAACCGATAAGCCTATAACAACGATCACGACTGTGTCCTTTGACTTTGCAATATTCGTAGGTTCCACTAAACCGCCTTCGATCACTCCCTTTAGAAGAAGTCGAGAACATTACAGAAGCTTCAATGGGTGCATCAGTCAGCTGAACTCGATGAGATTCCTCCTGAATAATCATGGAGTACGACTGATTAACAGTAAGAAGAGGCTTCATAATGAGAATCTGACTTCGAATCGCAGAGTAGGTTTCATTGAGACCCATCAGAAATTGGAAGAGTCGTTGTTGAGCCACATGAATTGAATTCTATTGTGCAGCCTCACAATCATAGGAAGAGAAAGGGACAAGAGCAGTGTACTCATCCTATAAGAGTTCAAGACGAGTAAAGTAAACTGAAACGGAGGAATTGCCTTGAACAATAATAGCAATCGACCGATGCAAGAAAAAAAATCCTAGAACCATCAATTTTATCGATTCGTTCCTTGAGGTTTTTCCAAACATCCTCTACGTTCGAAGAAAATACAATACCAGCACAGAGATCCTGACTTACAGAATTCAGAATCCACAAGAGCACAAGCGCATTGCATCGCTCCCACTAAGATTGCAACAGACCTTCATAATCCTCCCTTCTACAGCTTTCATCCACAAAGCCAAGCTTATTCTTGACCAGAAGCGCAATACGCATGGATCTTCTCCACACACTGTAGTTTTCAAAGCCGGTGAGCTGATGCGATACCAATTGAATGCCAGACGTATCTGAGGGATGCAGAAAAAGGGGATGATTTGAATCGATCGTGAGAGCCATGAACCCTAGAAAAAATAATTTGGGAAAAAAGAATGGTGAATGGAATTGCTGCGGAGAAACACTGAGCCACAACGCTCAGTGAGAAATGGGCCAAACAGAAAACCCAAGTAACAATGGCCTGGAAACTGATACCATGTTAAAATTGCAAACTAGAATGAATAATTCCTCGTATGTTATTTTAGAATAGAAACTATACAAATATATACAATTTTAATCTAACTAACTAACTGTCAATTAGTTACAATTAAAACAGAAATAACAAACTTTAACTTCTAACAATAAGAAACCATTTAATTTCTCAGCTCGGATTACCCTTGGCCAAAGAGCATTAGCCATATTACAACGACGAAGAATGTGGTCCACAACTTCAGCACCCCTTCCACAGATCCTACACGCATCGAAGGTCGAGAGATGAAATCGGAAGTGTTCCATGTTTGTAAGGAGTCGCTCATGCATAGCAAGCCAAAGAAAGACTCTAATCCTCCGTGGAACTTCAATACACCATAAAATTTTCCACTGTCTTTGGTTATCACCCCCTTGAATCGAGAGATGGCTTTATAAGCAGAGGAAACCGAGAAGTGCCTATCGTGCTTCAAGCGTCAACCGGGGACATCCGGGCGCAAATGATTTTGTGGGGGAGGGAGAGTGGCTATGCGTTGAATTATATTATTTAGCAGCAAGGGAGACAGCTTGTCCCAGTCCCAAGACCCCGTAGGTAAAGTCATCTCACAAATCGGAGTTGGTTGGGGAGTGTTGGGGCCTATGTACGAGAAAACAATCCTTTCCTCATCCTCTAACCAATGATCAAACCAGAAATCCGTGTCTTGACCATTCCTGACATTCTAAGAAATGCATTCGATAAGATCATCCCAGATTTTTTCAAATCTCTTCAAAGTCTCGATCTAGTAGCAGGGCTTAATGAAAACGGAAAAGGGTCCTCGCATTTATACTTAGATCAGATGACACTCGCCCAAAGTTTCTCCGGCTTAGTAATCAACTCAAACCCATTCTTCATTAAAAAAAGCTCTATTCTGAATAAATAAGCTTCGCATACCAAAGCTTCCATTATCAATGGGTTTTTGCATAGTTTCCCATTTCACAAGCAGGATGCCAATGTTGCCATTACAAGTTCCCCAAATAAATTTACGAATAATTTTTTTTTCATTTAGGTAACCACGTGGATTGCATAGCATATACCGAGATAACTTCTTTCCATTTCATCATTAAATTTTAATAGAGAAGAAATTTGATAGAAAAAAAAATAAGGATCGCTTATATATGAAATGCAATTAATTATTTATATTCAATATTGTTGGAAAAAAGGTGAATTACTTTGATGAGTTTAATATTTATATTAAATTTGGATTCCCTTTAAATATTACAAATTAAAAGATATTATTTAATTTGAATATTAGTAGGATAATTACTCTTTAAATATATCAATTTAAAAAGGTTTTTATTATCATTTTAACTTTGAATGTAATACCCAAAATTTTGGTTAATGACCAAAATGTAAATTTTGAAAGTTTAGTGGCAAAGTATAAAGTTTGGAAAAGTTTAAGGATTTAAAAGGTAATTTTCAAAAGTTTAGAGACCAAAAATGTAATTTTTAAAAGTCATGTGTTTTGACCCCATAAATAGTTCACCCCACAAGAATGACGTTTTGATGGAAATCGTATTCTTAATTCGGAATTTGTGTTAAAAGTTATAAAGTGTTTAAGTTCGGTAAAAATTAGATAAATTAGATCGAATAATTTTTTTTAAAAAATGATGATAAATTAAGTTTAAAAATATTATTTCCACATTTTAAAATGGTGAAAAATAATATAAATCAATAGATTTGAGAATTTATTTTCATGTTCAATTTGGATCGTAGGATTATAGTGACAATAAATATAAGGTTTATTAATGGTAAAATTATAATTTCTCAATTAAATAAAATTCATTTAAGTTTTATAAATGACAAATTAACATGAAATTAACTAGAAATTTCATGAGACCAACCTCATCTTCATCCTCCATTGCCGCAAACTCCAACCCTAGGTGAAAGAAACTTAATTTTTTTATTTTTAAGCAATTTTATTTTGTTTTTGGATTAACACGTGAAATAGAAATTTGTTCTATTCGAAAAATACTATTATTAGTGAGGCACAAAGATACTAGCAAACACTCTTCTTCTATATGCTACGAAGTCTTGCATACATACATACAAACATAATTAATCATAATTATAACCCCAACAAGAAGGTTTACTTTTGTAGTCATAATCCTTAAACACTATCCCACCATACTTTTCAGCTGCCTGCCTGCTGCTAATGACAACCCCTTCTTGCTTAGGAGCTCGAGGTACAGGTAGAAAATACCAGGTTTCGTAGCACGGCTTAGTGGGTGGACGATAGTTGCTAAATGAAGGCTCATCAGGTCCTCCAAGGCAATATTCATTTGGATCAGTTGGCTTCCGGTGATGGCGATGATGATACCGTTCTTGCGACGACTCTCGCCCGAAGCGTTCCTCTATAATGGCGAAGCCATCTAATGCAACCTTTTTAAGGCAATCGACTTGATTATATGCCATGAATACTGCAAAGTATAACCACTGGAATTGCTTACTTGTTTTGCAGAGAAAATGGTTCGAAGGGGTCCCCAATATTTAAGGAAAATTTAGGTTTGAAAGTGGGAGCTTGCTTGCAACTTTGGATATTTCAATGGATCGAGTAATGGAGGAATGTTTGTGGAGTGATGATCTTCCGAAAATTTTAAATTCTCGTATAATTTATAATTTTATTATAATTTTTACTAATAATTTATTTTCACCGTTAAAATTTTATAAATTTATTTTTTCTTAAAATTTTATAAGTTCGTTTTTCATATTATAAAATTATATGTTCATCTCTTTTTTCTTTTGTTAAGCCGAGTGAATATAAAATAATATTTGTCTGAAATACTCTCATTCATATGACAAAGAATATTTATATACCTTTTCAAACGTGATGTTCAAATTCGTAACTTCAAAAAAATTACGATAATATCTTAATCATATCGTTTGGTCAATACATATGTTTTAATTATGATAATGTATAGAAGGAAAGAATATGTCCTTGTAGAAAAGAAAAACAGGGGGCTGTGGGTTTCTATTATCCCAACTTTTGATTTTTAATTCCATTATTCTTGATTAAAATGCATATTATTGCAGCGAAATGGGAAAATAACCTAATGCAGGTATCTGTCTCTGTCGTCGGCTCTTTTTCGTGGTCATTGAACCTAGTCACAAAACTAAAAATTCTATATTTAGAAACTATGATAAAATTTAAAAAATCAATTCAAAATCAAATAATTTATAAAATGTTTATTTTTAACAAATACTAAAAATACATTTTCTTTGTATGAACCGGAGGATTGAGAACCTAAAACATGCAAGAATGGATCTTTGGAGGAATTTTTACTTTTCGCATTTCTTATCAATATCAGCGTTCATAATTCATCTAAATAAATAAAAAGGTGTAAAACTGAAAGTAGGGTAAAACTAAAAGTATTACATTAGGTGTAGAGCTGGGTATATGGGTTAAGACGTGGGTTTTGGACATAAAAAATTGAAGTTCATTTAAATTGCGAGTTTTTTTTAGTCCGACCGTTAAACCGTGGGTTTAATGGGTATAACGGCGGGTAGCCCACGAAGCCCGCAATAGCCCGCTTAATTTAAAATTTATAATTTTAGAGAAAATAAACTTAAAGAATTTTATATAAAAAGAAAATAAATTACCTATAAATATGATGTTACTTATAATCATTCTAGTTCTTAAATTTATTAGGGCATTTGTCATAATTCTACCGCTGTTTGATATTTTTTTTCGTTTACAATGTATCAAATTATTCTTCATTTTAAAAAATAAAAATTAAAAGGTTTATATAGTATTTTAGTCTTATAAAATTTACATCATTATCACTTTGGCATTTAAAGATTTTTTATTTAATTTTGACCTTTATTTTTTTATGAAGTATGTTATCCATTTCGCTCTTTAATTATAAAAAGTCACGTGATATTCTAATAAGATATCGCATTACACGTAATATTTGGATTAAAAATAAGAAAGAAAAGAAAAAGAAAAATTGAAAACATACTTTTCAACTTTTAGGGTGTGTTTGGTTCACAGAATGTAAGATTACCAGTGAGAATAAAAGATTATCAGGGAATAGGATTACTGGGAATGTTGTATTTTGTGTTTGGTTGGTTTAGCATGAATGTAAGATTACCGTGTTTGGTTAAAGGAATAAAAGATTATTGGAATGTATATTTGACCAAATTGTCCTTATTATATATTTGTTTTTTTAACAAGTTGAAAAATATTTATATATTTTCTTTAAAAAAATTTAAATTCATAAAATTTATATAATTTTTTTTACAAAATTGAAAATATAAAAATGTTTAATGAAAGGGTAAAATTTTATTTTAACCCCTGAACTTCATATAAAATTTTAATTATAGACTTTTTTTTGTAAATCTAAAATAGTTTAAGGATAAATTTATAATTTAACCTTCGTAGAATATTTATTATTCAATGACAGAATAAGGATATTTTTGAAAGAAAAAAAAAGGGCATTTTAGTCCAAAACGCCAGTAATCCAACAATACCTAAGGAAATGGAGGTAATGACATTCCCGGTAATATACCCCCAAAAATCCACTATTGATAATGTAAGATTACCGGGAATGACATTCTGACGCCAGACAGAATAACGATTATCCTGTAGGCTAGTTCCAACAGATGATTCACAAGAGAAAATTCGCCCAAAAACCAGAGAAAAAAAGTCTCTAGGGTTTAATAAAATATTATAAAATCAAAACTATCCAAAATCAGTCCACAAGCCGGACTGTTATAGCCAAAAATCTTGTTTATCGGAATTTTACCAAAAATAGAAAAATCCCGAAAATCACTCTAAATTTAAATTCAAAATAAAATAAGCAATCTGTAAAAAATCCGACCGAAATCGGATTTAAAATGACTTTCTAATTGACAATCGAAATATTACCATAAATAGTAAAAAATATCTAAATTTAGTGATTCGGAGGGAAAAACGGTAGAATTTGAAGTCAAAAAAATATCTCAATGTGGACAGCGTGTGCGTCGAAAAGATCTTTCCGAATTGGGTCTTATGTGTGATTCTGACACCCGTAGCCAAAGTTATGACCAAAAGACTGAAGCACAGCACACTCAAAACGGCCTCAATGAGGAACATATCACAATCAATTCCCGCCTTTGCGCTGATCTGCCAACTCATGGTATCTCAGCGCCATCAGTGTGCAATCTGACAGCTCAGCATCATCTGTCTCGGATTCCCCTGCATCACATTCCCGGCCAACCAAACGAGAGAATGTAGATCCAATCCCATTGGAATCTCATATTCCCCCAACCAAACACACCCTTAAAGGCTTTTACAAAAGAAAAATTGTTAGATTTGTATAATGTTCGACTTTATTGAATTTTTCTATTTGAATTTCTTCTTCTAGACATTTATGTGTCTTCATATTATAGCCTTGAATAATCGTGTTTTATAAAAGTATAATGTATTTATTGTTTTATTTATTTTTCAATTTGGTGATATAAGTGAATATTATTTTTTTAATTTGAGTTTAAGTAATTATATCGTTATATATATATATATTAATGAATAAAAAATTAAAAAAATATTATTTTATAATCATTTCTGACTATTTAAAATAAAATTTAAATATTATTTATTATTTGACATTGCTACATTCATTTTCAAGTTACTAAATCATTTTTAAAGGTGTAGCAAGTTAAAATATTATTTTTTATTGTATTTAAAGCATTTAAAATTATTTTTATTTAACGGGCCTCGGGTAAGCTCGTTTAACCCGCGGATTAAATAGATGGGCCGCGACCTTAGAATTCAAAACCGTTTATAATTACGGGCTTTTTAACCCGCTCCGTTTAAGTCCACACTGCCAAAACCCACGGGCTAAACGGGCGAGCCGAATTAGGTGTATGTGAATCTTTTTTTACGATCAGTAAGAATATATTATTAATAAACCAAATATTCGAGTTGAGTGTCTCGTCAAAAACACCCCTAATCTTAAATGGAGTAAAAGAGCACCCTCAACGACAAAGAAAAACAAGGATGGACAAACCATTAAGCAGACCCAAAGGGAAGCACTCGACAAAATATCATCAAACCTCGCCTTAACATACAGCAACAAGCACAGCCAGATACAAACAACCTCCCTAGGCTAGCACAACCGAATTAAAGACCAAAACGCAGCAGACCCATAAGCAATAACAAAGGCAGGAGGCCAAACAATAACAAACGCTACACTTACCACCATGCTTTAAGTAATCATGCCTCGATATACCTCATCGAAAACGTTCCACCATTTTCGTGGCTCAATAAAGGAGAAACGAACCAATTAAGAACGCATTGGCAATCCGACTCAACCTCAAGACAAGTTTTTTCCAAGTCATCCCGCCTCTAGTCAAAAGCATCTTCACCAAACTTGGCCCTGCATCCACTGAAGCATTCATTTATTTCACTACCTCCAACAAGACCGAACACATCTCAGCTTCCTATTGCCTTTGCCATCTTTGACTCATTCCCTCGCCACCTAATCACCAAGGCTCCTTCTTGGATCACGACAACAAAACAGACTCCTAGGCACCTGGCCACCTAATCACCAAGGCTCCTTCTTGGATCCGCAACCCTCTCGAAACGATGAACCTTGAGAAGGACGAGAAGTTCTCCTCCTTAAACTTAGAATTTACCCATACAGCCGCCAACCCACCCGACCGACCTACTGCCAGAGAGAAAATAAACTCAAAAACATCAACACACCCAGTTTTCCGACCATCCACTTCCAACACGCACACAAACTTTGTTCCTGTAAAAAGCACCATCTCTGCCCTATATTTGTAAAAAAAAAATTAGCCTTACATCTTTCTAAGGCTCTTAGATTGAATAAAATTTAATGCTGATGCTAACTCCTCATTTTTTTAAGTGATATAATTGAATAAAATTAAAGGGTGATGTTAATTCCTTATTTTTTTCAGTGATATATATATATATATATAAAAAGAAAGAAAATTAAAATATATATTTATGTAAATTTTATCACATTTAAACATGTGAAAGAAAATATTTTATACAAAATAATATATTTTTAAATTTTATTTTATAATGACTTTGGCATGGACGAAATTAGGCAGGTACCAGTAGGAGCCTAGGTCCTGCTAATTAATTTTTATTTTTAACTAATATTAAAAAATATTTTTTTAAAAAAAATATATAAAATAAAAATTTTACCAAGTCCCTTTAATTAAAAAATATATATTTTTAAAAAACAAAAAAGATATTTTGACTCCGTAATAAATCTATAGTTCCGCCCCTAACCTTGAGGTGAGTTGATAAAGAATTGGTTTATTTGATGTATCATACATTATCTTATTCTTAGATAAATAGTTTTTTCTTCTTCTTTTATTTATAAAAGTTAAGAAAAGGTAAATTACATTTATGACCACTTAACTATGGGTAGATTTATTTTGACTACCAATCTTATTATTTTGTTTATCATATCACTTATTGAATAAATATATGAATAAATTAAAATTAGGACTATATTGATTGGATGTGTAAGTAATAAGGATAAAATGTGTAATTATATCATTTATGTTAATTGTCATGTTAATTTCTCTGTCAAATGTTAAAAAATGTTTCATTGACAAAATTAAAAGATTTGTGGTCAAATAGAATTCACCCGTAGTTTAATGGTAACGGGTGTAGTTTATCTAAAAAAAATATCATTATAATAATTTAAAATCATAATAAGATGTTTGGTGTATCTCATTCGGATCTCCTTTTACAAACTGTGCTCGTTGTTATTCCTCCATTTGTCGAAGTTTAGAATAGGTCTTACACAAAAACAAATGGCGGCCTTTGATGAAAATGGAACAAATGAAATAAGTTAAATGTAGCAACTGGAATACGGTACATTAGCTGAGTCCTGGAGTCGGTCCCTTTGAGTTCTCGTTTCATTACCGAATTTCCTCTTTATTCCCTTTGTTGATCGGTGGGAGATTTAACTTTAGTCGAAAGAATAAGAAGAAGAAAAAAAATGGTTCCTTGACCCACAGGAATAAAACTGACTAAGAGCTTAGTTTTAAACTGAATTAAACTAGGGTTTCGTCGATAATTTATACTTTTGATTTTATAAAAAAGGAGGGGGCGGTGGGTTTCTATATCCTATTCTTTATGGGAAAAAATCCTATCTATCTTCTGCTATCGCTTCTCGTTAAAAATTAAATATTTTTTTAAAAAATATGAATTATATTATTAGCAGGGATTTAAATAGCATTCACGATCAAGTTTTCAGTCGCGTCGCGTTTATCACGGTTGCGGACATAACGGATGTTATTGCGGGTATCACGGTCGTGAATTTTTTTAAATGTCGCACAACTTACCCTAAAATGACTAAATTAAATATAATTAAAATAAAATTATAAAATTTAAATTGCAAAAATTTAGATTACTGAAATTAAGACTAAATTAAATAAAAATTAAAGTTTACATTTTAAACTAGAAATTAAATTATAAATTCTATAAGTGGGAGGGATGCCAAATTAATATATTCATTAAAATTATATTTTAAAAAATAAAAGAAATAAACCAAGTAACCAACTAGCCTCCCCTTTCCCGACCTTTCTTATCTCAAAAAAAAAAAAATCTGCTCTCAACTCTCCCCCTTCCCCCTTCATCCTTCCTCCTTCCTCCTCCCCCGATTTAAACTCACCCCCATTTCAACTCTCCCTCTCCCTTCCTCCTCCCAGACCTTCCATTTTTTGAAACAAAGTTGGAATCACGGTTGGAATCACGCTTATAGCGTCCCGTGATCAGCACAATCCACCGTTATCCGTTAAATTGCGAGCACGACATACCACTATTGGTATGAATCCGTTACCCACCACAAAAATCATGAAAACTGGTTTCGAACGGCGGTGCTGCCGCAAAATCATGGCCGCTATCGCGTTTTTTGTCCGCAATTTGAAACCCTAATTATTAGTTTAACAAATATTAAAGATACAATTCCATTGTGTGAACCAGAGGATTGAGAGCCTAAAACCCGTGTCGAATGCAAGAATGGATCATTGGAGGAAGGAAGAATAATATTATCTTTATCAATGAGATTACTTAATGAGTTCATTGACAATTTATACTTCTGTTATAGTAACGATAGTCATTATTAGGTTAGACATGCTTTTATGTATTCTTCTTTTATAATCATATTTAATTTTTATATGCTTATAAAATTCTTAACGTTAGTAATTCGTATAAAAAGTTTTCACATAGCACTTGATAATACAAATTTCAGCAATAAGGAAACAAAAACAGACCCAAAATCTATTGAACTGTGATTATCTATTTGTAGAAGCAAACTTGTAACTACACATATATGATCTAAAATATACGATGCATATAGATGCTTCCCATATCATATAATAACAAGTAGAAGTGCTTCGCATATGATCATGTATGTAGAAAATTCAGGTTCATGGCTTTTGATTTTGCCCTGGTAACTCGTTCAGCAGAACCCCGCCATATTTCAGCTGCCTCATTGCTAGTGATAACATTAGACTCTCTCGGATAATAAATTACCCGGTTCCTGGACCCCATCCATGGCTGCTGATAAGGAAGTTCATAGTGATATTGAGGATGTGAAAAAGGAGAAGGAGCCCTTCCGTTACCTGCCGCTCTTCCGGCGGACGGCCGCTTATATAATTCATCTAGCATGAGGAAGTCTTGGGTGAAATCTTTAGGGAGGCGATCGCCCTTGTTGCGTACTCGGTAATGAAATGCCATTGTTTTATTTTCTTTAAAAAAGAAGTAGAAGATAGAGGAGTATGAGGTTTTGTTGGCTTGATGCTAGTTAGTATTCAAGGTTGCCTCTATTTATAGGACTGTACTTGGCTTCTTATTCATCCTTAGCATATTGCATCATGGTCTCTCTCTCTCTATATATTACTATATACACATTACCAAGTATTTTACCTTAAAATTTGTATAAATAATTCATCCAATTCGATCCGGATTAGTCGCCCTTGCCTCTGCAGTACTCGATCCGAATTAGTCGATCAATAGATCGAATACTGATGGTTATACAAAAAATCATTCAATTCGAGTTAAATTAACTTTTTACAATTCAAATATTTAAAAATTTGATTAATTTTCAAAATAAATAGATTTATTTCTCTCAATAAATTATAATGGTCATACATGATATAATCTTAAAATTCTAAAATATTCTAAAAACACATTAAGTTATATAATCAATAATTCCTAAATTACTAGGTTTAAATATTAAGCAAGTAAATTATCAAATTCAGTTTATCATACCAAGGTTTCTTTTTCTTATTTTACTCTGAAATATATTTTTATTTGTATGCTTTATAATTTATGTGTTTTAGATTACAATTTAGCTATATTGTTGATAAAAGTTTAATTTGGTTTATTTAATTTAACTCAAATAAATATATTTAATTAAAATAAATAAAATTTAAACAATAGAATTGACTCAGCAATTTAACTAATTCAAAATTTTCACCAGACACGATGAATTATTTTTAATCTTATTTAACATTAAACTTTTGTAATTCAAATAACTGAGATTCAAAGCGCATATATGTACTAAACTGCGTGCAGGCCGGCCCAATACATGTGCCAGATGAGCCTTAGCCCAGAACATCATGTTTGAGGGGACATCAGTTTTCTAGTGCTTATAATATGTATATATATATTTGGCCAAAACAAATTAGCTCAAAACAACTGATCGGTCGATGGAAGGCTTAGGGTAGGCGACGAAGATCCAAAAAAATTAATTTCCCCTTGAAAGTTCACACGCCAGTCGGTGCTTAATCAATTCTCCCTTCGAAAATCAAAAAAAAATTATTATCTCGCCCAGGACATTAAAACTCATTGGATCGGCTCTGAGTGATGGAGAAAACAACACATTCCTATCTATCTTCTATTGCTTTTCTTTTGAATGAATTTCTGATATAATATTCTTGGAGAGGAATATATTTTATTTTTAGAGATAATGTACCAGTATTTGGTATTCTTTTCTATTTTCCATATTCTGTATTTTATTTTGATTCTGCATGGATATTTAGAACAAAATTATATATTTCGTATTAATTGATAAAAATGTTTCAGGTATATAATTATATAAGCCGCATTTTTTATATAATAAAATGTAAGATTTATTAATAAAGGAATAAAATTACTATTATAACTTTATAAATCTATATAAGTTTTATTATATGGATTAATTTGTACGTAATTTTTTAATTAAGACATCAAATTGAATTAGATATTTTAAAGATAAATATTAAAATGGAAAAAGAATAATTTAGATAAAAATTATATTTGATAAAATTAAATTAGATGATTATTTTTTTTGCAAAGGCTAAAAGGCCTTATAATAGTAATTTTAAAGATATCCGAGCGATTATATTTGATAAAAATTCTATCTGTTAAAAGTATAATTTATTTTGAGGAGATTTCTTTGTATGTAAATTTTATACGTGAATAAGAAACTTATCCTATAAACAGATATTAAGGATTAGAATTTAAAAGTAAATTTCCAGTACATTAATTTTTCTTTTCTTATATTCGTTATTTTTTCAAACCGTTTTTCTTCACTAAATCTTGGTGTTTTTTATTTTATAATTTTTTTACATTCAATACCATCGTATTTACCTTGTTACATATTTTAATGATTTCATGATTCCAGCAGTGTACAGGTACATCATCCATTTCCAACCATGTGCACCGTTCCTCAATGAAGAGTCTTTCAATCCATATAAAAATTATATTATCGAGTAATTATATATGTAAAATATGTGTGTACTATTAATATATTAAAAAATTTTAAATGGATATTATTATATAATTACCTCATACTATCAATAAAATAAAGAAAGCTATTTAATTCCTCTTCACGGACCTATATCAAGAAGAATCTGCCTTGGATCTTTCGTAATCTCAATCTCCCCTAGACCGTATTGGCTCATTCGATCTTTAATGCACTTCATATTCAGAACCGAAGTTGTTTTTCCCATCATAGTGTATTAAATTTTTTTTAAATAAATACTATTTTATAATTACCTCATACTATCAGGACATATATCAAGAATAACTTGCCATGATCTTTTGTAATCTCAATCTCCCCTAGACCGCATTGGCTCATTCGATCTTTAATGCACTTCATATCCAGAACTGAAGTCGTTTTTCCCACCATACAGTTGCTGTTCCTAAACATAGGCTGCTAACATCTTTGGTTGTATATTATTATGTTAAAATAATACATTTTAATTGTTTTATTTAAATATTTATAAAACCATGAAATGATAAAAAAAATTAAAAAAAACTCTTAGATGACATCTCTCCTCTTTCTCATATCGTGGATTTAATATTTGTTAAGAATAAAAATTTCTCTTCCGATTTGCCCTTCTCCCTACATAGAAATTATTCAAAAAATAATAATATGTACTAAACTTCAAAAATATATAAATACGATTTATTGCGCAATTCAACTTATTTCAGTGGTCAAAAGAATCTTTGTTTCTCTTAGAAATTATGGTTCGAGCACCATCAACTATAACAGAGTGCTGAGCATTCATTGTAAATGGTTGAGATTATTTAGAACATATATTCTTTTAATCACTTTAGCATAATAAAAAAAATAAAGAGGACTTGCTAACAGATAATATTAAATTCAGTTTAAAAATTAAATAATAATATAAATATGTAAACAGAATGGTGTTTGCCTTTTCTTAAAAAAAAAGTATCCAAGAACAGAATATTTAGTTATTTACTTACCCGAACAGAAGAGTAAAGGGAGGGAAACCGGTAGGTTTCCTATATCCCCCCTTTTCTTTATTCTTCCATTATTCTTGATTAACTATTATTATTTCATTATTGCAGCGAAATGGGAAATAATCATCCATTTAAGGGTATAACTATTCAAGGATAAATACAAAATTTTATATTAAAATATATTAATTTAGAAAGTGATATTAAAAATTGAAGAATACGAAACTAAAAAAATCTCATAAATGTGAAATTAAATTATTGATAAAAATATAAAAAATTAAATTATATGAAATTTAATTTACTTGTTCCTTTTGTCTTTTCCTGGTCATTGCTGCCTTTCGTAGTACCAGCCAAGTGGCTAACAAACGACACTTTGCATTGGGAGATATATTTGTGTGTCCCATACATTAAAGGATAGATCCTTGGTGGAACATATGCTTCTCTTCTTTTTTTTTTTGTTCAGAGGAATATATGCTCTATTTATTATAATCAATAATAAGATAATATCTTTTACTCGGAAATTAAAGATCAGGAATACAAACGTCGTCGCTCTTGCGTAGAATTTTAGGGTTTAAAAAGGTAACTTGGGAGTAAACCGGTAACCTACACAGCAATGCCAAATTTGCTGAGTCCCGGCGTTGGCCCTTCTCCGCTTTCATTTTCATTAAAGAGTTTCCTCTTTGTTCTCTCTGTTGATCAGTGGGAAATTTAGTTACCGGTGACTGTTAAAAATGGATTGGAAAAATATTATTGTATTTCATCTCATTATGTACAAGCAAAGGTCTATATTTATACAGCAGAAAAATAGTTATCTCCTAACAGAAATAAAACTAAGAAACGGTTATAACAAACTACTACCTTACAATATTCAACACTCTCCCTGAAGTTGGAGGGTGAAAGAAGTCTTTTAACCCCAACTTGGAAATAAGATAATTATGTTGCTGTGAACTTAAAGCCTATGTAAAAATGTCTGCCAGCTGCTCTGCTGAAGAAATTTATTCAATTCTGACGAGTCATTCTTCTATTTGTTTTTCTAATGAAGTGGCAGTCTATCTCTATGTGTTTAGTCCTTTCATGATAAATCAGATTTGCTACTATTTGAAGAGCAGCTTTGCTATCACAATACAACTTAATTGGGTGTTTTTTCTCAACCCCAAGATCCACAAACAGACCATTCAACCAGACTAGTTTAGTTGTTGAAACCGCCATGCTCCTATATTCTGCTTCTGCAGATGATTTTTCCACCGTCTGCTGCTTTTTCGATTTCCAAGAGATCAACGAGTTTCCAAGTTTGATGAAAAAACCAGAAATTGACCTTCTCGTAACTGGGCAGGATGTCCAGTCCGAATCACAAAAGGCTGATAACTCACAACCACTGTTTGCATGCAACAAAATACCTTGACTAGTCTCAGCTTCATATATCTTACTATCCTCAATGTTGCATCCAAATGAAGTTTTTTGGCTGCTGCATAAATTGGCTCAAGTAGTGCAGAACAAAAGTAATATCCGTCCTAGTGTAAGTTAAGTAGATTAACCACCCAATAAGCCTTTGAAAGATACTATTATCAGGAAGTTGTTCATCATCAATCTTCTCACAAGTTTTATCAAACTCGGCTGTAGTGAGTTTCTTGAGAGTTGTTTTCTCCTTTTTATCAAGAGAGAATTATAATTGTTTTCTCCTTGGTAGATTGAGAGAAGTTGTAATTCCTATTTTCTCATAGTGAAATTCTTCTACCATTGCCCGTGGTTTTTACCCTATATTAATTAGGGGTTTTCTATGTAAATTTTGTGTCTCTTTTATCTTCATTTTTATTTTCTCAAATTATCAGTTGTGATTTTACTCTATTCGATAGCCGTCTTCCGCAACAATTGGTATCCGAGCCAGATTAGAGTGTGTAATATCTACTTATTGTCTTTGTGGTTGCCACCAAAAGGTAGATCCTCCAACATAAGAAAGTAAGAAGTTATTACCCATTCTTTGAAGGTTCCAGAGAACTATTCACGATAGTGAAATAGTGGGAGCTATCCATAATAGAAGCTATGACAACGAAATTTGATATTGAAAAATTTAATGGGAGAAATTTCTCATTATGGAAACTGAAGATGAAGGCCATCCTGAGGAAAGACGGTTGTCTAGTAGCTATCAGTGAAAGGCCGGTGGATTTCACAGATGACAACAAATGGATCGAAATGGACGGGAATGCTATGGAAAACTTCATCTAGCATTAGCATATGAAGTATTGTCAAGCATCGAGGAGAAAAAGACAGCTAATGAGATATGGGATCATCTCACCAAATTGTACGAGGCCACATCGTTGCACAATAAAATTTTCCTTAAGAGGAAATTGTACACTCTCTGTATGCCAGAATCTACTTCAGTGATGGAGCACTTGAACACGCTGAACACTTTATTTTCTCAGCTTACATCCTTAAGTTGTACAATAGGAGAACAAGAACGTGCTGAACTTCTACGTCAAAGTCTACCTGATTCGTATGATCAACTCATCATCAACTTGACAAACAATAATGTCACCAGTCTAGTCTTCGATGACGTTGTAGCTTCTATTCTACAAGAAGAAAATCGGTGCAAGAACAAGGAAGACAGACAAGTAAATCTGCAACAAGCAGAAGCGTTGACAACGATGAGAGGGAGATCAACGGAACGTGGCCAAAGCAACAGCCATAAACATGGTGATCAAAGTCAAGAAGCAAGAAGAATTTAAAATGCTAAAACTGTAGAAAGAAGGGTCACTTGAAGAAGGATTGTTAGTCTAAATAAAAACTCCAATCCACAAGGCAATATCGTAAACATTTCATTTGATGGAGATGCTCTATGCTGTGAAGCGTCAACCACCGTGGAAAGTAGAAAGAGATATGTAGATATATGGCTCATTGATTGGGTGCAACATATCACATGACCTCAAGAAGAGAATGGTTCCATCATTATGAACCTGTCTCAGGAGGATCTGTGTATAGTTGCAATGATCATGCCTTAGAGATCATTGGCGTGGGAACCATCAAATTGAAGATGTATGATGGAACAATTAAAATTGTTCGAGATGTGTGACACGTGAAAGGCCTGAAGAAAAATTTATTATCCTATGGATTGTTGGATAATAATACAAGCAAGATTGAAACACGAAAAGGAATCATGAAGGTGTTCCGTGGAGCGCTTTTGGTGATGAAAGACGAAAAGATAGCAGCAAACGTGTACATGCTGAAGGGAGAGACTTTGCTAGAAGCAGAAGCCTCTGTTGCCTCATGTAGTTCAGATTCTGCAATACTATGGCATCAGAAACTTGGACACATGTCAGAACAAGGATTGGAAGTCCTTGTAGAGTAAAAGCTACTTCCAGGCTTAATAAACGTATCACTTACTTTGTGTAAGCATTTCATAACAAGTAAGCAGCACCGGTTGAAATTCAATACGTCAAATTCTAGAGGCAAAAGTGTTCTAGAATTGGTTCGCTCTGACGTATGGCAAGCACCAGTTACATCCCTAGGCGGAGCAAAATACTTTGTCTCATTTATTGATGACTACTCCAGGAGATGTTAGGTGTACTCTATTAAGAAGAAGTCAGATGTGTTTTCAACTTTCAAAAACTTCAAAGCGCGGGTGGAACTTGATTCTGGAAATAAGATCAAGTGTTTCAGAACAGATAATGGAGGAGAATACACAAGTGAAGAATTTGATGACTTTTGCAGGAAAGAATGCATCAAAAGACAGTTCACAGTGGCAAACACTCCTCAACAAAATGGAGTGGCAGAGCCGATGAACAGAACCTTGTTAGAAAGAACAAGAGCAATGTTAAGGGATGCAGGCCTAGAAAAGTCATTCTGGGCAGAAGCAGTCAATACCGCCTGTTATTTGGTGAATCGAGCTCCATCAACTGCAATAGAGCTGAAGACACCAATGGAGATGTGGACTGGTAAACCAGCTGATTATTCAAACCTCTATGTATTTGGAAGTGTTGTGTACGTGATGTAAAACTCCCAAGAAATTTCAAAGTTGGATCCAAAATCCAGGAAATACAAATTCTTGGGGTATGTTGATGGAGTAAAGGGGTATCGCTTGTGGGATCTCACTGCCCGCAAAGTGATCATCACCATGGATGTTATCTTTGTAGAGGATAAACTACAAAGAAAAGAAGACGATGATAGCACAGAAAAGTCAGAGACTACACATATACATGTGGAAAAGGAGGATGAACAAGGAGATTCTTATGAAGCAGAACCAGCACATGATGAATAAGAACCAGAGAGTTCTGAAGCTTCAACTATTCATCAATCAGATCGTGTGAGAAGACGTCCCATTTGGCACTCAGATTATGTTATAGAAGTAAATATTGCATACCACCTTTTAACAGAAGACGATGAGCCATCAACATATCATGAGGTAATAAACAGGTCAGATGTTTTACTATGGATGATGGCGATGCAAAAAGAAATTGAATCCCTTCATAAAAATAATACATGGGACCTTGTGTCACTACCACAAGGAATGAAGCCAATTGTTAACAAGTGGGTCTTCAAAATCAAGCGATATGGTGACGATCAAGTTTATAGGTATCGTGCAAGACTGGTGGTCAAAGGATATGTTAAAAAAGAAGGTATTGATTTTAATGAAATATTTTCTCATGTGGTTTGACTTACAACAGTTCGAGTAGTTTTGGCAATGTGTGCTACATTGGACTTACATCTAGAGCAGCTAGATGTTAAAACATCTTTTATTCATAGAAATCTTGAAGAATAAATTTATATGCTCCAGCCTGAAGGTTTTGAAGAAAAAGAAAAGAAGAACTTGGTTTGCAGGTTGAACAAATCTCTGTACGATCTAAAGCAAGCGCTGAGGTGTTGGTATAAGAGATTTGATTCCTTCATTATGTGCCTTGGATACAACAGACTTAATGAAGACCCTTGTGCTTATTTCAAGAGGTCTGGTGATAACGATTTTGTTATATTGTTGTTGTATGTGGATGACATGTTGGTTGCAGGACCCAACAAAGATCATATTGAAGAATTGAAGGCACAACTGGCTAGGGAATTTGAAATGAAGGACTTGGGATCAGCAAACAAGATTCTGGGGATGCAAATTCACCGAGACAGAAGTAATAGGAAGATTTGGCTTTCATAAAAGAATTACTTGAAGAAGATCTTGTCATGATTCAACATGCAAGATTGTAAGCCAATTTCTACCCCTCTTCCTATTAACTTCAAATTATCCTCCAGTATGAGTCCTAGCAGTGAAGAAGAGAGGATGGAGATGTCTAGAATACTGTATGCATCAGCAGTGGGAAGTTTAATGTTCGCTATGATATGCACAAGATCAGCCATTGCATAAACAGTGGGAGTGGTTAGTTGGTACATGGCGAATCCAGGCAAAGAGCATTGGAATACAGTAAAGAGGATCCTAAGATACATCAAAGGGACCTCAAATGTTGCATTATGTTACGAATGATCAAACTTACTAATCAATGGGTATGTAGATTCTGACTATACAGGGGATTTGGATAAAAGCAAATCTACTACAGGATATGTGTTCAAAATTGCTGGTGGAGCTGTAAGTTAGGTTTCAAAATTGCAGTCAGTAGTGGCTACA
The DNA here is from genome assembly GCF_006381635.1 of Hibiscus syriacus. NCBI lineage: Eukaryota > Viridiplantae > Streptophyta > Magnoliopsida > Malvales > Malvaceae > Hibiscus > Hibiscus syriacus. Next base: position 1,560,846 of record NW_024061774.1, read on the forward strand.
TCCACAACAGAGGCATAATATATAGCAGCTACACAAGCCAGTAAAGAAGCAATTTGGTTGAAGATGTTATTGGAGGATCTTGGGCACAATCAAAAGTATGTCTCTCTATTTTGTGACAGTCAAAACGCCTTGCATTTAGCAAGGAATCCAGCATTTCATTCAAGGACAAAACACATACGAGTTCAATACCATTTCATTCGTGAAAAGGTGGAAGAATGGACGGTAGATATGCAGAAGATTCATATCAAAGACAACATAGCAGATTCATATGAAAGACAACATTGCAGATTTCATGACGAAGGCGATCAATGCTGATAAATTTACTTGGTGTCGATCCTCTTGTGGCCTGTCAGAGACGTAAGCAACATGAAGGTATAAGGTGAAAAGAATGGTGTGAAGATATGATTGTTCCAATCAAATCTTCAAGTGGGAGATTGTTGAAAATCCACCGAAAAAATGTCAAAAATGGTTGGCTAATTGTTGAAAATTAGCAATGGTATAATTGTATATTTTTTAGTCATTATAATTTAGGATATTTACAAATTAGTCCTTAAGCTTCAACTATGAATATCCTAGCTCATTTAGCTTCAAAACTATCCCAAATCATTCTAGCTTTCTCCCAATATTTAGAGAGTTTCTTGAGAATTGTTTTCTCCTTTTTATCAAGAGATAATTATCATTTTTTTCTCCTTGGTAGACTGAGAGAAGTTGTAATTCCTATTTTCTCATAGTGAAATTCTTCTACTGTTGCACGTGGTTTTTACCTTATATTATTTAGGGGTTTTCCACGTAAATTTTGTGTCTATTTTATCTTCATTTTTATTTTCTTAAATTATCAGTTGTGATTTTTCTCTATTTGATAGCCGTCTTCCGCAACACTTTTTCTACCAAATGAACCTGTAAGAAAGTATTGTAAACATCGAGCTGCAACAAAGGCCAATTATTAATAGATGCCAAAGTAAGAATCGAACGAACAGTGACAATCTTCACAAGTGGGGAGAACATATCAACATAGTCCACGCCCTCTTGCTGATTGTAACCTTTGGCCACTAGACGAGCCTTAAAACACGCCATATCACCCAAGGCATTGTACTTTATTTTCTAGACCCATTTACATCCGATAGAAACTTTCCCAGTGAAAAAAAACAAAAGACCAAGTCTTATTTGATTCAAGACCAGTCTCATCAAAGTTCAGAATTGTTCGAATAAATAAATCAAAACAATAATTTAACACCATTAGGAACACACCTATATTGGTCTGAGAAGTTTGACAGAGTAGCCTACTGATGAGTTTGTCTGTCATGATCTACGATAGTGCTAGATCCTACGAATTGGGAGAAATTATATCACTATCCTAACATAATAAGTTATAAACCTTATTTAAATAATTTTCGAAAACTTACAAGTAACTTTCGTAGTACACGAATTTTGCGGATATACTGGATGAGAAGCGTAAGATCTAGTCAACCCTCGATTGGGAAAACCTGAGTACCTTCATAAAAATACATTCTTAAATCAATTCCATTTTCAAAACCCAATAATCATGTAAAAATATTAAAAATATTTATCATTTTGGGTTAACATGCTTATTTATGGGCTTTCGGATTAGAATTTGGAAAAATGGACCATAAAATCAGACTCAAGACGTCAAAAATGTTAGATCGGAAATTTTTGAAAAAAGTCAACGCTATTCAACGGTCAAAGGTCGGTTAACGACTTGGCTTTGGTTGGTTAGGCTCGACTTGGTTTAATTAGATCGCTTCAATTCGATTCGGCTAAATCAACTTGATTGAATCGGTTGGAGTTGGGATGAATGGTTTGGGTTGTACATGTCGGGTATAGGCCATGTCAGTGTGCGAGTTGACCCGATTCCAAAAAAATCCTCCAAACGATGGAGGAGCCCCACGTGCAGGGACTTCACGTACGATAACTTTAGTGGCAAATTTTTTTTGAAAAATTTTAAAATTAATAAAATGAAGTTTTGAGTCACTTACCAAGTTTGGTTCACGAGGTGAACGGTGAAGAGCTCGATTTCGTAATGTCGGAAACTTCTATTTTTTCACCCCTTCATACATCGACGGCGATGAGGAGAATATGTATACCAATGGACCCAGAACGACGAGAGGAACACCATGGTATGGTCGGTGTAATAAACGGAGCTATGATCATTGACGAATGACGATTGGAGTTTCTTGGAGAAAAGAAAACTAAAAGAGAAAAGAGATGGGAAGTTGGAGAAAGAGAAGCTGTGGTTGTCTAATTTTGGAATGTTCCGGTGAGTGGAAGGAATTTTTTAAATGCCTCCCAAACATAGGAAAGGGAAAATTACCCTTAAGGCCTCCGATTTTTCCTAACTTACGAATTTGGTTATTTAATTAAAATTTTCAATTTAGTTTCCAAAATTAAATTAAGAAAAAAAATTACCCCCAAATTGGGTTGTGACAATTTGCTTTTAAATTATTGGAAAATATAATGTTATAAAATAAAATATTAGCGTTGAATAGAAAAAAATAATCCAAACGAAATAAATTAAATCACAATTGTGTTATGGAAGAATCACTATCTTAAAAATAAATTTGTCGTGATTGATGTAATCGATAAAATATGTATTATATATTTTAATTATTATAAAACGTATTATGTACTTTGCAACGAAACAATAAAATATAAACTATAATAAAATAAAATTTTACTAAAAAGATCATGTTTGAAAAATACGTACGAACCAAATCATGCCAAACCGTTCTTACACAATGTGTGATTTTTTTTACATTACGAACAGTCCACATGTTTGAATGAGGTGAAAATAATATGAATTATGATGGCTCCAATAATTTCTGAAATTTACACGAGGAGATCATTTGATATACTTGGGTAAATCCTTGTTGGTGAGCCAAATTTCTGAAATTTATTCTTTGTCAACTTTGTAATTCAAGTAAAAACATAAAGTCATTTTCTACCCAAATAACTGAGATTCAAAGCACATAATATATTTGTCGACACTCGATTTTTCGTCTCGTTATTATTATTAGTATTATTATTATTTAAGGTTTTTATTATTTACAGATTCAACCCAAATACCCTAAGCCCAAATTACAACCCAGTAAACTTAAGGATGAAAACCCAACGCCAACTAGGGTTTCATCATGTTCTAAGGCAGCCACTTCATCTCAGCCGTCTGATCTAGTTAGAGATGGATAGTTCGAATCAACTCTCAGTTAGGGTTTTCCCCTTGGATACTGCCATCACCTCGCAAGAGCCGTCGGATTTGGACCCATCCAACGGTCCAGATAGAGCCCAGACCATCAAATCCAGCACCATCACAGCTTTCTCCACTAACTGACAATTGGACCCACAAGTCAAACATCAAGACCAAGACAAACATGATGATTTCAATTTATTTTTTACTTTACTCATGATGTTTCAGAAAAAGCAAGAAAAAAGAAAGTAAAAACCTACTGTAAATTCTAGCTTATATAACCCGAACGGAAAAAATGTAAAAAGGGGAGGACTCTGGAGATTAAGAAAGCAATAAAAAAGAAGAGATTCTGAGTTATCTTTGAAGGCATTTTTTTGTTTAGTTTATAAAAAAATAAGTATAATAAAATGAAAACCTTGCATGTCAAAATAAATCGATAGTAGAGAGGGTCGAGTGTTTACCTGGGTCGGAGAGGAGCCGGAGCCGGAGCGTGAAAACCGAAAGGTCGGGGGTAGCTTTCTGTTCGGTTAAGGTCGTGTTTAAGGTTGTTTTAGCCTAAGGTAGGGTCTTAGAGTTGTAGATCTAGGCTTAGGGGTTGTTTTGTTTTGATTTGGGATTTCCGGCCATTTTACGAGTGTTTTACAAAAATGTCACATGTAGGGTCTTAATACGCTATTCAGTCATTTTTATGCGTGCCTTAGTTTTTTTGGTCTAATATTAGTTTAGTCACGATAACTTTAGCGTGTTTTTGCATGTTAATTCATGTAGGGACTATTTATTAAATTTACCCACTTTTGTGTATGTCTAATATTTTTAAGATTATTTTCTCTTTAGTCCCCGTACTTTTTATTATCTTATCTCAACTCCATGTTATTTCCTTTAATACTTTATTACTTGCCCTTTTATGTTCGATTGATTTTAATTTTGTTTAAATGCATGTCCTTTTTTTTACTTGCTTTCCTTTTTAGCCTATTTGCATTTTTGGTAGATTATTTTATTTGATAATATTTATGAACATTTTAATTTATTCCCTAATTCTAGTCATAGATAATCTTTTACCACTTTTCGACCAAGGCCTTTCCTTTTTTTTATTAGCCTTCATTACCGTGTTTAGTCAATTGGTTTTAAGCATTTGGTGAGAATATTCTTTATTGTGTTTATATTAATTGATTCTTAATTTGATTACATTACTGTCATAAATGTTTAAGATTTTCATACCATAAATTTTATATGCTATATATTATACGTATATATTGTAGTGTCGTTCACCTTATTTTGATATGTTACTTATTATATTATAAATATCTTGTAATATATATATATATTTATATATATACATACAGATGTACTTGTATTTTAAATTTTATAGATGTAATATAATTTTTTTATCTTAAGTTGATAATATATACATTTATATTTAATAAATAGATATAAAAATATATAATTTTTCTTATGTTACTATTTATGAGTTTTCAATTTATACATATATGATATATTATTAATCTTTGCTTACTAAGCGTAATATATTATATTAAATATTTTTATGTTATTATTTTTATGCATGCCATGTATGTAAATATGTAATTTGGGTGCATATCGGTTTAGGTTCTATTTTAATTAAATCGCATGAAATATATAAAACCCCATAAGCATTACTTGACTCGAATCAAAATAAATTGACTAAGGGTGATATTCGATCATTTTAAAATTATCGAAATAAACTTTCTAATACGTGAATATTTACTTCATTTTAATATATAGCATTAAACATTAATACTAGAACCTACATTTTACATTTGAGCCCCTAGGTTCCTTAATTTTCATAATTTGACACTTTAAGTTAAAAAAAGCTTTAATTTAATTTTAGTTTAATTAGGACAAATAAAATTTTGTTTGATTGCATTGTTTTTACAAATCTAATGCAATATTCACTTATTAAGGAATTAATAGTATATCTCCAGTGATCGTGCTCAGGGGGTGACTATTGGTAATTCCCTGAATATGTCGACATCCTTTTCAAAACCACATCATGTTTTCTAAAAATGAGGCAATGTTAGGTTATTATGCACAATAGTTGATCTCACGCATTTACGCTCGGGAGCGAATGCTATAGGTTTCAATAAACGAATATCATTTTCAAACTCTGCATCCTTAATGATTTTTAAATTAAATAAAGATTGAACTCAAAATTTCCGATTTTAAATATAGGGTAATCAATTATGTACCAATTTTTGGGTGCTTGTGGGGGTGCTAATCCTTCCACACAAGTAACCGACTCCCGAACTTGATTTCTGGATTTTCGTAGACCCCAAAACTCAGTATTTTGATAAAAAATAAAATATTTTATTAAAATCACCCGGTTTTTATGGTGTTCCAATCGCACCTTAAATGATTGGTGGTGACTCCCAACATTTTAAATATTTTCAAAGAGAAAACTCCCGTCGGTATCGGTCTTTCTCCTCCCAGGCGAAAAACGGTTACGACAATATTAATATGCATATAATTTATTGAAGTTTGTGGAAGAATAAACACCCTTCAGTATTCTATTATTGCTTCTCTTTTTGAATGAATTACCTCTCCAACAATTCCTGAGAAAATATATGATATTATTGGACCTTTTAAAAGCTTGCTATATATAAAAGATTTTAACTAGTATGGAAGTGAAAGCATAATTTTATTCTAGTCACTTTTGTAATTCAAGTGAAAAGAATTTTCTACACAAATAATTGACATTCAAAGAACATAAATATAAATATATAATATACTAAAGTTTGTGGAAAGTAAATTCCTTTCTATCTTCTATTGTCTCCTTTTGAACGGATATGATTTCGAATCAAATAATCTTGGATAGGAAGAACTTTTCATTTCTAACACATAATGTAAAAGTAGATATGCTTTTGTTTTTCTCAAGAAATTCAGAATATATATATATATATATATATATATATATATATATATATATATATAGATAAAAAATTTCATGAGAAAACGCAGTTGATGAAGTGCATCTTTACTGAGTTTTGAGCAATACACGACTAAACTGACACTATTAAAGACTAAAATAAAGAAAATAATAACTAACAAATTAATTAAATGTATTTTTTTTTTGTTACAAAAGAACCACTAGAAATAGTGGAGAGGCCTTCTTCTAAGCTCGGCGATGTCAGCAAGGATAAGGCGATGAGCATCAGCAGTAGGGTGGTCCAGAACAGTGCGTCCCAGTTGCAGCTGTCTACCGGTTTTGGCTAGACTGTCATCCACGGTATTCGCCTCCGGGGTATGAGGCTTACTAATAACATCCAAGGTTGGTTTAAGCCTGGGCTGCTGAACAGCGACCAATATTCGTGCAGATTCCAGCAATCCACTCCGTATACTATTCCGAATAACTCCGCCGCAAGCCGCTTGCATGAGGAAGGGTCCATGGCACCATCGGAATTGAGCTTGAATCATCCATTCCCTGGAGCTCTCCACCGACTCGCTATCCACTTGTGATGCGTCGATCCCGGATTTATGGTATGATTTTGCTTCAGCGATTGAGCCCAAGCTTTGGCCAAAAGCACAGTATTCATTGAGGATTCCACCTGGCCACTAGAAACGAAACAGTTCCTGCTTTTCTAAAGTATCCAGATGATAATCCCGAAGAGCTGATTCCACTCGTAATCCATGTTGAGCAAGCCTGCAAGATTGGATAAGTTTAAAGTGAAGCCAATCCAACAATGGTAGGGAGAAAAATATCGCGACATGTCGGTGAGGGACAATAAGTCTCCAAGCCGACCGGGCAATATGACAATCCCGGAGGACGTGGATGATATCTTCGGTGGCGGCTCCACAAGCAGGACAACGATCCTCATCCGTGAAACCTCTCCTCTTTCGCTCCATATTAGTCATAAGACGTTGTCGAAGGACAAGCCAAATGAAACATCGGATTCTTTAAGGGCCACGAAATTGCCATTCAAGATTCCACTTGTTGTCGGTCGTGTCCCAGACATCCTTATTGAGCAAATTAAAAGAAGAGCGTACTGTACAAGCTCCGGTATGTTCCCAACGCCAAGTTGGAATATCTTCACCCGCCCCCTCCTTAAAAGGAGGCGTTCCCAAAACCTGCAGAACCACATTTTCAGGGAGGACTTGCCGGAGCAACTGATGATTCCACTCCCCCCTACCTGTGGAAAAATCATTCACAGTAGCATTAGGCAAATAAAGTTGATTAGAAGGAACATGATCAGCTAAAGGATTAGAACCACTTATACACGAATCAAACCAAAAACTTGTATCCCTCCCATTCCCGATCGACCAGCAAACATTGTCTCGAATGTGCTTCCAAACCTTGGCGAGAGACTTCCAAATAAACGATCCATTCTTACCGTCAATGGATTTAGGCACCAGCTCTTTGGTTTTTTACTTCGTTGGCACGATGTTAACCCAAAGCATGTTCGGTCTCATAAGAAAATTAAACCCAAGTTTGATCATTCTGAGCCCAGAGAGGACGGGTACCCAGGCCCCCCTTCCTAATAGGTTGGCAGCAAGTGTCCCATTTGACAAGAGCAACCTTAGAATTATTCCCAGCACCGCCCCCATATGAATTGACGGGCGATTTGCTCAAGCTTCTTGCAGACACCTTTAGGGATATCGACGATTTGCATGAAATAGTTTGAACAGCTAAGAGAGTGGACTTCGCAAGGGTGACACGACCAACAAAGGAAAAATTAGAGGCCTTCCGTCCACTCAACTTCTGTTGGACTTTGTTAATGACAAACTGGAAAGTACTCTTCGTTACCTGCCTGTGGAAGAGACGCATACCAACGTATTTCTCAAGATTCGTGGAATGCTGAAACCCAAGAGATTGACACAAAGAGCGCTCTAAATCATGGTCCACATTCTTAGAAAAGAACACTCGGGTCTTACTGGAATTAACTCTATGCCCGGAGAATTTGCTAAGCTGGTTAAGGACATCTTTTAAGAGATTAGCCTGCAAAATAAAACCAGTTCATCTGCAAAAAAACAAATGAGAAAGAGAAGAACTACCTCGGGTCATCACCATTGGCTCCCAAATTTTGTTCTCCATCGCATAATGAATACTCTGATACATAACACTAAAAGGTAGGGTGACAGAGGGCATCCCTGTCGGATACCTCTGGAAGGCTTAAATTCAACTGTCAACGAATCATTCCACAGGATTTGCATAGAAGAATTGGTCACAGGATTTGCATAGAAGAATTGGTCACAGTTTCCATTATGATGCACTTAATATTTGTCGGGAAGCCCATATCACACGGTTAATCCTCTAGAAAGTCCTAGCATACTCGATCATACGCTTTCTTAAGATCAATTTTTTGGGGAAATCGGGTTATTTCGCACACGAACGTAGTTTTAAAATTGACCTAAAATGTCAAGATCAAAACCACCAAAGGTTGCACAGCAGATAAACCAGTCAAACTATTGAATCTTGAAACACAATATAAAAACCGAATAAAAAAATAAAGGAGATAACACCAAATTTACGAGGTTCGACGAGAATATCGTCTACTCCTCGGGTACCACACCGGATGATAACTTCACTATCAACAAATATTACAACAAATGGAATTCTTTAGAATTCCCAAAGTGAGAGAATGAAGAAAACAAATGGAAGAGATAACTTGTTTTTGGGATGATTTATAATGAAATACTTAGGCCTATTTATAGTTGAGTTTTAAGGACTAAACATATAAATAACCTAATATTTTAGTGACCAAAGATGAAATTCCCATGTGTACAAGTTTGGCCACCTACCAAAGATGAATTTTCCAATGCGTACAAGTTGGCCAACTACCAAAGATGAATTTTTCAATGTGTACAAGTTAGCCACCAACCAACTTATCAACTTTTCCAACTTGCCAAATTTGACAATTTGCAAGCTAAACATAACAAATCTCCACCTTGACTTGAAATTACCAAGCCTACTCAACTTCTTCAACTCCCCAAATTTGATGAAGTTATTTTAATGTAGTGCCTCTAATTGAGCTCACAAGCGCCACACACCCGAAGGTGTTCATACTTTCAGGATGTTAATCAAGTTCAAACAAAGATTGAACTTGATTATTGTTACCACCTTGGTCATCATATCTGCTGTTGCAATTTTCTGAAATAGAATTTTTTATTCTTCAAAGAGCTCTCACACAAAGTGATACCTCACGTCGATATGCTTAGTCTTGAATAGTAGACTTGATTTTTCGCTAAGTGAATAGCACTCTGACTGTCACAATAGATACTAATGTGACTTTGAACAACTCCCAAGTCTTCCATCAAACCGTTAAGACAAATTGCTTCCTTTACAACCTCTAAAACTGCCATGTATTCTGCCTCTGTAGTAGACAAAGCCACCTTAGATTGCAAAGTAGACTTCCAACTTACTGGGCTTTAGCAAGAGTAAAAAAATACCCATAGTTGATCAACGCTTATCCAAATCACCAGCATAGTCGGAATCAACATATCCAACCACACACTGACCAAGTGCTTATCCTGTTCAAAAACTAAACTAACATCCACGGTTTGTTGGAGATACCGTAGAATTCATTTCACAGCTTGCCAATGTCCGTTTCCATGATCATGCATGTACCTGCTCGCAACTCCAACTACTTGAAATGTTAGGACGCGTACACACCATTGCATACATCAAGCTCCAAACTGCATTAGTATATGAACTTTTGCCATATACTCTCGTTTTTCGTTAGTTTTAGGAGATAACTGAGAACTAAGTTTCAAATTAGAAGCCAGTGGGATATTTACATGTTTAGTATTTTCATTCATGTCAAACATTGTAATACATTTCTAAGATACTGCTTCTGTGTTAAACAAAACTTTTCTCTCTGTCTCCATACCAAGAATCTTCTTGGCCTCACCTAGATCTTTCATCTTAAACTCATGATTCAACTGAGCATTTAATTTGTCTATCTCCTTTTGACTCTTCGAAGATAAATGAAATATCCATCTTTGAGCTTTTGCAAATACACACAATGATCATATTTGCTTCTAGTGTACTTTTACCTCCTCATAAAGCTATCAAATCGCTTGTCCAACTGCCTCGGAGATTGCTTCAATCCATAGTGATTTGTTCAGCTTACAAACCTATTTCTCACAACCACCATCTTTGTATCCTTCTGAATGAGTCATATAGATCTCTCTTCTAAATCACTGTGCAAGAAAACCATCTTTAATCAAGTTGAGCTAGCTCCAAATTCAACTGTGCTACCAAGGCCAACAATAATCTAATGAATGAATGTTTCACAATAGGGGAAATACTTCATTGTAGTTGATTCCCTCCTTTTGAGCGTAGCCTTTAGCTACCAACCTTGCCTTGTAGCGAACATATTTCTTGCTATGAGATCCATCTTTCTTTGCAAATACCCACTTGCATCCAATTTCTCTTTTACCTTTCGGTAATTGTGCCAATTTTCAAGTGTTGTTCTTTTGGAGAGATTGCATTTCTTCATCCATGGAACTTTTCCACTTATCACTTTCCAAGCTTTGTATTGCTTCTTGGTAAGTGATTCTTGGAAAGTGATAGGGATATCATCATCAACTAGAAGAGAATAAGCCACCATATCAACAAATCAAGAAGGTCTATGAATTTCTCTCATTGGCCTTGTAACTGCAAGTGGTTTTGGTGTCTCCAATGGTTCTTGGGTTTGAACCTCTTCATATTTTGATTCTTCTATTGGATTTAAAGAATCAGCTGCATCAACTTCTGGGATCATCGTCTGCTGAAACTCAACCTGTTTTGGAGTATGTTCCACCTGCTGCGGAGTACTACTTGTCTGGACAGCTTCATTTATTACCTTCTTTACTAGGGCAGATTCATCAAAGGTGACATCTCTGCTACAAATTATCTTCTTGGTGTCTAAACACCAAAGACGGAATCCCTTCACTCCATGGGTGATTCCCATAAAGAGAGCCTTCTTTTCTCTCGTCAAGCTTGGATTCCTTCACATGATAATAAGTAGTGGATCCAAATACATGTAAGGAATCATAATCAGTATCAGGTTTTTTAGACCATACCTCCAATGGTATTTTTCCTCTTATCGCTGATGATGGTAGACGATTGATGAGATGGCAGCATATGTCACAACCTTAGCCCAAAATGCCTTACTTAACCCAGCATTAGACAACATACATCGAACGTTCTCCAATAGTGTTCGATTCATACGCTCTACCACCCCATTCTGTTGTGGTGTACTTCTAACAATGAAGTGTCGAACAATACCATACTCATGGAAAACGTCAAAGAATGGTCACTTTTATATTCTCCTCCATTGTCCGTCCGAAGACGTTTGATCTTTCTACTAGTCTGGTTCTTGATCATATTTTTCCATTTAAAGAAAATTCGAAGCACTTCATCTTTAGACTTCATTGGATACAACCAAACTCTTCTGGAAAAGTCATCTACAAAAGTTACAAAATAATGATTTCCTCCCAAAGACGGTGTCTTTGAAGGACCCTATACATCTGAGTGAATATAATCCATAATACTTTTTGTATTATGTATAGTGGTGTCAAACTTCACTCTCTTCTGCTTTCCCAGAACACAATGCTCACAAAAGTTCAATTTGCAAGCATTTGCACCTTTCAACAATCCTTTCTTTGCCAGAATTTGTAAGGATTTCTCTCTAGCATGTCCCAACCGCATATGCCACAACCAGGTTGTGTCCAAATCATCACCTCCGGAAGCTGTTGTAATTGCTCCAATAATTGTACTACCTTGGTAGTAATACAAATTATTTTTCCTGATGCCCTTCATCGTCACAAGTGCGCCAGATGTGACTTTTAAAACTCCATCTCTTATAGTGACCACTGAGCCTTTGGATTCCAAGGCTCCTAACGAGATGAGATTTTTCTTCAAACTGGCATGTATCAGACATCAGTCAGAACTTTGGTTGATCCATCTTGATTCTTCAATCGAATTAAACCTATCCCAACAGTTTTACAGGCGTTGTCATTGTCATTGTCCATATAAACAACTCCTGCATTTAGTTCTTCTAAATCGGAGAACCACTCCCGATTAGGGAGTATATGATAGGTACAGCCCGAATCTAATATCCACTCATCTGAATGGAATGTTTTTGATGAAGCAACCAATGATATGTCAGATTCATTTGCATCATGCTCTGCAACACATGCATCTGGAGCAGTTTTCCTTTCTTCTTCAGCTTCGAACAATATTTCTTCCAATGGTATTTCTCATGACAAAAGGCGCATTTATCTTTTCCCAATCTGGACTTTGATCTCCCTCTCCTCTTTGGCTTTTGATTTTTTGAGCAACCTCTTGCCACCATGGCCTCCGCTGCTTCGTACTTGCTCTCATTCTTGGTTTTCTTTCTGAGCTCATAACTATACAAAGCAGCAGTTGCATCTTTAAAGGTAACATTATTCTTACCATGAAGTAACTTTGTCTCAAGGTGCTAAAATTCATTTGGAAGAGATGACAAAACATCAAAGCCAAATCTTCATCTTTGAAGGTTTTATCCATGCCCAATAAGTCTTCCACTAGCTCATTGAACGCAGTGACGTGTTCATTCATACTGGTGCTTGTTTAATAATCAAATATGAACAATCTTTTCTTCATGTGAAGACGATTCTGAGAGCTTTTCTTTAGAAATTTTCCTTCAATGCTTTCCACATCTTACTTGTAAAAGTCTCGTTCTTGTAGCCATACTTTTGCTCCCTAGAAAGACAAGATCGAATCGTGATGCACGCCAAATGATTGATTGTTCTCCATTCTTTCTCCTCCATATCTACGGGCTTTACTTCCTCAATGGCTATGTCTAGACCTTGTTGGAATAAAGTTTCTAACACCTCACCTTGCCACATGGAAAAATGACTGGATCCATCGAACAACTCCACTGAGAAGTTTGTATTTGACATCATCCTCCTCACCGGTCCAGATGAAGAGCGTGATGTCTTAACTGATCCGTATTTTGGCATTTTAATTCTAACAAACAATATTCAATAGCATGAACTGAATCTTTTCAGAGCAGGACCATGAGGATAACCTCAACCGAAGCTCTGATACCAATTGTTGGGGAAACTGGGTTATTTCTAACACGAATGTAGTTTCAAAATTGACCTAAAATGTCAAGATCAAAACCCAAAGGTTGCATAGCGGATAAACCCGTCAAACTATTGAATATTGAAACACAATGTAAAAAATGAATAAAAAACAATAAAGGGGATAACACACCAAATTTACGAGGTTCGACGAGAATATCGTCTACTCCTCGGGCACCACACCGGATGATAACTTCACTATCAACAAATATTTCAACAAATGGAATTCTTTAGAATTCTCAAAGTGAGATAATGAAGAAAGCAAATGGAAGAGATAACTTGTTTTTGGGATGATTTCTAATGAAATACTTAGGCATATTTATAGTTGAGTTTTAAGGACTAAACTTAAAAATAACCTAATATTTTAGTGACCAAAGATGAAATTCCCATGTTCACAAGTTTGGCCACCTACCAAAGATGAATTTTCCAAAGTGTACAAGTTGGTCACCTACCAAAGATGAATTTTTCAATGTGTACAAGTTAGCCACCAACCAACTTGTCAACTTTGCCAACTTGTTAAATTTAACAATTTGCAAGCTAAACATAACACAACTTCACCGCCATCCACTAAACTTTACCCTTCTTCCTTCGCATTGAATGGATCACTTCTTCTGCAACCAAAATATTGTCCGTTATGTTCATGCTAACAATGAAACTTGCTTGGTTCGATACAATGATTTTTGGAAACACCTTCTTAAACCGGTTAGCCATAATCTTCCTAAGAAGTTTGTAGAGGACGGAGAAAAGACTAATCGTGTGGAAGTCACCAAATGTTTTTGGGTTACTAACTTTGGGGATCAACACAATAAGAGTTTTGCTCATCTCTGTATCAATCGGATTACCACTGAAGATACTCCTTGTCCACTCACAGACGAAAGACCCCATGATATACCATTGGCTTTTGTTGACGAAAACGGGTAAAGAAAATAAAAGAACACGAGAATTTTACGAGGTTCGGCAATGTGCTTACGTCCTCGGTGCCTAGGCGGCGATAGAAGTTTTATTCAAATGATCTTTTAGGTCTAGGTTACATCTCTATTTATAATAGAAAACTCTGGTACATAATTACAAAATCAACCCTGTACCGTACCGCGGGGGCTGCGCCCACGCACCCCCAACCCACATAATTCGTAACCCCACAACGAGACTTTCTTTGTAAGGACAGTTGATGTTCGCTTCGCTCACTCCGCTCCATCTCCTGTCCTCTTTACTGGTATATTTATGAGCCATACCTAACAAATCTCCACCTTGGCGAATATCCTGCCCCTTGGAAACTTCAATGTGGGTTGGGTTACCTTGCTTCTTTAACAACTCGGAACATTCAACAAGTCCAAGCAATGCTTGAACTTGTCTGTCGTAACTGGCTTGGTGAACATATCAACGGCATTCTCATCAGTATGTACCTTCTGAAACAAAACCTCTCCAGATGCAACCAACTCTCTGATCTTGTGGAACCTTACATCAATATGTTTAGTTCTAGCACGATACACCTGATTCTTAGCCAAGTGAATAGCACTTTGATTATCACAAAGCAACTGAACTCCACCTTGTTGAACACCCAACTCCTTCACTAAACCAATAAGCCATAAAGCTTCTTTTACAGCTTCAGCCGCTGCCATGTACTCAGCTTCAGTTGTAGATAGAGCCACAACAGATTGAACAGTAGACTTCCAACAAATAGGCCCTCCACCAAGAGTAAAGACATACCCTGTCGTAGATCTTCTATTATCCAAGTCACCTGCATAGTTTGAATCCACATATCCTACAACCAAAGGATTATCCCACTGACTCCCAAAAACAATTCCATGTCCCACAGTACCCTTTAAGTACCGAAAGATCCATTTGACTGCTTCCCAATGTTGCTTACCAGGTTTAGACATGTACTTACAAACTTGACTAACAGCATGAGCTAAATCAGGACGAGTACATACCATCGCATACATCAAGCAGCCAACAGCATTAGAATATGGAACCTTTGCCATATCTTCAGCTTCCTTATCTGTCTTAGGGCACTGTTCTGATGAGAGCTTAAAGTGATTCGCCAATGGAGTGCTAACTGGTTTCGCGCTGCTCATCGCAAACCTTTCTAGCATTTTCTCAACATAACCCCGTTGAGATAGCCGCAGTTTCCTTGAGTCTCTATCCCTGCAAATTTTCATTTCAAGAATTTTCTTTGCAGCACCTAAATCTTTCATATCAAATTCCTGACTCAAAAAAGTTTTCAAACCGATAACATCATCCATGTTCTTCGCAGCAATCAACATATCATCAACATACAGTAATATAAAAATAAAAGAACCATCATCAAGGCTCTTAACATAGACACAACAATCATACTCACATCGGTTGTAGCCAATCTTGATCATATAGGAGTCAAACCGTTTATACCACTGTCTCGGAGACTGTTTCAACCCGTACAAAGATTTCTTCAATCTGCAAACTAAATGCTCATTTCCAGGTTGAGTAAAACCTTCAGGTTGCCGCATGTAGATCTGCTCCTCTAAATCACCATGCAAAAAAAGCAGTTTTAACATCCATCTGCTCTAAATGCAAATCCCAACTAGCCACCAATGCAAGTACTCTCAGATTGAAGTGTGCCTGACCACAGGAGAAAAGATTTCATCATAATCAACTCCTTTCTGCTGTGAAAAACCCTTTGCTGCCAAACGAGCCTTGAACTTCTCCCCTTCTTTTTCTGTTACTGTTGGTTTCTTCTTATACACCCATTTGCAACCAATCGGCTTCTTACCCTCAGGAAGGGGAACTAACTCCCATGTGCGATTATGATTCAAAGACTCCATCTCCTCAACCATGGCTGCCATCCACTTGTCGTTTTCCTGACTAGTAACGGCATCATGAAAAGTAACCGGATCATCACTGCTAACAATAAGTGCAAAAGATACCAAGTCTTCAAAACCCAATCTGTTCGGAGGCTTTATATTCGTCCTTCTCACCCTGTCTCTGGCGAGACTATAATCCTGCAAATCGTCCGTAGTGGAACCACCAGAAGTCGGTTGAGAAGTTTCTGGTTTCTCAACTGGAAACTGCTCGAAATCTACCACTGTCGTGTCTTGCTTCTGCTGCAACATGGACTGTTCATCAAAAACGACATCTCTATTTAATCACAACTTTCTTCGCAACTGGATCCCAGAACTTGAATCCTTTGACACCTTTCTTGTAACCCAGAAAAATGCACTCCTTCGATTTTGCATCAAGTTTGGATCTCTCATCAGCAGGTACATGCATATAAGCAGGACAACCAAAAATCCGTAAGTTATCAAAACTAACATCATGACCAGTCCATACCTCTTCTGTAACTTTCCCAGCCAGCGATGCCCTTGGCGATCTGTTGATAAGGTAACACGCCATGTTAACAGCCTCAGCCCAGAAGTGTTTGGGAAGCCTCGCATTCAACTGCAAACATCTGGCTCTTTCATTCAACGACATGTTCATTCGTTCCGCAACACCATTCTGTTGTGGTGTCTTGCGCACTGTAAAATGCCTCTGAATCCCATGCTCCTTACATAATTGTAGGAACTGTGAATCTGTGTACTCCGTATCATTTTCAGACCGCAAACACTTGATTTTTCGTCCCGTTTGGTTTTCTACCTCAGCTTTCCACAGCTTGAACTTCTCAAAAACTTCAGATTTCTGTTTCAAAAAATACACCCAAACTTTCCGTGAAAAATCATCAATAAAAGTAACATAGTACCTAGATCCACCCAAAGACGATGTCGTGGAAGGCCCCCATACATCAGAATGCACATAATCAAGAATCCCTTGAGTTGTGTGCTTCGCAGTCTTGAAACGGACTTTAGTCTATTTACCAAGAACACAATACTTGCAAAAATCGAGCTTACAGTTTTTGACACCATGCAACAAGTTTCTCTTGTGTAATTCTGCCATACCACGTTCACTAAGATGAGCAAGGCGCATATGCCACAATTTTGTCGTATCATCACAGGACTCAACAGAGTGAACTCCACCTGCAAAGGTACTCCCTAACAATCTGTAGATATTCCCTGCAGTCATCTTGCCTTTCATCACAGTCAATGCTCCTTTAACAATCCGAATGGTTTCCCTATCCTCGTCAACCTTAAGGATAAAACCATTCTTGTGCAAAGTGCCCAAGGAAATCAAATTCTTCTTCAAGTCTGGGATATGTCGAACACCACTCAACGTCCGAACGGAGCCATCGTGCATCTTAATTCTGACATCACCAATACCAACAATATTGCAACATCGATCATCACCCAAATAAACCGAACCAGAATTAACCGGTATGTATGTCGAAAACCATTCCCTATTTGGCGTGATGTGATAAGAACATCCAGTATCAAGAATCCAAGCATCCGTCAAATATGTCGTTGAAATAGAAAGCATATCACCCTCACTGCAATCAGAATTATCATCCTCGACCACGTTCACAGACTTGGATGAGCCATCACGCTTCTCATCAGTCTACTTTTTCAACTTCGGACAGTCTCGCTTCATATGTCCCGCCTCCTTGCACTTGTAACAGTGAATCGTCTTCTTATCCCTGGATTTGGATCTGGAATTCCGCTTCCCGGACCCTGCCTTCTCTGGCTTCCGTCCACGATCTCGATTACCCTTGACATATAAGCTATCGGCTTGAGAGCTTTCCCCTGCATTCTGCTTCCGCTGGTTGTGAGCCAACAAGGCTGCAGTAATCTCCTCAACGTTGATAGTCTCTTTCCCATATGTAAGAGTAGTCACCATGTGTTCGTAAGAGGGAGGCAACGAACACAACATAATCATCGCTCTGTCTTCATCCTCAATTTTCACATCAAGCCGAGCCAGATCAGAAACGATTTGGTTGAAGACATTCACGTGTTGCGCCAAATCGTGATCGTCCTGCATCTTCAACCCATACAGTCGCTGCTTCAGATACAGTTTTGTCGTTAAGGATTTGGACATAAACTGACTTTCCAACTTCCTCCAAATTTCGTCTGGAGACGATAGATGCATGACGTGATACATGACCTCGTCCGCCAAGCATAATCATATGGTTCCTACCGCTCGCTGCTGCAATTCTTCCCAATCTTCCTCATCCATCGACGCCGGCTTTGTATGTCGCAAAGCCTTCAAGATCCCTTGCTGCGCCAATAGATCCTTCACCCTCCTTTGCCATAATACGAAGTTACCTTGACCATCGAATTTCGCGACTTCGAATTTTGCTCCTGACATCTGATACCAATTGTTGACGAAAACGGGTATAGAAAACAAAAGAACACGAGAATTTTATGAGGTTCAGCAATGTGCTTACGTCCTCGGTGCCTAGGCGGCGATAGAAAAGAACTATACCTAACAGCTTTGGAAGAAAAGAGCATGAATTTCATCTTTCCCAGGCGCTTTGAGGGGATTCATGTCAAACAAAGCATTCTTGATCTCCTCCTCATTCACGTCAGTACCCAAGATCCTGATATCCGCATAGCTCAACCTAGGAAAGGAATCACGAATAGGGAATTTTCCTTCCTACCACCCTCATCGTGATAAAACGATCCATAGAAGAAGATGGCCTCCTCACGAAGCATATATTCATCATAACATTACTCCCCATTCTGTAATTTAAGAGCTTGGATTTGATTCATTTTACTTTGGATGAACGCCCGTCTATAGAAATATTTAATGTTCTTGTCACCTTCCACGATCCAACCGCTTCTTGATTTCTGCCTCCAAAGCAACTCTTCATTATCGAGCACCTCTTCAATTTTTGTTCAAATCTCAAGTTCTTCTTAGTGGAGCTGAGTGTTTTTTCTCCTATCAATTTCGCCTTGGATGGCTGCCATATTCTTTTTGAGCTGCTTCTTCTTTTGGTATAAGTGGTCGTAGACTTCCTTATTCCGCTTAGTAAGAGCATTAGTGAAATTATGCATAAAGTCATAGATATTACCTTCCGGAAGCCAATTATCCCACACAGAAGACTTGAATTGATCATGTTTGGTCCATCCGGTGAAAAAACAAAATGGTTTAGTTGACTGGAGGAGAAGAGGCTGGTGATCTGATTTGATACGAGGGAGATATTTAACAATAGCCTGAGGCGACATCCTGAGCCAACCATCATTGGTGACCATCCGATTAAGGCGCTCAAAAACACCCAACGGGTCCACGTGAATGGAGGACCTTTAAACCCCAAATCCATCAGAATATGAGAGTAGATAAAATCAACGAAAAAGGTCACAACCTCTTCCTTGATGAACACCACCACGCTTTTCATCACTTGAAATGATTGCATTAAAGTCACTGAAAAGGATCCACGGGCTATCATCAACTAGGCGAATCTCATCTAAATCTTTCCAAATACTTTTACAGTTAGACCTATCCAGGCTACCATAAACAAGTGTTAGAGAAAACAAAGTAAAGGACTGAGAACATCTGACTTTAACTTGAATAAATTAAGGGTTTGTAACTACGATATCCACCAAAAGAGAATCATTCCAGAGAAGTCAAATTACCCCAGAGAAGTCGGCTGCATCCACGCGGAAAGAATTAATGAAACTAATTTTCCTGATCACTCTGTCAGCTTTGTGACCACTAATACGGGTTTCAAGGAGAGCCACCAAGACAGGCTTATGCTCTCTAGTGTATTCCTTAAGAATCTTCGGGAACTTGCTTCCCCCACAACCTTGGTAGTACCAAGTTAATAAACTGAAATCCGTAAGAAATGATTAGAAAAGGGGGAAACGGTGTTTAAAACACCACAAAGGAGCATAATCCTTAGTCTGTTCCCCAAGTTGGGCATTAATGTTCTTAACCGAAATTAAATGTATTTTGTTTAAAAAGAATAAACACATGTTATATATGTTAAAGATACATGCTAACACTGATACACTAACAAGAGTAGAGTCAAGTTGAACGACAACATTTCATATGTGAGCATTGTCTTAAACAACACATCTATGTGGGTATCATCACTACAGCAAAATGGGTCTATAACGGCATTTTTAGCTACGTTTTTTGAATAAACGCCACAAAATAACAAATTTCGCTGCGTTTTAAGTAAAAACGCCTCTAAATACTTTTACTTTAGTGTGTTTTTATATAAATGCCGCTAAAGAGTGGACTTTAGTGGCTTTTTATACAAACGCCATTATAGACTCATACTTTAGTGGCGTTTTTATACAAACGCCGTAATAGGACACATATATAATGACATTTTTTAAAAAACAACGTAAGAGATTCATACTTTAATGGCATTTTTTTAATAAATGCCGCAATTTATCAATACATTAGGGGCGTTTGTATACAAACACCGCTAAAGACTCGTACTTTAATGGCATTTTTATACAAAAGTCGCTAAAGACTCATATTTTAGTGACGTTTTTATACAAAAGTCGCTATAGACTTGTACTTTAGTGGCATTTTTATACAAACGCCGCTAAAGACTCGTACTTTAGTGTCGTTTGTGTCTACAAACGCCGCAAGTTTATAGTTTATAAGTCCCGCGCCCCTTTAACCCTTTTTCACTTTTCCCCTTCACCTATTTTTTCATTCCCGCCATTTACCCAAACCCATCTGTTGCTTCTTCACCGATCTCACTTTCTCTTCGTTGAATCTGCTCAAGGCCAGGTCTCCATCATAGTATATATGGTTTATACATGCCTTTACTTATGTTCGGTTTTATGACTTGTTGAGTTGATTTCAACTTTTGTTCTTTTGTTGCATATGAGCACTGGGTAATTCATTGATACGAAATTACTTACCAGATCTTAGTTTCCTCTTATTTTTCAGTGATTCTAGATAACTGGATTTTGTAATATAGCTCCTACCTTATCTGCTTCTTTAAGAGTTAGGTTTTAAAACTTTAGTTCATTGTTTATTTTGTAGGGAGATTTACGAGCTTATTTGAAAGGAAAAGGAGCATTGCTTGCAACCAATAATAGCTCTGTGGCTTGTACTAGATATTGCAAGGTTTGTTACGGTATTATTGTAGTTTGGACTTGATAAACTATTGCTTTAGTAAGCCATATTGAACGATGGCTATTTTCTTTTTCAGAAATGGGAGTTTGATTTTAACTCTGTTACATGGTCTCCATCTTTTAAGGAATATCTATAGGCAAATCTGAAATCCGAAATTATGATAGCTTAGTAACAGATAATTTCATTCCTGTTTTCTTCCAGTGTCTGGACTTTCCGGAACGGCGGAAACTGCTCAAGGCCAGGTCTCCGTTGGAATGGGGCTGTTGGCAGGGTCCACCGTCATGCTTCTCACGGTGATATGGGGATCCTGTGTTGTCGTCGGCAGGTGTAATTTGTACTTGAATGGGTGGACTTGGTTTGCATTCAATTTCCGGATAAGTATCCTCTTGTATTGGTGCCGTGGCACACACACAATTCATCACAATTATAACACTGCTAGAATTAGTTGAATTGTATTTGAAATTTAGTCATACCTTGGAAGTCTCTAGTTTCTCCGCATTTAAATTGGCTTGGATAATTCCGAGTACACGGTATAATTATTTCTTTTCTACATGCTTGGAAATAAATTTTGAAGATAAACAATTCTCGGTAGAATTATGTGTGTATAGATCATCGCCACCACCCAAACCTATCAACCAATAAGGAAAATAAAAAGTAAAACCGACAGAAACAACAGAGGAAAAATTAAAGCTTCAGGCGCCGTTTGGTTGCTGAGAAAATCAAAGGAAATGAATCAAATCAAAACTAGACATCAAAGGTTTAGTTTCTCTTGCAAACAACGTCAACAACAACAATAATGTCCGTACCATAATTATAGGACAACCTAAAGGAAACCCTTTCCTTGTAGCTTCTCGGCAGCCAAACAGAACCATTTTTCCAGACACGCAGAAAAAAGATTCCGACTCTGAAGAATTTTCATTATTATTATTTTTCCCTCGTTTTTATATAATCTCTACAATGATCAAACTTTGCTCCATCATTATAGATTAATTGCCATACTTATATTAGTAATATTCAATAAAAAGTTTTACCTTTGAAATAAAACGCTCAACCATTGCTAATCATGTATTGAAGTTTAAAACTCCATCACATTAGAAAGAGATAATTGCAAAAGCAGAAATATTTCTTTTTAACGTTCTTATTATTATGTGTGTATTTTGAAGAGGTTTCAGCCTTGGATCCAGGGAAGAAGACTTGATTTCGTGAAGCACAAGTATGTCATATCGGGAATTTTAAGGCACTTGAAAATGCATTCTCTGGGAAGGCTTCTTACTGATGACGGGGAACCCAACCTAGAAATCATAAAGAATGTTGTTGTTTATATTCTAGTTAATAATGTTGAACTATATTATATTTTACATTAATGTAAACTTTGATTTATTATTATGGATTTCAAGTTTCTTGTTATGAATTTCAAGTTTGTTGTTTTTTATGTCAAATTTGTTGGATAATGTTACAGGTTAAATTTGGGTAACAAAAGAGTAGAAAATATCATTTGAAAAATTACTTTTAATTCACGGAGTTAATATACAAAAGTGTCACTGAATACATAGTCAATATTAACGTTTTTGAAAAAACACCACTAAAGTTTTAGATCTTTTGCGGCGTTTATACAGAAAACGCCACTATATAAGTAGTCAATAGCAGCGTTTTACATTCACAAACGTCACTATAACAACATTTAGCGGCGTTTTTGAGGCAAAACGACACAAAAGAAAAATAAATAGCGACGTTTGGAAAAAACGCCACTAAATATCATAACCTTTAGCGTCGTTTGTGAATGACAAACGCCGCTATCTTTTGCGGTGATTGTTTAAGCGACACTTTTTTGCGGCATTTGGTTTTGCGTCACAAAGATTTTTAACAGCTCTTAAAAACGTCGCTATATGACTAAAAAATGTCGCTAAAAACCTGTTTTTGCTAGTGCATCTTCAACTAAACATTCTTCTAATTAAAATTCTGATTGATTTTAATTTAATTTAAATTTTAAATTAAATTTAAACCATAATATTTAAATATTAAATTAAATTAATTAATTTAAATAATTAAATCCGAAACAAATTTATTAAACCTAACTACATCTAAGAATAATGCATGGATATATTAGTAATGCGTGGTGAGTTATGATGGGGTAGGGAATCAGGGAAGTAAATAGGGACGGTGAGTTTAAGTGTCTTCGATATGCGTGTCAATATCTTCTCATTCAAAATTTGCCAAGATGATGCATGTTGAGGTATATCACATATTAGCTGGTTGTTAATATTTCTGTTAAACAATCCATATATACCTCAACAATACTTACATAATATCTTATTAAAGATTATTATTTTTGAATAATTTGATATAATTATAAAATAATATTTATTTAAAAAAATTATCTATTAAATATATATATTCTATAAATATTTATTTGAATTAAATTTGAAAAATAATATTATCTTTTGTCATTAAAAAGTATTTAATGAGTTCAGCATACTGAAGATTAAATTGATAAAAAAAAATGGGAGATATTTGCAGCGACAGCAAGGGAGTGAAGTTGTAACCTTATTTTTTCTTGATTAATTTTTTAAAATATTATCTTACTTTTTCATTATTTATTGAATCCAAAATTTAATATTAATAATAAGTATTAAATCAATATACTTTGTCAATATATCATAATTTCTTTTTATTAATATAAACAGACTATTCCTTTTATATTTTTATGATAAAAAATACACTTACTTGATATTATCGTATAGTATTTTTAAGGGTGAATTACACATTTAGTATTTAAACTATCAGTTTGATCTGTTTTAGTACTTAAACTTTTAATTTTTTTCAAAATCATGCATAACGTTAGTTTTTGTTTCATTTTAGTACAATATTTTTAAAAACTTAATGAAGCGGTTAATACTTGATATTTTTATGGGTAAATTACATCATTTATCTTTTAACTATCTTTTCGCTCCTATTTTGGTCATCGAAGTTTAAAAATTTTCAATTTAAATTCTCAACTTTCAAATTACTCTTAATTTAATCACTCTAAATTTATTTTTTTATTTTAATTATATATTAATAAAATAACAAAAAATATCATGTCACGCTATTAATAAATAAATTAGAGTGGTCAAAACTGAGTAATTTGAAATTTGGGAATTCGACTCAAACCAAATTAAAGTCACCTAACAAATAAAGTTTAATCGGGTTTGAGTCACTCGATTAAACATCAAGAGGTGACTTAACTCAACTCAACTCAACTCAAACCCGATTAAACTTTTTAAGATAAAAATTGAATTTGATCCAACTAAAAATAAATATATTTATAAAAAAAAAAATCTACAAAGCAGAAGGGACACATACTGCCTCTCCCATCCCTTCTTTAATTCCGTTATTGGGTTAGATTTATGTTATAACTTCATATTTTTAATACTAAAATAGATTACCCTTGAAATATATATTGTCAATAGAAAAAAATACTATGATCCCGAGGACACATTTTTAACTTTCAATAAAGCAATGTGAATCAATCAAATAAAACACTAGGGATCCAACTCAATAGAATTAACGATATAACTAGTATATAATTTATAAATTTAAGAATTTATATAAATAAAAAAAGTATGACTGATATAATTTTATATTAAAGAATGAACTTATAAAATTTTAAAAAAATAATAAATTTATAAAATTTTAAAGACAAAAATAAATCAACAATAAAAAATGCATACAATAGAAATTTAAAAAATATTAAGAGGACGACTGTCTTATATGGTCTATCCCTTAGAGGTACTATTAAATGAACATAAGAAAGATAATTTCTATTAAAATATATTTCATTCATATTGAATGAAGAGAAGAAGATTATTCCTATTAAATTATATTTCGTATAAAGAACAATTTACGTTTAAATTTTCCTTCTTCGTGTCAGATCGATTGCGTGTTCCAGTAACATTGAGCTAGCTAGCTTATTAGGTATGGGATCCCATTTTCAGCTTTAGAAAAGCTTCAAAGATTTATGAAAACGAAAAAAAAATGTAGTTATGGTCTGTCACAACATATCTTCAAAGGAACGCATTTATGTGAGCGTATGATAAAAGTAAGACATTTATAGTGTATTAATGGTAGATGTCAGTTTGATTATGTATGTAGGTTTCCCATGTCAGAGAAGCATCTGCCCATTTTTCCTGGAATTCTACTGCTTCACTTTCTAAGGGGCGTAAATGAAGTTGATATTTAATTTTGCATGTGGAAATTAATTTGATAATAATTAGTACAAGAATAAACACTTTAATTATCTTACAGTTACACTTTAGATAATAGTTTTGATTGACAGTCAACACCGATGATATAAAAGTTCTCTTTTTAAATATTCTTAATTATTTGACAATGAACATTCAATCATCTTGTGTACTCGTTGGTGCTTAAACCTGTGACTTCTAAGAATAACAATCATTTCTTAATTACTGAATAATTTGATTTCGTGTAATTATATTACACCTCTAAGTTTAGGGTTTTGTGCATACTTAGATAAATTATTACAACTTACATTTCATCATATTTAGATTATACATATAATAAAGGAGTTTAAAAGCACTTTTGTCTCTACATCCTCAAAACTTTCAGCTCAACTATGTTAGTTGTGCATTTAATCATGTCTCGAGTTTTAGATACATTGTAGTAAGTTGACAACATGTTTTGTGTCGAGACTGGATTGCTCTTGGAAAATACAGTTTTCATTGTGAACTCTGAACAATTAAGGCCTTTTATGTTGAACATTTGTAATTGATGAGTCGAAAGATCATCGTGAACTTCTTCCAGCTTCACCGATTTCGTCACGTCCCGATGCATCCGAGAGGAGCTCATGTGCAACGATTCTATCTAGTGTTGTTTCGGATTGTTTATGCTTTAACCTTAAATTAATGAATATTATTTCTTTATTTTTTTGCCTTTGAAGTTTTGCTAGAATCTCTTATTACTGAGTTTGTGGCTTGAGCACTACATTGATGAATCATAGCTAAGAGATCAGGTTTACTAATCATCAAGGAATCAGGATACTTTTGAAGAACATCAATATGATTAGAGTTACTTGATAATATAGAGAGATCTAGCTATCACCAAGTATCGTGACATTTGTTAGCTTAGACTACGTCGTATAGTCTTTCTACATCTACGGCGAAGGAATTCCTACTTGAAGAAAACGACTCACGATTGTGATGACAAACCAGAAAGGTCTAACCTTGGAACTTTTGCCTTTGACGATGATCAACGTGACGATCGATGAGGTGGGCCTACAGCGGCTGAATTGATCGACGTGGAGATGATTTGAAGTCTAGAGAGAAAACTGGAGGGTGAAATTTTGGGAGGGGAAGGCAAAGTTAGAAATTAATAGAAATTAAGTGAAATTAGGTGTTTAAATATCCCATCAAAACGTTGTCATTTTGGGAGAGAAAACCAATGGAGCAATCCGACCCGAGTGTAACCCGTTCCAATCGCACAGGATCGGCCCGTTTCTTCTTAAATAGGGGTAATTCTGTTTATGGTTCTCCGCATTTTGAACTATAATTCAATTTGGTCATATTATGCTTTTTTTACTTGGATAGTTTTTCAGTTTCTTTAATCAGGTATTAATGAGATATTTTATTATTAAAAAAATTATTTAGGTTCGTGTTCGTATTGTAGATCATTTTTGTTCTTGGGAAAAAGGTTAGAATCATGTATTTAATGTTGGTAAGTTTAAATTCAAGAAATTAAGGTAGTATACCTCCATGACTTTCATAATTGTGATACCTTATATGTCACGTGTAGACACTCGACTTAATATTAGACTTAATATTAGAATAGTAGCAGGATAAATTACTGGATTTCCCTAATTAAGAATAATGTGTATAAATGATCAGAAATGAATGCGAGTGTAGTCAAGAGAATGTCGTAATACATTAGTAATTATGTGATAAGCTGTAATAATAGATCAAATTACTATAGACGAGTGAAATGACTAAAATACTCTTGATTATAATAATTGATAAAGAAAAGCATTTATTGTGAGGAAAACGTCTAGAACCCCGATAATTAATTAAGTGCTCTATTGTAACTTTAGAATGTTCAATCAATTCTCGTGTGCGTATAATTACTAACATATCCTTAGGTGGTTAAAATAACTAAATTAGCCTTATAAGGTTAAATGAGTAAACTGATCTAAAATAATGAATGCAATAAATTATCATGATTCAGAAAATGGCTGTAATAACCCTATTGAAGCTAAATTACTAAAGTACCCTCAAGTGTTAAAACGGATAAAATAGTACAAGTTTTGAAATGACTTAAAGGTTATAAAATTAAATTATGAATGATGTAATCAAAAAATTGAAAGGTTATAAGCTGAAAATTTTCTGAAATGCTCCACTAATTAACTAGAAAAGGGTTAAAAAGACCCTTAGAGGTAAAATTATTGAAATGCCCTTAATGTATTAAAATGATTAGAATAATATTGTTTGATAAATGATACAAGAGGAAGTAACGGGGAAGTTCTACCGTACGACGGTCTTAATATGCGGCTAAGGAAAAACGTTATTGATTTTGTTATTTTTTAACAAAACCGGTAAAAAATTACCAGAAACATATTATTTCTACCCAAAACATTATTGAGCGCTTTACTGAGCTTGGTAATATATCCGGTAAAACGTTACCTAAAATATTATTTTTTTACCGGAAATGAATTCTTTAAAATGAATATTATTAGAAAATATTTTTGGAAATCACTTTACGGTGTTTAAATGATGTTGTGTAATTCATTTTGCAGTAGTTGATAATTTTTTAAAAAATTCTTTATTATAAGCATCAAATACAATAAATAATATTTATTAATAAATTAATAATATTATTTTAAAATATTAAACTAATTTATTTAATATTTATGTCAATATTATTATTAAAATATTATATCTACAATTTTATAAATAAAAATATTATGATTAATATATTTTATTAAAATAAAATTATTATAAATTATAGTAATTATTTATTAAAACAAGATAATATATAATTAATTATTAATTATTTATTAAAAAAAAAATAAAAAATGTTAAAATATTAAAAATAAGAATATATTGTATATTAAGGAGTATATATTAAATATTTATCAATTCAATAATATATTTTTGTTAATTAGACTTTAAAAGTTAAAAATTCGTAAAATGGCTTACGGAAAATCAGATGATAAGTCGTTTTCCAGAAAATATAAAGAAAATTCAATTGATCAGAAAAAATAAATTACATTAACCATCTGTTTTCATTAACCAAACACTGAAAAATGAGAAAAAAATATTTTTCAAAAAAAACAATTACAAGGAAACAAAACTTACGGAAAATCAGATGATAAGTCGTTTTCCAGAAAATATAAAGAAAATTCAGTTGATCAGAAAAATGAATTATATTAACCATTTGTTTTTCATTAACCAAACACTGAAAAATGAAAAAAATATTTTCCAAAAAAATAATTACAAGGAAACAAATAGACCCTTTACTATAGAAGAGGATTAAAATATTCTTTGCGTATGAAAAATTATCAGAACATAAACGTCAGAATATTATTCTCAAAAAAATTATTCACCTAATAATATAATTAATAATATAATGATCATTTTTACCTTCTATTACCTTCTATTACATGCAATGCAGGTCATAAATCCTTGTAAACCGCTTTGATTCCCACTCAGCATTTCTGCCTTTATCCTTCACAAATTTTCAAGAGAAGAATCCGGGTTGATTACCGGCTTTTGGCCGTTTCCGTTACCTCGATGTTCTCGACATTAACAACGACAGTGCAAAGTACTAGCCTTGTGTTCTCTCACCGATTGGTTCCTTCAAATCACCGGCTTTCTCAAGTTCCGGTCACCCGTAATTCTCCCTATTCAATTTGCTCCCGTAGTTCACTCAAATGCAGCAGCTCTGTTTCATGCTCATTACTCGGTAAATTTAAACTTCTTTTCTTTGGACTGTTTGACCGTTGAGAAAATGCGGGAAACTTGAAAAAATTCTTTATAGGATTATTTTTGGAAGTAAATAAATGGTTGAAGTATAACGATGAAAGTGGACTGCCTTGTTGAAGAAACTAAATAAATTTATTGAAATGCAATGATATTTTGTCATTTATGCAAGTAAATAGTAGAAAAATTGTTCTGAATTTGAATGCATTGATTTCCCTTCTCTTTGATTACTGAGAAAATGCAGGAAAAAGTAGGATTTAAGTATTCTGTAGTTTTTTTAGTAGAAATAGTAAACTGAACCCCCTTTTTCAGTTAATGATGAAACGAAGTTTGTGGAGGCGGCGAAAAATCGAAATTTAGTGCCCCTTCACCGTTGCATTTTCTCTGATCAGCTGAATCCGGTGCTTGCTTACCGATGTTTGGTTAAAGAAGATGATAAAGAGGCTCCAAGTTTTCTTTTTGAGTCAGTGGAGCCTGGTCCAAGGGCGTCTAGTGTTGTAAGAGCTCTAACTATATGCTTAGTTGTATCCATTTTCATGATTTTGTTTGACATTGGAGTTCGACTGTATTAGGGTCGTTACAGTGTCGTTGGGGCTCAACCAACAATGGAAGTTTGTGGCAAAAGAAAACAAGGTTATGGTTATGGATCATGAGGAAGGTTGCTTGACCGAGCAGGTAGTCGAAGATCCAATGTCGATTCCGAAGAGAATCTCAGAGAGCTGGAAACCCCTACTAATAGATGATCTTCCTGATGCATTCTGCGGTGAATAATAGGCCCTTTGCTGGTTTAATTATCACAAATCTTGATACCATATGTTTTGCAAATGATGGCAATATGTTGATGGTTTGCATCTCTCATCAGCAATCCTTATTCAATATGTTTTGATCTCACTTGTTGTTTCTTGCTTGTAACTTTGATTTGCTATGCTCAAATTAAGGAAAGCGGGCTCATAGTTAGTTAGCTGTTTTCCCTTGTCGGGAATTTAATCGCTTGCTTCTTGTTTAATGACACCTGCAGATTGATGGTTTGCATATGATGACAATATGCTAATGGTTTGCATCTCTCATCAGCAATCCTTATTGAATATGTTTTGATCTCACTTGATGTTTCTTGCTTGTAACTTTGATTTTCTAATGCTCAAATTAAGGAAAGCGGGCTCAAAGTTAGCTGTTTTGCATTGTCAGGAATTTAATCGCTTGCTCCTTGTTTAATGACACCTGCAGATTGATGGTTTGGCATAAAATTTTTGAGTGTGTATTTGTATATCTGAAGAAGGAGACGTGTCGAAAAATGCCAATTGGTTTGAATGATGATTTGTACTAAATTGTGCTCTGTCCATGGAAAGGGAGAGAACAGGCTTACAATTCAGTAATAACGACAAATACCTGAATTTAATATTTAGCAATAATGACAAAAAATGATCATACATTGCAGAGAGCATATGCATGGTTTTTTATGATTTTCATGGAGATTATATGGCCATAGCATGCTATTTGATGTGTATGCCATATGTTTTCCAGAAGATTTTGGCATTATTAATGATCAATGGTTGAATTTAGAAAATCTTGGGATTTGAGTTCTTCAAAATTGACTGGTTGGTTAGTATAGAGTACCTGCATATCCATGCACAAATGAACTATAAGTTCTGCTTTTGGCTAAAAATTATAAAGCTTTCTGGTATTGAACTGTGTGACTTGTCTTTTTCTACAATTGTGCTAAAATTTCAATGACGTGTAGGTGGGTGGTTTGGTTATTTCTCCTACGATACGGTTCGCTATGTGGAGAAGAAAAAACTCCCCTTTTCAAAGGCACCACATGACAGAAACCTCCCAGACATACATCTAGGGCTATACAATGACGTCGTGGTATTTGATCATGTGGAAAACGTATATGTTTACTCCATCAACAATAAACAGTTCAGGATTTTAGTTTATAAATCAACTCTGCAGTAAACGTATACATCCTGGTGGAGTAATATCGACTGTTCCTTTTATCTGCAGAAAGCATATGTAATTCACTGGGTGAGGCTAGACCGACACTCCTCTGTCGAAAAAGCTTATAACGAAGGAGTTAAACACCTCGAGAAGTTGGTGGCTAGACTACAGGGTGATGATCTGTAAGAAACTATTAAGTAGTACTAGTTTCGGTTAAATTTTATGTGTTCTAATTTATTATGACACTCGGATTTCATTCTTAGCCCAAAGCTATCTCCAGGCTCCATAGATTTGCACACACATGGCTTCGGCCCTTCTTTAATGAAGTCAAATATGGAAAGGGAAGAGTATAAGAAGGCTGTACTAAAGGCAAAAGGGCATATTCTAGCAGGGGATATTCTCCGGATTGTATTAAGTCAACGTTTCGAACGGCGAACGTTTGCCGATCCGTTCGAAATATATAGAGCTTTGAGAGTTGTTAATCCAAGTCCTTATATGGCTTACTTGCAAGTTAGTTTCTTGTTCATTAATTCTTTAGTTGTGACTCAACAGTTATGTTTCTTGAATTATAATCTGATATGCCCTTTCAGTCTAGAGGAGGTATTCTAGTTGCTTCAAGTCCTGAAATTCTTACCAGGATAAAAAAGGTATACTATTAAACTTCATGTTTGTCCTTCTCTAAGCTGATGTCATGAAACACTTCAGTTGGCTGTTCTAAGATCTCAAATTTTGTTACTGCCATATATAGAATAAGATTGTAAATAGGCCATTGGCCGGAACAGCGAGGAGAGGAAAAACACTAGCGGAAGATGACATAGCTGAAAAGAAACTGCTGAGTGATGAAAAGGAACGTGCAGAACATCATGCTTGTTGATTTGGCACGAAACGACATGGGAAGGTTTATAGTCTAGTTTTTCATTCCAAAGAAATGAACTTTGTAGTTTCATTTAAAACTTCCATGTTCTTCTGCTTAGGTCTCCAAATATGGTTCTGTAAAGGTGGAGAAGCTGATGACCGTCGAACGATATTCGCATGTGATGCACATAAGCTCCACAGTAAGAATCATACTCTGTAGGGAGTAGGGACATGCACATCATCATTTACCTTCTCGAAACTTAAATGATGCAGGTTACTGGTGAGTTGCAAGATCATCTCACTAGTTGGGACGCCCTCCGTGCTGCACTTCCGTGGGGAAACGTTAGCGGAGCACCAAAGGTTCAATGCTTATCATTTACATGTCTTAAGAAAATCCCTTTTTCTCAAATGTAGAATGAATATTTTGGAGCTTGCCTTAATTCTGAGATTATGGTCCCGCCACCATAAATAGGTGAAGGCCATGGAGCTAATTGACGAGTTAGAGGTGTCGAGACGAGGGCCTTACAGTGGAGGTTTCGGGGGCATTTCGTTCGACGGTGATATGGATATGCATTGGCTCTCAGGACCATGGTTTTAACTACAGGAACCCGTTTATGACACAATGTACTCATACAAAGATGCTGACCGCCACCGCCGAGAATGGGTAGTGTATCTTCAAGCTGGTGCTGGTATAGTGACAGATAGTGATCCCAATGCCGAGCACTGTGAATGCGAAATCAAAGCGGCTAGCTTTGGTCGTTCCATTGACTTGGCTGAATCTGCATTCGTTAATAAATGATGCAGACTTTCCATCCCTATGGCACCTTAAGAAAACAAGCAAATATCTTTTACTTCTCCATATCGTTTGAACAAAGCTAGTTAAATTCATTCATATGAAGCTTGTCCCTGATGGAACAAAGCTTGGCAACAACTTTACTCATGTTAATCGCCTCACTTAGTGATTCAGAAGAATAGGTGAGTCCCATTTCAATATGGAATTCAAGCACCGACTCTGTCGCTTTCCAAACTGTTTCCACTCTAAGCAATGTCTGCAATTGTACTCGTCTCGTCCGACTTTTTCTTGAAGAAGAATGAGATCTATAATCTCGACCATTTGGTCAGAACCATCGAATCTGGATTAAATTGCCATCATTATCCAAAATTGTTAACAAAATCTATAGTAATAAATTATTTCAAAACTTCATATCATAACTCTGATACCATTTTGTTTTAAGAACAGAAAAATAATCAAGGTAATATTAAAATAGAATAAAACACGCTTAAGAGACTATTTAACGTGGTTTAATCTTGTCTATATATATAGATGAGAAAAACACATAATTGACTATAAACACAGAGATCACGAATAATACAAATACATAATATCATATATGTTGGTAGTCTAATATATAAATTCTAAAACTCCATGTACATTAAAAATTCTCTCAAGATTCCTACACAATCATCTTTAGAAATAAATTACAAAAGTTATAAATATCCCTCTATATTGCTACCTCGTTTGAGAAGGCCGCCTAGAAGATTAACAAAAAAGAAAAATTTAGAACGAGATGATACCCTTTATCCTAGAAAAGACAGTAAAAAATGCGTGATAAATTGGCCATTATATCAGAACCTACAAGGAAGAAATTCATGGAAATAAAAGTCTTAAAAAACTAGGAAGTTTCCATTTTATTTTTGGAAATTTATAAACTATCACCTGATTACTTATATAATTTGGTTCCATTGATTTTTCTATAGTGTCTATATGGGCTTCATCAAGGCAACATCAACTTTCAACGCAAAAGCTGCTAACAAAAAGGAAGCAACCTCCAGCCCACCAACAATCTGTAGACAACACCAGTCTTCATCTCAGTAGCAACCAATATACATAAGAAAGTTGTGTCTCTAACTCGGCTACACAAGACTCTTCTACTTGAGAAGTGTTGAAAATCGGTGTCAACTTGCACCGAAAGTTGGGGGGAAAATTATATAATTCCACCGAATGGTGGAATTGTTAAAAGAAGTGTTAATTGTTGAAAAAATGGTAAAGGTACAATCTTACATTTAGTCATTGTATTTTAGGGTATTTTCAAGATTAGTCCTTAATCTTCAACTATAAATTCCCTAACTCATTTTGTTTCAAAATCATCCCAAAATATTCTAGTTCTCTTCCAATACTAGAGAATTTAGAGAGTTTCTTGAGAGTTGTTTTCTTCTTTATATCAAGAGAGAATTATCATTGTTTTCTCCTTGGAAGATCGAGAGAAGTTGTAATTCCTATTTTCTCATAGTGAAATTCTTCTACCATTGCCCGTGGTTTTTACCCTATATTATTTAGGGTTTGTGTCTCTTTTATCTTTATTTTTATTTTCTCAAATTATCAGTTGCGATTTTGCTCTATCCGATAGCCGTCTTCCGTAACAATTGGTATTCGAGCCAGATTAGAGTGTGTAATATCTACTTATTATCTTTGTAGTTGCCACCAAAAGGTGGATCCTCTAACATAAGAAAGTAAGAAGATATTACCCATTCTTTGAAAGTTCTAGAGAACTATTCACGATAGTGAAATAGTGGGAGCTATCCGTAATATAACCTATGGCAACGAAATTTGACATTGAAAAGTTCAATGGGAAAAATTTCTCATTGTGAAAATTGAAGATAAAAGCCATCATGAGGAAAGATGGTTGTCTAGCAGCTATCAATGAAAGGCCGGTAGATTTCACAGATGACAACAAATGGATCAAAATGGACGAGAATGCTATAGCAAACTTTCATCTAGCATTAACAGATGAAGTATTATCAAGCATCGAGGAGAAGAAGACAACTAAGGAGATATAGGATCATCTCACCAAACTGTACGAGGTCACGTCGCTGCACAATAAAATTTTCCTTAAGAGAAAATTGTACACTCTACGTATGTCAGAATCTACTTTAGTGACGGAGCACTTAAATACACTGAACACTTTATTTTCTCAACTTACATCCTTAAGCTGTAAAATAAGAGAACAATAACGTGTTGAACTTCTACTTCAAAGTCTACCGGATTCGTATGATCAACTCATCATCAACTTGACAAACAATAATGTCTCTAGTCTAGTCTTCGATGACGTTGCAGCTGCTGTTCTACGAGAAGAAAATCGGCACAAGAATAAGGAAGACAGACAAGTAAATCTACAACAAGCAGAAGCGTTGACAACGATGAGATAGAGATCAACATAACGTGACCAAAACAGCAGTCACAAACATGGTAGATCGAAGTCGAGGAGCAAGAAGAATTTAAAGTGTTACAACTGTGGAAAGAATGGTCACTTGAAGAAGGATTATTGGAGTCTAAATAAAAACTCCAATCCACAAGGAAATACCGCAAACACTTCAGATGATGGAGATGCTCTATATTGTGAAGCGTCAACCACCGTGGAAGACAGAAAAAGATTTACAGATATATGGCTCATTGTTCGGGAGTAACATATCACATGACCTCAAGAAGAGAATGGTTCCATCATTATGAACATGTCTCAGGAGGATCTGTGTATAGTTGCAATGATCATGCCTTAGAGATCGTTGGCGTAGGAACCATCAAATTGAAGATGTATGATGGAACAATCAAAATTGTTCGAGATGTACGACACGTGAAAGGCTTGAAGAAAAATTTATTATCTTACGGATTGTTGGATAATAATACAAGTAAGATTGAAACACGGAAAGGAATCATGAAGGTGTTTTGTAGAGTATTTGTGGTGATAAAAGGCGAAAAAATAGAAGCAAACTTGTACATGCTGAAGGGAGAGACTTTGCTAGAAACAGAAGCCTCTGTTGTCTCATGTAGTTCATATTCTGCAATGTTATGGCATCAGAAACTTGGACACATGTCAGAACAAGGAATGAAAGTACTTGTGGAGCAAAAGCTACTTCCAGGCTTAACAAAGGTATCACTTACTTTGTGTGAGCATTGAGTAACAAGTAAGCAACACCGATTGAAATTCAACACGTCAAATTCTAGAGGAAAAAGTGTTCTAGAATTGGTTCACTCTGACGTATGGCAAGCACCAGTTACATCCCTAGGCGGAGCAAAATACTTTGTCTCATTTATTGATGAATACTCCAGGAGATGTTGTATGTACCCTATTAAGAAGAAGTCAGATGTGTTTTTCACTTTAAAAAACTTCAAAGCGCGGGTGGAACTTGATTCTGGAAATAAGATCAAGTGTTTCAGAACAGATAATGGAGGAGAATACACAAGTGAAGAATTTGATGACTTTTGCAGGAAATAATACATCAAAAGACAGTTCACAGTGGCGAACACTCCTCAACAAAATGGAGTGGTAGAGCGGATGAACAGAACATTGTTAGAAAGAACAAGAGCAATGTTTAGGGATGCAGGCATAGTAAAATCGTTCTGGGCAGAAACAGTCAATATCGCTTGTTATTTGGTGAATTGAGCTCCATCAACTGCAATAGAGCTAAAGACACCAATGGAGATGTGGACTGGTAAACCAGTTGATTATTCAAACCTCCATGTATTTGGAAGTATTGTGTAGGTGATGTACAACTCCCAAGAAATTTCAAAGCTGGATCCAAAATCCAGGAAATGCAAATTCTTGGGGTATGCTAATGGTGTAAAGGGGTATCACTTGTGGGATCCCACTGTCCGTAAATTGATTATTAGCAGGGATGTTATCTTTGTATAAGATAAACTACAAAGAAAAGAAGACGATGATAGCGCTAAAAAGTCAGAGACTACTCAGATACATGTGAAAAAGGAGTCTGAACAAGGAGATTCTTCTGTAGCAGAGCCAGCACATGATGAACAAGAACCAGAGAATTCTGAAGCTCCAATAACTCGTCAATCAGATCGTGTGAGAAGAATTCCCAATTGACACTCAGATTATGTTATAGAATGAAATATTGCATACTGCCTTTTAACATAGGACGGTAAGCCATCAACATATCAGAAGGCAATAAATAGCTCAGATGCTTCACTGTGGATGATGGCGATGCAAGAAGAAATTAAAGCCCTTCATAAAAATAATACATGAGGCCTTGTGCCACTACCACAAAGAATGAAGCCAATTGGTAACAAATGAATCTTCAAAATCAAGCGAAATGGTGACGATCAAGTTGAGAGGTATTGTGCAAGACTGGTGGTCAAAGGATATGCTAAAAAAA
The DNA here is from genome assembly GCF_006381635.1 of Hibiscus syriacus. NCBI lineage: Eukaryota > Viridiplantae > Streptophyta > Magnoliopsida > Malvales > Malvaceae > Hibiscus > Hibiscus syriacus. Next base: position 1,597,992 of record NW_024061774.1, read on the forward strand.
GGTATTGATTTCAATGAAATCTTTTCTCCTGTAGTTCGACTAATAAGAGTTCGAGTAGTTTTGATAATGTGTGCTACATTGAACTTACATCTAGAGTAGCTAGATGTTAAAACAACTTTTCTTCATGGAAATCTTGAAAAAGAAATTTACATGCTCCAGCCTGAAGGCTTTTAAGAAAAAGAAAAGAAGAACTTGGTTTACAGGTTGACCAAATCTCTGTACGATCTAAAGCAGGCGCCGAGGTGTTGGTATAAGAGATTTGATTCCTTCATTGTGTGTCGTGGATACAACAGACTTAATGCAGACCTTTGTGATTATTTCAAGAGGTCTGCTGATAACGATTTTGTTATATTGTTGTTGTATGTGGATGACATATTGGTTGCAGGACCCAACAAAGATCATATTGAAGAATTGAAGGCACAACTGCCTAGGGAATTTGAAATGAAGGACTTGGGATCAGCAAACAAGATTCTAGGGATGCAAATTCATCGAGACAGAAGTAATAAGAAGATTTGGCTTTCACAAAAGAATTACTTAAAGAAGATCTTGTCACGATTCAACATGCAAGATTGTAAGTCAATTTCTACCCCTCTTCCTATTAACTTCAAATTATCCTCCAGTATGAGTCGCAGTGAAGAAGAGATGATGGAGATGTCTCGAGTACCGTATGCATTAGCAGTGGGAAGTTTAATGTTCGCTATGATATGCACAAGACCAGACATTACACAAGCAGTGGGAGTGGTTAGTAAGTACATGGTGAATCCATGCAAAGAGCATTGGAATACAGTAAAGAGGATCATGAGATACATCAAAGGGACCTCAAATGTTGCATTATGTTACGGAGGATCAAACTTATTAATCAATGGGTATGTAGATTCTGACTATGCAGGGGATTTGGATAAAAGCAAATCTACGTGTTCAAAGTTACTGGTGGAGCTGTAAGCTGGGTTTCAAAATTGCAATCAGTTGTGGCTACGTCTACAACAGAGGCAGAATATGTAGCAGCTACACAAGCCAGTAAAGAAGCAATTTGGTTGAAGATGCTATTGGAGGAGCCTGAGCACAATCAAGAGTATGTCTCTCTGTTTTGTGATAGTCAAAGCACTTTGCATCTAGCAAGGAATCCAAAATTTCATATAAGGACAAAGCATATACGAGTTCAATACCATTTCATTCGTGAAAAGGTGGAAGAAGGGACGGTAGATATGCAGAAGATCCATACCAAAGACAGCATAACATATTTCATAACGAAGGCGATCAACGCTGATAAGTTTACCTGGCGTCGATCCTCTTGTGGCCTGTCAGAGACGAAAGCAACATGAAGGTACAAGGTAAAAGGAATGGTGTGAAGATATGATTGTTTCAATCAAATCTTCAAGTAGGAGATTGTTGGAAATCGGTGTCAACTTGCACCGAAAGTTGGGGAAAAAATTATATAATTCCACCGAATGGTGGAATTGTCAATATAAGTGTTAATTGTTGAAAAAATGGTAAAGGTACAATCTCACATTTAGTCTTTGTACTTTAGAGTATTTTCAAGATTAGTCCTTAAGCTTCAACTATAAATACCCTAACCCATTTAGCTTCAAAATCATCCCAAAGAATTCTAGCTTTCTTCCAATACTAGAGAATCTAGAGAGTTTCTTGAGAGTCGCTTTCTCCTTTTTATCAAGAGAGAATTATCATTGTTTTCTCCTTCGTATATCGAGCGAAGTTGTAATTCCTATTTTCTTATAGTGAAATTCTTCTATCGTTGCCTGTGGTTTTTACCCTATATTATTTAGGGGTTTTCCACGTAAATTTTGTGTCCTTTTATCTTTATTTTTATTTTCTCAAATTATCAATTACGATTTTGCTCAATCCGATAGCCGTCTTCAGTAATAACGACATATACCTGAAGTTAATATTTAGCAATAATGACAAAAATGATCATACATTGCAGAAGAGCATATGCATGGTTTTTTATGATTTTCATGGAGATTATATGGCCATAGCATGCTATTTGATGTGTATGCCATATGTTTCCCAGAAGATTTTGGCATTATCAATGATCAATGGTTGAATTTAGAAAATCTTGGGATTTGAGTTCTTCAAAATTGACTGGTTGGTTACTATAGAGTACCTGCATATCCATGCACAAATGAACTATAAGTTCTGCTTTTGGCTAAAAATTATAAAGCTTTCTGGTATTGAACTGTGTGACTTGTCTTTTTCTACAATTGTGCTAAAATTTCAATGACGTGTAGGTGGGTGGTTTGGTTATTTCTCCTACGATACGGTTCGCTATGTGGAGAAGAAAAAACTCCCCTTTTCAAAGGCACCACATGATGACAGAAACCTCCCAGACATACATCTAGGGCTATACAATGACGTCGTGGTATTTGATCATGTGGAAAACGTATATGTTTACTCCATCAACAATAAACAGTTCAGGATTTTAGTTTATAAATCAACTCTGCAGTAAACGTATACATCCTGGTGGAGTAATATCGACTGTTCCTTTTATCTGCAGAAAGCATATGTAATTCACTGGGTGAGGCTAGACCGACACCCCTCTGTCGAAAAAGCTTATAACGAAGGAGTTAAACACCTCGAGAAGTTGGTGGCTAGACTACAGGGTGATGATCTGTAAGAAACTATTAAGTAGTACTAGTTTCGGTTAAATTTTATGTGTTCTAATTTATTATGACACTCGGATTTCATTCTTAGCCCAAAGCTATCTCCAGGCTCCATAGATTTGCACACACATGGCTTCGGCCCTTCTTTAATGAAGTCAAATATGGAAAGGGAAGAGTATAAGAAGGCTGTACTAAAGGCAAAAGGGCATATTCTAGCAGGGGATATTCTCCGGATTGTATTAAGTCAACGTTTCGAACGGCGAACGTTTGCCGATCTGTTCGAAATATATAGAGCTTTGAGAGTTGTTAATCCAAGTCCTTATATGGCTTACTTGCAAGTTAGTTTCTTGTTCATTAATTCTTTAGTTGTGAATCAACAGTTATGTTTCTTGAATTATATAATCTGATATGCCCTTTCAGTCTAGAGGAGGTATTCTAGTTGCTTCAAGTCCTGAAATTCTTACCAGGATAAAAAAGGTATACTATTAAACTTCATGTTTTGTCCTTCTCTAAGCTGATGTCATGAAACACTTCAGTTGGCTGTTCTAAGATCTCAAATTTTGTTACTGCCATATATAGAATAAGATTGTAAATAGGCCATTGGCCGGAACAGCGAGGAGAGGAAAAACACTAGCGGAAGATGACATAGCTGAAAAGAAACTGCTGAGTGATGAAAAGGAACGTGCAGAACATATCATGCTTGTTGATTTGGCACGAAACGACATGGGAAAGGTTTATAGTCTAGTTTTTCATTCCAAAGAAATGAACTTTGTAGTTTCATTTAAAACTTCCATGTTTCTTCTGCTTAGGTCTCCAAATATGGTTCTGTAAAGGTGGAGAAGCTGATGACCGTCGAACGATATTCGCATGTGATGCACATAAGCTCCACAGTAAGAATCATAACTCTGTAGGGAGTAGGGACATGCACATCATCATTTACCTTCTCGAAACTTAAATGATGCAGGTTACTGGTGAGTTGCAAGATCATCTCACTAGTTGGGACGCCCTCCGTGCTGCACTTCCGTGGGGAAACGTTAGCGGAGCACCAAAGGTTCAATGCTTATCATTTACATGTCTTAAGAAAATCCCTTTTTCTCAAATGTAGAATGAATATTTAGGAGCTTGCCTTAATTCTGAGATTATGGTCCCGCCACCATAAATAGGTGAAGGCCATGGAGCTAATTGACGAGTTAGAGGTGTCGAGACGAGGGCCTTACAGTGGAGGTTTCGGGGGCATTTCGTTCGACGGTGATATGGATATTGCATTGGCTCTCAGGACCATGGTTTTAACTACAGGAACCCGTTATGACACAATGTACTCATACAAAGATGCTGACCGCCACCGCCGAGAATGGGTAGTGTATCTTCAAGCTGGTGCTGGTATAGTGACAGATAGTGATCCCAATGCCGAGCACTGTGAATGCGAAATCAAAGCGGCTAGCTTTGGTCGTTCCATTGACTTGGCTGAATCTGCATTCGTTAATAAATGATGCAGACTTTCCATCCCTATGGCACCTTAAGAAAACAAGCAAATATCTTTTACTTCTCCATATCGTTTGAACAAGCTAGTTAAATTCATTCATATGAAGCTTGTCCCTGATGGAACAAAGCTTGGCAACAACTTTACTCATGTTAATCGCCTCACTTAGTGATTCAGCAGAATAGGTGAGTCCCATTTCAATATGGAATTCAGCACCGACTCTGTCGCTTTCCAAACTGTTTCCACTCTAAGCAATGTCTGCAATTGTACTCGTCTCGTCCGACTTTTTCTTGAAGAAGAATGAGATCTATAATCTCGACCATTGGTCAGAACCATCGAATCTGGATTAAATTGCCATCATTATCCAAAATTGTTAACAAAATCTATAGTAATAAATTATTTCAAAACTTCATATCTGTAACACCCTCAACCCGTATCCCAACCCAGATACGAGTCAGAGATATTACATTGACTTTTAAAACACAACTCATTACAAATAATAGTAAAATACTTGAACTTATATTACGAAAAATACAATAATATACATATGGTACTATAAGTTTACCAAAATATTCAGAGCATACACAACTTAACTTTTTAATTACATGCCAACATCCATTTTCATAACAAAATGACCTACTGATTAAGTTGCTTCTGATTTGATAATTGCAGGAGTAATGTTGTCCAGCTGCTTAACCTCGATCGTCTACTTTATCGGATCCTACGTGTGAAACACTCACACGCTAAGTCATCGACTTAGTGAGACAATAATATAATAATATCAATAAACATAAAGTAATTGCCAAAAATGAGATGAGTTGCAATAATAAGATGTATGTAAATAATGCAATAACCAAAACCATGTTTCTTACACATATACTTATCAAATTCACATTCATAAGTTCTCCTTAGTAAGTTCATTAGCCAATGGTACCATACAGAGAACCTAATGTATGTGAGTATTGTGAGGTTGTGCACTATGCTGTCACCACAGCTCATATAATTGCACCTAAGTGCCACGTAGAATTGCACCGGAGTACCGCGTAGAATTGCACCGTAGTGCCATATAATAATGTCCATAAGGACCACATATCATTCCTTAAGAATCATATACATATGCCAAGGATCAAGTATGTGTCTCACCAGACTTCACACATGTTCCAAAGAATACATATATGTCCCGAAGGACCACATATCATTCCTTAAGAATCATATACATATACCAAGGATCAAGTATATGTCTCACCAGACCTCACACATGTTCCAAAGAATACATATATGTCCCGAAGGACCACATATCATTCCTTAAGAATCATATACATATACCAAGGATCAAGTATGTGTCTCACCAGACCTCACACATGTTCCAAAGAATACATATATATCCCGAAGGACCACATAGACCCTCTACCCTTGGCATGCCAACTATACCTATAGTTCTCATTTACATAACATGGGCTTTCACAATTTATCTAATTCATATCACGTAGACATATTATTTCCATACCTTTATCATATAACTCATATAACTTTTCTTTCATATTCATGTCCCATAATGCATATGGTATGGATTCATGTCATATATCATCATATGAACTACGATCATGTATCAAAATATTGAATCTAGACTTATCACAAGTCTAGAACTGAATAAAATACATATTCATGCTATGCATATGCACTCGCCTAGATTTCTTTGTTTTTCCCTCGATTGATCCTACTTGTCGATGGTTCCGGAACTCGATTAGGCTCAATATCTACATAAGCAAAATTTTCAAGGTGATTATTAGATGCCTAAGTCTTGAAATTAACCTCTAATAGCCTACCAATTTAAAGGATTAATAGTTTAGTCTCTATTCTTTCTTTTTTTTTTCATTATGGGGGAATCGGTTCCCCCCCTGGGGGTATCGATTCCCCTCTAGCATTCTGGAAATTCATATTCGTTTGAGGGGGGATCGATTCCCCTTGAATGGGTACCGATTCCCCTAGCCCAGAAATCCCATTTTAAGCTCGAAAATCACCTTATTTCAGCTCAAACCTTCCTATTTCACTTCCTTTAATACTCCTAACTTTAATACACATACTTAAACATATTTCTATTCCATAATCACTTCTTTAACTCCAAATCTAATCATTCCTATGTAATTGCAAAAATTATACTAGTTTTGCAACATGTTCAAATTCTTATTCTAACACTTCCTATCCCTTAATTAACTTGATGACAAGTCAAATCTCACTTCTAATTCTTATTATGAACCCTAATATAAGATTTCACTTTTCTACTTCCTTTCTTTAATTCTTCATATACTTCTCCTCTTGAGGTTTTAAAACAATTTAAACCTCCTTTAAGCTTAACTATTGCCTAATAGTCATGACTCAACCATAAATTCATCAAGAAATTCACTAACAAGAAAATCTTACCTTAGCTTGGGGTCTCACGTATGAAGAAGAAGAAAGAAGAAGATGACTCTGGAAGCTTGTTTTAATTTCCTACTCTTCCACATGCTTAATATAATACTAACCTCAAAATTATATTGCTATAAAAAGACCATTTTGTCCTTCAAATCCTCCTTCTTTATAATTCAATCCTACACCAAATAACTCAAATAGGTCATTGAACTCTTCCATCATTTTACTTAAATCACCAAATGCTGAAACTTTACAAATTAATCACTAACCCGGCATGGAGGATGTTACAATATCATAACTCTGATACCATTTTTTTAAGAACAGAAAAATAATCAAGGTAATATTAAAATAGAATAAAACACGCGTAAGAGACTATTTAACGTGGTTTAATCTTGTCTATATATATAGATGAGAAAAACACATAATTGACTATAAACACAGAGATCACGAATAATACAAATACATAATATCATATATGTTGGTAGTCTAATATATAAATTCTAAAACTCCATGTACATTAAAAATTCTCTCAAGATTCCTACACAATCATCTTTAGAAATAAATTACAAAAGTTATAAATATCCCTCTATATTGCTACCTCGTTTGAGAAGGCCGCCTAGAAGATTAACAAAAAAGAAAAATTTAGAACAAGATGATACCCTTTATCCTAGAAAAGACAGTAAAAATGCGTGGTAAATTGGCCATTATATCAGAACCTACAAGGAAGAAATTCGTGGAAATAAAAGTCTTAAAAAACTAGGAAGTTTCCATTTTATTTTTGAAAATTTATAAATTATCACCTGATTACTTATATAATTTGGTTCCATTGATTTTTCTATAGTGTCTATATGGGCTTCATCAAGGCAACATCAACTTTCAACGCAAAAGCTGCTAACAAAAAGGAAGCAACCTCCAGCCCACCAACAATCCGTAGACAACACCAGTCTTCATCTCAGTAGCAACCAATATACATAAGAAAGTTGTGTCTCTAACTCGGCTACACAAGACTCTTCTACTTAAGAAGTGTTGAAAATCGGTGTCAACTTGCACCGAAAGTTGGGTGGGAAATTATATAATTCCACCGAATGGTGGAATTGTTAAAAGAAGTGTTAATTGTTGAAAAAATGGTAAAGGTATAATCTCACATTTAGTCATTGTATTTTAGGGTATTTTCAAGATTAGTCCTTAATCTTCAACTATAAATACCCTAACTCATTTAGTTTCAAAATCATCCCAAAACATTCTAGTTCTCTTCCAATACTAGAGAATTTAGAGAGTTTCTTGAGAGTTGTTTTTTTCTTTTTATCAAGAGAGAATTATCATTGTTTTCTCCTTGGAAGATCGAGAGAAGTTGTAATTCCTATTTTCTCATAGTGAAATTCTTCTACCATTGCCCGTGGTTTTTACTCTATATTATTTAGGGTTTTCCACGTAAATTTTGTGTCTCTTTTATCTTTATTTTTATTTTCTCAAATTATCAATTGCGATTTTGCTCTATCCGATAGCCGTCTTCCGTAACAATTGGTATTCGCGCTACAGCAAAAGTGGCTTATTGTGGCATTTTTTTTTATTTCTAGCGGCGTTTTTAAACGCCGCTAAAATTACATACGACGTAAAAAAAACGCCGCTAAAAGCGCCGCTAAAGTTTACGGCATTTTTCAACAAAAAAACGCCGCAATAGGTTACAACATATAGCGGCGATTGTTCAACAAACGCCGCAAAAGGTATTGATATTTAGCGGCGTTTATCATTAAAACGCCGCAATAGGTTTTGATATTTAACGGCATTTGGCAGACAAACGCCGCAATAGTCGTTGATGTTTAGCGGCGTTTTCTTCAAAAACGCCGCAGTAAATTTTTATTTTTACCGGCGTTTTCCTAAAAACGCCGCAGAATATGTATTGAGATTTTGCGGCGTTTTTATCAAAAACGCCGCTAAATGTATGGTATATTGCAGCATTTTGTTACAAACGCCGCTAAATAACACAGAATTTAACAATTCTAAAAATTATACTTAATACCCCAAATCTGTTTTTTCAACCTGTTCCATTATCTAACAAACAAAACAACAATAACATCAAATCCAATATAATAAATAAAAGTTTTCATTAACGTAATATAGGTTAAGTTAAACACGGTTCAGTAACATTAACATAATGCTCATAACATAAATGAGGCTACGATGGTGGATTCTGAGGTTGCGTTTTTTGTATCATCAGCATCATATCATTGAGTCGTTTTTCAAATTCTTTACATCTCTGCTGATATATTACTTCTCTCTGTTCTGCCGCTGCCTCTCGCTGTGCTGCCGCTGCTTCTCTCTCTGCTTCCGTTGCTGCTCTAGCTGCTTCCGCTGCTGCTCTCTCTGTTTCCCTTGCTTCATTTTCCGCTTTCAAGTTAGCCATTTGTTGATCCATCTCAGCCAACTTTTCTTTTAAACGACCAACTTCTAATTGGGAAGATCGAGACTGTGATGACATGTACTGTGATGAACTGGATCCAAAATATTTGGTGGGAGTAACGAATGATCCTTGACAGCGCACCCGACCATATCTTTCAGGACCCAAAACGTCATTAATAGCTTGGTTTTCAATGTCATCATCATTAACAATACCTTGACTCGAAGCAGTAGCATGATACTCTGCCCTTTTCTCCCTCAATTTTTCCTAATAATAAAGTGAATAATTAATTAAAATAAAAAATGTCATGGTACAAATATAAATAAAGTCAGGTAAATTTAAAACATCTACCCAATAAACGTACCATAATTTCTGCAGCGTCAGCAGTCATAGGAGTGCCATCCTTCTTCGTATGTGTCATGTCGAAGAGTTGGATTCGACCAACTTTAGAACCGGATGTATTTTCCTACAATGTACCATAATGTAATTACTATGAGTTAGTATGTACATGGAATACAAAAAAACTATTTCAATAATCTATAATACCTCCTCATGAGCTATACAAGCAAAGCTCTTCGATCCAGCCGTGTGCGTAAACTTTTGTTGTTGCCTACTAGCAACACCAACATGCTCTCGGTCCTACAATGTCAAACAACCACTTATAATGATGATTTAAATTTTGTTACAAGTATTTATGAAAAATACATCATACCTGTCCTTTTTGAGAACTCCAAAATCTGACTGCATCTTCCCATTGGTACCTGAGCATTCCTGGTGGGACTGTTTGCAACTTCTCTTCAAGGCTGAGATCATTCTTGAAGTATTTCTTCTTTAAGGAGCTCTTGTGATCCCTCCATCTCTTCCCTAACGCTTGCTTCACATAATCGTCACAGACCTCTAAAACAAATTTCTCCTATACAGCAAATAAGTGTACACCGTAAGTATAAATTAGTATTGAATTTATATAGAGTATCTATTATAATGACATTATTACCTTAACAAAATCCAACGCTTGATTTTTATTACTATTAGGCATTTTGCGCCATGACTCATAATTGATCGGTAACAGATTCGCATTACGTCCAACTATGCCTAAGTAACCTGCTAGAAGACGTGATTCTGGGCCAATAGGTTGACCGGCATCGTTTCTTGAAACTTTGACACGATGCCCAGGAGGAAGTTGGTATAATTCCTTTAAAGTGGTACGTCCTCGAGTCTTGCGCGTTCCAGCATTTTCAACTATATAAGAAATTATTAAATGTCAGTTTTGAAAATGAACAAAGTAGTAAATAAAGTTTCGAAGATTACCTTGAATTTCTACTTCTTCAACAGTTTCAGGAACTTCGGAAGACTCAGGTGCATTCGTTTCCTCGTTATTTCTTTCTACATGGTCTTCAGAAGCTCGAACAACCCGCAAATCAGATATTTTTCTCCTCGGCATTATATCTGTAATAAACAAACATGAGTAATAAAAAACGATTTAATTAATGAATACATTGAAAGACAACATATTAAGGGTTATAACATTATATCTGTATCATACGACTGATGATTGTGCATATTAAATGCATCTCGTAACATCCCTTCCATGTCATCTTCTCTAAAAGTTGGATGGGGAGAAGGAGCACGATAAGTCGAGTAACTCGTGGAAGCAGATCTATCTGATACAATCTCTCCATGAAAGATCCATTTTCTATACCCCCGAACAAATCCAAAAATTACTAGATGCTCGTACACAACTTCACGAATGTGCCAATTAATGTTCACACAATTCTTACAAGGGCAAAGAATCATATTTTCTTGGCTTGCATTCAGAAAAGCTAAATTTAGAAAGTTTTCGACTCCATTTCGATATTCGACGCTTACCCTTGAGAAATCCATCCAACTCTTATCCATTTTGTATTTCTGGAGTTTCAATTTCAAATGTTAATTGCTAATAATATAGATAAAATTAGAACCTAAACAGAAGCATTAAATTATCATATTTAGTGCATAATAATATTTGCATAGTATAAAACTAATCACTCGTAAATTATACAACTTTTAAATTGAACTAAATGTATGGGAGCAAATGTATCTCAGTTAATTTATAAAAATTATAACGAGAATTATATACAACTGCATACTATAGAACTAAATATTTACACATGTTTCATCGAAATGTAGCATTTACATCTAAACAGACTCATGTTTCTTTGTTACAGAGAGAGGCATTAAGAACTTAGAACGAAATATAAATGTTATTGTCTCTAATTTGTAGTATATATCCTGTGGAATGGAAAAAAATTTAAACACCATGTTATATTAGCTATTCAACTTAAATCAATGGGTTTTTTTTGTTTAAACTTGAAACCAAAGTTCTTATTAGCTTTGAAAACTTTGATCCCTCATAAAGTTGTTCATTCATTTCATTCAGCAACTTGTAAAACTTTGCCGCTTCTCCATTTGGCTCTTCAGTACTTCCAATTTAATTCAAATTCAAATGTTAATTGCTAATATTATAGATAAATTTAGAACCTAAACAGAAGCATTACATTTAATTTCACATCATAATAAATTGACACTAGAGGAATATTGTAATTTCTGGTTTATGTTAGACTTAAATCTTAAACTTATTTAGCATCTTTTTCTGACTCGACAACTTTTCAATATTTCAATTTAAAGTAATTTATAACATGAAGAATTCAATTTAAAAATTCACATAATGAACCCCCAAATCTCTCCCCACACATACACTCAAGCATCTCCTCCATCAAAGCCCTATATTCATGCAAGAAACAATATGTAAAATAAAGTATCCTACTAATTTAGATTGATCACTTGATTGATTCATTATTGTCTTGTTTGACATAATAATAAGGAAAATGCCTAAGAGTTAGCAAGTAATTTGCAAATGATGAGAGGTATTGCGAGGAATTCAATGGATGCTACAGTCGTTTTGTCTTTATCTCCCAATGTCTCCTCTACTAAAATCAAAGCAAATTCCCAAACAACATTTCTAGGAAAAATTAAACTTTAACGTACTTCTATTGATGATCAAATCATAAACTAACATTGAACATAGGTTTGTATAAGTGTCTTAAGTACTACCAAGGTATCAAATGTAATCAAGAAAATATAAACTTCCACAAGAGAAATATTGATAAACTTCCATGACAAATATTATATGCACTCATAATTACAATGAAATTTATAGCGAGGAACCTGAAGTGATCTTTGAACAGGGGCAGCACGACGGTACAAAGGCAGTAGACTTGGGTGTTTGTTGACTGTTCCTGAGAAGACAGAAGGATGCGTTGTAACTTCTCAAGTAAGATAGCACATCCTTTATCCTTAACAATATCATTGTTCTTAATACCAAAAGATTTTTAATAATGCAAATATCTGACAATACATATAGTTGGCATAGTTAAGACACCAACTACAATGAAAAACCTCCCTGCTAAGTGGTAGATGCTTCACAAGTTCAAGTCAACAAAACTAGAAACAATCTTTTATGAAAGAAACTAGAAGTCTAGCATTTATGGAAAGTTGAATCAATAAAGATAACATTACTACTATACATTCAAAGAAAAAATAGTTGCAGTGTTTGTTGACTGGAGAATAAACATTAGACAAGCACAAACATAGACATGGAAAACAAGCAGAAACATTAAACTCCAAATCCATTAACAAAAATATCATGGACTAACCTAATGGTGGAATGTTGAAAAACTTGGTGGGTAAAATATTCCCATATGCTGCAGTAATGCAAAGTTCAGGCTACAAAGCACTTAAGCTGGACAAGAAGATCTCCTATATAAATTAGGAAGAAATATTTTTTATAAGCAGGTTAGAAAAGTTAATGGCTTTTATATAGTACCACATTACACAAAGTAGAAATACTTCTACCTTATTTTCGTTGCTTCAAAAGTGTATAAATACAAACTGAAGCATACCAAACCAATGAATAACTAATCAAGACACACGCTTTTATCAACCCAACCGCAAGTTAAAAAGGTAAAAAGAAACAGATAATTACATAAATGTTAACAAAAACAGAACATATGAACGGACCATTATGGAGACTAGACTTTTATACTGATTTGAATTAACACAAACATTACATTCCACTCAACAATTCAATAAGAGCTTTTAAAAGTATTGAGATTGAAAAGTAATTAGATCATATACAAACACGATATAGGCTCTCACTGTCTAGGCTCCAGATTCTCACCCCCACCCCTCTTTTCCTTCTTCCGTACAAAGATTTCTAGTTAACAAGATTTCTCAATTTCTAACTGAGATTGCTAAATAAATTCTAAAGACTCTTACTAAATAAATTTGATTTTTTTTTGTATTTGAGTGACATATCGAGTCTTAATTTAGAGAAAGTATTTGATATACATATTGTGTAACAAATAATTTATAATATGTCTATTTTAATGCTAAACACTACAATATAAAACTTTAAATTCTAAAACCTAAAATTTAAACCTTAAACCCTAAAATCATAAACTCTAAATTTTAAATAGAATACTTGACACTAAAACATATAACATTGTGCAAACTACAATTTATACAATATAACACTTAAGTCCTATACTTATCTACCACATTACTCCATACTCCTAAGGTACATGTCACTTACCAAGCTTTTATCCAAGTTTCAGATTGGGGATTTAGACCCCTCCACACACGGCTGAATTCTTTGTACACAATTCACAACATATAATGAAACTGGTTCAACATGCTAAAGTGAGGCAAAAGTTTGATCTTCTCTCTTTGTTTTAAAGAAACGCCATTTTATTTATTTAATGATTCCAGTGATGTCATCAAATTTTTATCTGTACATTTCCTTTCAAAATTGTGTATACTCCTGTGGTTTTTTCATGCTAACAGTAACAATGTTTAATTGTAGCAACTTTTGCTGAACATTAACTACTTTTACTGCTGATGTTACTAATATCTCTGTTTTATTCTCTGTAACTTCATGTTTTTGTGAAGTTTTGAACTTGAAATATTAGAATTATTCTGTAATTTTCAGTTGTTTTCTTACATTTGTAAAGTTTTTGAATTTACAAGAAACCTAATATGTTTTGAACGAGGGCAAGAATAATTTTTTTTTGAACAAATGCAGGTATTCAATCTCCAACTACAAAACTCAATTGTCATAAAATTTGAAACAAATAAAAATCAATCAACCCTTAATTCGGTCGATCGATGGTTCAAGGTTGACTAACCGTTTCGATTCTGAGGCTGCGTTGGTGGAGAAACTTTTGGTAGGATGCAAATTGGAGAAGGGTTGTCAAGGACGCAAGGTCAACGACAACGTGAGGTTGCGCTGGTGGTGGTTGCACTGGTGGAGAAGTTTGCGCTGGTAGAGAATGTTATGAACGATATTCAGTAAATGGGTACGAAAATTAGGGATTTGGAATGATGGGTATTAAATTGTTTAACTATTGCGGCGTTTGTTTATACAAACGCCGCTACTGTATCATGTAATGGCTGCGCTTTTAACATAAACGCCGCGTTTGTACATGTCAATACTGGCGTTTTTATACAAATGCCACTATATATCAGAATATTGCGGCGTTTTTAATACAAACGCCGCAAAGGAACTATTTTATTGCTGCATTTTTTTACGAAAACGCCACTAAGGAACTATTCTATTGAGGTGATTAAAAAAGCCACCTAATAACAACTCTATTGCGGCGTTTGTATCCAAAAACGCCACTAAAATATTATTCTTTATCGGCATTTTTGGATACAAATACCGCAAAAGTAAATCTATCAAAAACGTTGCTAATAACATTTAATTTACATAATATTAGTTCATTTTACAACTAATCATTTCTGCTCTACATCTACTAAATTCACTGATATATGTAGCTTTATATAAGTAACAACAACCATACATTTGAATTAAGACATAAGGTATGCATAAAAATGCTTAACAACATAATACATTACAATTTAGAAACATTAAAGCTATGTATAAACAGTCTTCGCTATATTGTTCAGTAGAATTTAGTTTTGGTCATTCATGGGGAAAGGATGTAGGAAAGTTGTTTTCTTTGTTTGACGACGCATCGTTAAGTTTTTCGTCCTTGTAAACTCTATATGGATCAAACCGTGCAATTGTGTTATAGTACGTCGGTGAGAGGCCCAATTTGGTCGCCGGGACATACAAATGACGACGTCACTTGAAATCGTTTGAGAGTTGTTGTTGTACCAGAGAAGAATCATTGAGGGAAGAAGAGTTTAAATGATTTTAAGGTTCGGGTAAGAGAAAATGAGGACTATATATTTAATATTTTGCGGCGTTTATACAAAAAAACACCACTATTGATTACACTATTCTGGCGTTTGTTAAAAAACGCCACTATTGATTATCACTATTGCGGCGTTTTTCTAAAAACGCCATTATTGATTAACACTATTATGGCGTTTGTCTAAAAACACCACTATTGATTATCACTATTGCGGCGTTTGAGGAATAAACGACACTATATGTGTAATATATTACGGCGTTTGTGGTATAAACGCCATGAATTTACCACTCTATTGCGGCGTTTTGGCTCAATCGCCGCAAAATTTATACTCTATTGTGGCGTTTGTGGTATAAACGCCGCTAATTTACCACCCTATTGCGGCATTTTTTGTAAAAACGCCGCTATATGTCAACTCTATTGCAGCGTTTGTACTAAAAACGCCGCTAAAGTATCAATTTATGGCGCTACGATTGGAAACGCTGTTATATGTTTAACTTTTGTGGCGTTTCTTCTCCAAACGCCGCTAAAAACGCCGCTACATATCAGTTTTGCTGTAGTGTCGAGCCAGATTAGAGTATGTAATATCTACTTATTATCTTTGTAGTTGCCACCAAAAGGTGGATCCTCTAACATAAGAAAGTAAGAAGATATTACCCATTCTTTAAAGGTTCTAGAGAACTATTCACGATAGTGAAATAGTGGGAGCTATCCGTAATATAAGCCATTGTGGAAATTGAAGATGAAGGCCATCATGAGGAAAGATGGTTGTCTAGCAGCTATCAATGAAAGGCCGGTAGATTTCACAGATGACAACAAATGGATCAAAATGGACGAGAATGCTATGGCAAACTTTCATCTAGCATTAGCAGATGAAGTATTATCAAGCATCGAGGAGAAGAAGACAACAAATGAGATATGGGATCATCTCACCAAACTGTACGAGGTCACGTCGCTGCACAATAAAATTTTCCTTAAGAGAAAATTGTACACTCTACGTATGTCAGAATCTACTTCAGTGACGGAGCACTTAAATACATTGAACACTTTATTTTCTCAACTTACATCCTTAAGCTGTAAAATAAGAGAACAATAACGTGTTGAACTTCTACTTCAAAGTCTACCGGATTCGTATGATCAACTCATCATCAACTTGACAAACAATAATGTCACCAGTCTAGTCTTCGATGACGTTGCAGCTGCTGTTCTACGAGAAGAAAATCGGCACAAGAACAAGGAAGACAGACAAGTAAATCTACAACAAGCAGAAGCGTTGACAACGATCAGATAGAGATCAACAGAACGTGACCAAAGCAGCAGTCACAAACATGGTAGATCGAAGTCGAGGAGTAAGAAGAATTTAAAGTGTTAAACTGTGGAAAGAATGGTCACTTGAAGAAGGATTGTTGGAGTCTAAATAAAAACTCCAATCCACAAGGAAATACCTCAAACACTTCATATGATGGAGATGCTCTATATTATGAAGCGTCAACCACCGTGGAAGACAGAAAAAGATTTACAGATATATAGCTCATTGATTCGGGAGTAACATATCACATGACCTCAAGAAGAGAATGGTTCCATCATTATGAACCTGTCTCAGGAGGATCTGTGTATAGTTGCAATGATCATGCCTTAGAGATCGTTGGCGTAGGAACCATCAAATTGAAGATGTATGATGGAACAATCAAAATTGTTCGAGATGTACGACACGTGAAAGGCTTGAAGAAAAATTTATTATCCTACGGATTGTTGGATAATAATGCAAGTAAGATTGAAACACGGAAAGGAATCATGAAGGTGTTTTGTAGAGTGTTTGTGGTGATAAAAGGTGAAAAACTAGCAGCAAACTTGTACATGCTGAAGGGAGAGACTTTGCTAGAAGCAGAAGCCTCTGTTGCCTCATGTAGTTCATATTCTGCAATGTTATGGCATCAGAAACTTGGACACATGTCAGAAAAAGGAATGAAAGTCCTTGTGGAGCAAAAGCTACTTCCAGGCTTAACAAAGGTATCACTTACTTTGTGTGAGCATTGAGTAACAAGTAAGCAACACCGATTGAAATTCAACACGTCAAATTCTAGAGGAAAAAGTGTTCTAGAATTGGTTCACTCTGACGTATGGCAAGCACCAGTTACATCCCTAGGCGGAGCAAAATACTTTGTCTCATTTATTGATGAATACTCCAGGAGATGTTGGATGTACCCTATTAAGAAGAAGTCAGATGTGTTTTTCACTTTAAAAAACTTCAAAGCGCGGGTGGAACTTGATTCTGGAAATAAGATCAAGTGTTTCAGAACAGATAATGGAGGAGAATACACAAGTGAAGAATTTGATGACTTTTGCAGGAAATAATACATCAAAAGACAGTTCACAGTGGCGAACACTCCTCAACAAAATGGAGTGGTAGAGTGGATGAACAGAACCTTGTTAGAAAGAACAAGAGCAATGTTGAGGGATGCAGGTATAGTAAAATTGTTCTGGGCAGAAACAGTCAATATCGCTTGTTATTTGGTGAATTGAGCTCCATCAACTACAATAGAGCTAAAGACACCAATGGAGATGTGGACTGGTAAACCAGTTGATTATTCAAACCTCCATGTATTTGGAAGTATTGTGTAGGTGATGTACAACTCCCAAGAAATTTCAAAGCTGGATCCAAAATACAGGAAATACAAATTCTTGGGGTATGCTAATGGTGTAAAGGGGTATCACTTGTGGGATCCCACCGCCCGTAAATTGATTATTAGCAGGGATGTTATCTTTGTATAAGATAAACTACAAAGAAAAGAAGACGATGATAACACTAAAAAGTCAGAGACTACTCAGATACATGTGAAAAAGGAGTCTGAACAAGGAGATTCTTCTGTAGCAGAGCCAGCACATGATGAACAAAAACTAGAGAATTCTGAAGCTCCAATAACTCGTCAATCAGATCGTGTGAGAAGACTTTCCAATTGACACTCAGATTATGTTATAGAATGAAATATTGCATACTGCCTTTTAACATAGGACGGTAAGCCATCAACATATCAGAAGGCAATAAATAGCTCAGATGCTTCACTGTGGATGATGGCGATGCAAGAAGAAATTAAAGCCCTTCATAAAAATAATACATGGGACCTTGTGCCACTACCACAAAGAATGAAGCCAATTGGTAACAAATGAATCTTCAAAATCAAGCGAAATGGTGACGATCAAGTTGAGAGGTATTGTGCAAGACTGGTGGTCAAAGCATATGCTAAAAAAAGGTATTGATTTCAATGAAATCTTTTCTCCTGTAGTTCGACTAATAAGAGTTCGAGTAGTTTTGACAATGTGTGCTACATTGAACTTACATCTAGAGTAGCTAGATGTTAAAACAACTTTTCTTCATGGAAATCTTGAAAAAGAAATTTACATGCTCCAGCCTGAAGGCTTTTAAGAAAAAGAAAAGAAGAACTTGGTTTACAGGTTGACCAAATCTCTGTACGATCTAAAGCAGGCGCCGAGGTGTTGGTATAAGAGATTTGATTCCTTCATTGTGTGTCGTGGATACAACAGACTTAATGCAGACCTTTGTGATTATTTCAAGAGGTCTGGTGATAACGATTTTGTTATATTGTTGTTGTATGTGGATGACATATTGGTTGCAGGACCCAACAAAGATCATATTGAAGAATTGAAGGCACAACTTCCTAGGGAATTTGAAATGAAGGACTTGGGATCAGCAAACAAGATTCTAGGGATGCAAATTCATCGAGACAGAAGTAATAGGAAGATTTGGCTTTCACAAAAGAATTACTTAAAGAAGATCTTGTCACGATTCAACATGCAATATTGTAAGTCAATTTCTACCCCTCTTCCTATTAACTTCAAATTATCCTCTAGTATAAGTCACAGTGAAGAAGAGATGATGGAGATGTCTCGAGTACCGTATGCATCAGTAGTGGGAAGTTTAATGTTCGCTATGATATGCACAAGACCAGACATTACACAAGCAGTGGGAGTGGTTAGTCGGTACATGGTGAATCCAGGCAAAGAGCATTGGAATACAGTAAAGAGGATCATGAGATACATCAAAGGGACCTCAAATGTTGCATTATGTTACGGAGGATCAAACTTATTAATCAATGGGTATGTAGATTCTGACTATGCAGGGGATTTGGATAAAAGCAAATCTACGTGTTCAAAGTTGCTGGTGGAGCTGTAAACTGGGTTTCAAAATTGTAATCAGTTGTGGCTACGTCCACAACAGAGGCAGAATATGTAGCAGCTACACAAGCCAGTAAAGAAGCAATTTGGTTGAAGATGCTATTGGAGGAGCCTGAGCACAATCAAGAGTATGTCTCTCGATTTTGTGACAGTCCAAGCACTTTGCATCTAGCAAGGAATCCAAAATTTCATTTAAGGACAAAGAACATACGAGTTCAATACCATTTCATTCGTGAAAAGGTGGAAGAAGGGACGGTAGATATGCAGAAGATCCATACCAAAGACAACATAACATATTTCATAACGAAGGCGATCAACGCTGATAAGTTTACCTGGCGTCGATCCTCTTGTGGCCTGTCAGAGACGAAAGCAACATGAAGGTACAAGGTAAAAAGAATGGTGTGAAGATATGATTGTTTCAATCAAATCTTCAAGTAGGAGATTGTTGAAAATCGGTGTCAACTTGCACCGAAAGTTGGGGAAAAAATTATATAATTCCACCGAATGGTGGAATTGTCAATATAAGTGTTAATTGTTGAAAAAATGGTAAAGGTACAATCTCACATTTAGTCTTTGTACTTTAGAGTATTTTCAAGATTAGTCCTTAAGCTTCAACTATAAATACCCTAACACATTTAGCTTCAAAATCTTCCCAAAGAATTCTAGCTTTCTTCCAATACTAGAGAATCTAGAGAGTTTCTTGAGAGTCGCTTTCTCCTTTTTATCAAGAGAGAATTATCATTGTTTTCTCCTTCGTATATCGAGCGAAGTTGTAATTCCTATTTTCTTATAGTGAAATTCTTCTACCGTTGCCTGTGGTTTTTACCCTATATTATTTAGGGGTTTTCCACGTAAATTTTGTGTCCCTTTTATCTTTATTTTTATTTTATCAAATTATCAATTACGATTTTGCTCAATCCGATAGCTGTCTTCAGTAATAACGACATATACCTGAAGTTAATATTTAGCAATAATGACAAAAATGATCATACATTGCAGAAGAGCATATGCATGGTTTTTTATGATTTTCATGGAGATTATATGGCCATAGCATACTATTTGATGTGTATGCCATATGTTTTCCAGAAGATTTTGGCATTATCAATGATCAAAGGTTGAATTTAGAAAATCTTGGGATTTGAGTTCTTCAAAATTGACTGGTTGGTTAGTATAGAGTACCTGCATATCCATGCACAAATGAACTATAAGTTAGTTCTCCTACGATACGGTTCGCTATGTGGAGAAGAAAAAACTCCCCTTTTCAAAGGCACCACATGATGACAGAAACCTCCCAGACATACATGTAGGGCTCTACAATGACGTCGTGGTATTCGATCATGTGGAAAACGTATATCTTTACTCCATCAACAATAAACAGTTCAGGATTTTAGTTTATAAATCAACTCTGCAGTAAACGTATACATCCTGGTGGAGTAATATCGACTGTTCCTTTTATCTGCAGAAAGCATATGTAATTCACTGGGTGAGGCTAGACCGACACCCCTCTGTCGAAAAAGCTTATAACGAAGGAGTTAAACACCTCGCGAAGTTGGTGGCTAGACTACAGGGTGATGATCTGTATGAAACTGTTATGTAGTACTAGTTTCGGTTAAATTTTATGTGTTCTAATTTATTATGACACACTCGGATTTCATTCTTAGCCCAAAGCTATCTCCAGGCTCCATAGATTTGCACACACATGATTTCGGACCTTCTTTAATGAAGTCAAATATGGAAAGGGAAGAGTATAAGAAGGCTGTACTAAAGGCAAAAGGGCATATTCTAGCAGGGGATATTCTCCAGATTGTATTAAGTCAACGTTTCGAACGGCGAACGTTTGCCGATCCGTTCGAAATATATAGAGCTTTGAGAGTTGTTAATCCAAGTCCTTATATGGCTTACTTGCAAGTTAGTTTCTTGTTCATTAATTCTTTAGTTGTGAATCAACAGTTATGTTTCTTGAATTATATAATCTGATATGCCCTTTCAGTCTAGAGGAGGTATTCTAGTTGCTTCAAGTCCTGAAATTCTTACCAGGATAAAAAAGGTATACTATTAAACTTCATGTTTTGTCCTTCTCTAAGCTGATGTCATGAAACACTTCAGTTGGCTGTTCTAAGATCTCAAATTTTGTTACTTCCATATATAGAATAAGATTGTAAATAGGCCATTGGCCGGAACAGCGAGGAGAGGAAAAACACTAGCGGAAGATGACATAGCTGAAAAGAAACTGCTGAGTGATGAAAAGGAACGTGCAGAACATATCATGCTTGTTGATTTGGCACGAAACGACATGGGAAAGGTTTATAGTCTAGTTTTTCATTCCAAAGAAATGAACTTTGTAGTTTCATTTAAAACTTCCATGTTTCTTCTGCTTAGGTCTCCAAATATGGTTCTGTAAAGGTGGAGAAGCTGATGACCGTCGAACGATATTTGCATGTGATGCACATAAGCTCCACAGTAAGAATCATAACTCTGTAGGGAGTAGGGACATGCACATCATCATTTACCTTCTCGAAACTTAAATGATGCAGGTTACTGGTGAGTTGCAAGATCATCTCACTAGTTGGGACGCCCTCCGTGCTGCACTTCCGGGCGGAAACGTTAGCGGAGCACCAAAGGTTCAATGCTTATCATTTACATGTCTTAAGAAAATCCCTTTTTCTTAAATGTAGAATGAATATTTAGGAGCTTGCCTTAATTCTGAGATTATGGTCCCGCCACCATAAATAGGTGAAGGCCATGGAGCTAATTGACAAGTTAGAGGTGTCGAGACGAGGGCCTTACAGTGGAGGTTTTGGGGGCATTTCGTTCGACGGTGATATGGATATTGCATTGGCTCTCAGGACCATGGTTTTAACTACAGGAACCCGTTATGACACAATGTACTCATACAAAGATGCTGACCGCCACCGCCGAGAATGGGTAGCGTATCTTCAAGCTGGTGCTGGTATAGTGACAGATAGTGATCCCAATGCCGAGCACTGTGAATGCGAAATCAAAGCGACTAGCTTTGGTCGTTCCATTGACTTGGCAACAACTTTACTCGTGTTAATCGCCTCACTTAGTGATTCAGCAGAATAGGTGAGCCCTATTTCAATATGGAATTCAAGCACTGACTCTTTCGCTTTCCAAACTGTTTCCACTCTAAGCAATGTCTGCAATTGTACTCGTCTCGACCGACTCTTTCTTGAAGAAGAATGAGATCTATAATCTCGACCATTTGGTCAGAACCATCGTATCTGGATTAAATTGCCATCATTATCCAAAATTGTTAACAAAATCTATAGTAATAAATTATTTCAAAACTTCAGATCATAACTCTTATACGATTTTGTTTTAAGAACAGAAAAATAATCAAGGTAATATTAAAATAGAATAAAACATGCGTAAGAGACAAAATTTAACGTGGTTCAATCTTGTTTATATCTACAGATGAGAAAAACACATAATTGACTATAAACACATAGATCACGAATAATACAAATACATAATATCATATATGTTGATAGTCTAATATATAAATTCTAAAACTCCATGTATATTAAAAATTCTCTCAAGATTCCTACAGAATCATCTTTAGAAATAAATTACAAAAGTTATAAATATCCCTCTATATTGCTACCTCGTTTGAGAAGGCCGCCTAGAAGATTAACAAAAAAGAAAAATTTAGAACGAGATGCCCTTTATCCTAGAAAAGACAGTAAAAAATGCGTGGTAAATTGGCCATTATATCTACAAGGAAGAAATTAGTGGAAATAAAAGTCTTAAAAAACTAGGAAGTTTCCATTTTATTTTTGAAAATTTATAAACTATCACCTGATTACTTATATAATTTGGTTCCATTGATTTTTCTATAGTGTCTATATGGGCTTCATCAAGATAACATCAACTTTCAACGCAAAAGCTGCTAACAAAAAGGAAGCAACCTCCAGCCCACCAACAATCCGTAGACAACACCAGTCTTCATCTCAGTAGCAACCAATATACATAAGAAAGTTGCGTTTTTTACTTTGCTACACAAGACTCTTCTACCTGAGAAGGAGCTTAATGAACAAGAAGAATAATCAGACATAAAACCACATGGCTTAAAACCATGGTTTTTGCAGCCCAAGAATCTTCTTCCAGGATTCCTATTTGTGCAACCCATAATAATAATTTATTTGTTTTTACAGTGCACGAAGTTAGAATACAAATCTACTCCAATCACTGTTGAGACGATATCTTTTTTATACTATAACTTGTGACGTGTACACTTGCACCGTTTGTGAAGCACTTAATTCACGCAACATATACCATCTAATATTAAATGTAATAGTAGGAGGGGAAGAGTAAGAGGGGCATTAATACGAGGGTGAAGCTAATGAAAATATCTTAGTCTTAAAAAAATGTAATTATAAATTTATTGATGGTAAAATGGTGATTGTGATGACGATTAGTAGTCGACAATTCATCTCTTCTGATTTAGATTGAGTTGCGATCGATGGCTCCAGTAAATAAAAGAATAAGAAAAAGAATGGTGTGTAAGGAGAGATTGGGAGAAAGAGAGAGTTCAAGATCTTTTTATTTTATTTTATTGTGTTGCACTTTATATAGTTTCACTTAGTGTTTGTGGAAGACCTAGAGTGATTATGGCTATTTGTAGATCGATATGATACGTAGATCTGGTCGTCACATAGTAGGTTTAGTTAGCGATGGGGTTGACAATTGTCATATTGAGAGATTGTAATATTTCGGAGGATATAGAAAGGCCTCAATAAGCGGAAGATATGCAATAAAGGCTCTAAACTCAATTTCTTCTTGTTGCTTCAATCTACAATGGACTCTCTTATCTCGAGCATTTTTGTATGTCTCCGCATAAAGCTTAGAAGACCTGGACAAGTCCTCTAAACCACTCCACTTAGGGTAAGAGGATTTTATAGCACGACCATCGATAACTTTCACTTTTTCTATCATCGAAAAGTAAGGTAGCCAATAAGGATCTATTAGAAACTTCGGTAGGCTGGCCTGTAGCTACCCATAGGAAATGAACACATCATTCGTAAAAGTGTGTATCATGAGATTTAACCCAACATTCGAAATGAACAAAGTTAGATAGAATCACTGCCGATTATCCCTTGTGACTTAGTTGCAGTTAATCAAACATCACAATTCCGAAGGGATTTCCAACTCAAATTCATAGTTTGCCAATAACAAACCACGACTCATCGATAGATTATTGGCCTCATTCCAGCTAGTCATGCACGCGAAGGGACCTCCAATCATCAAAGACGATTGATTCATCTTTACTTCTCCAGACTCTCTATCCCTTCATGATCCTTTTTTTTTCATCGTGTTTGTAAACAACCTAAATCAATTTGACACACAATCGGACGATTAGAATGTCATACGAGACCACCGAAGTGGCTAACTCAAATATTCTCTTAATTGATTAGTTAAAATGTCCATTTAAAATCATTTCGAATAAACAAATTCGAGATAAAGTATAAATATGTTTACATTTGGGAGCTCCCAAAATAATTATAGCAAAATATTCAATCCAACATTTCAAAATAAAGTTACGACATGAATATACAAAAAAGGGGTCTATAAATAATACATGCCCTCTAAAGAAGATATCTCAAGACATACTCTGCTCTACACTCGATCAGGGAACTGCTGCTTAAAAAGGGCTCCTCGCCTGCTTCTTCTAAATACCTGCTCATGGAAACAAATTCCGAACACTGAGCTCACTGGCCCAATGCCACAGTAACTTATCGTTTCCTAAACATCAACCAAGGCTAGTTTTATGTCACCCTAATTGATCTTGTTTCTATTGTATTATAGCATTAATTTTGTTCTCACTTGTAGTCTTATTTGAGAGTAATTATTGGGTTCTTGGGAAACCTCATTTCCTCTTAAAGCCTTTTGAAATTTACGCCCCAAAATGTACTCTGGTACCGATACTAAGCCTCTCAGTATCAGTACTGTCCCTTTAGTATCGATAATCCTCTCACGTACCGATATCAAAATCAAGCACTTGAAAAATGGTCTCGATATCAGTCTCGTGGGTCTCGATATCGATACTCCTAAAATGAGTATCGATACTCTTTCATAAAATCCTCTTGATTTTATGCCTCTCATAAGAATAGTATTTGTATTGTTCTTCCAGTACAGATATTCACACTCGAAAATGTCTTGTTTGGGCACGAATTTGACACTCAAACTCTCCCAAACTATTCTATGACGTCCCCAATCATTATTTATGTTTTATGTGATTTACAAGGGTCATAAAAAGGGTTTTAAACATGCTAATAACAACAAAACATGAAATCTACCATGAATGCTCCATAACTCAACTTTAAGTTAAAATGCATATCCAATGACTCACAAATGATATGAAGAAGTTGTGAATGTGTTACCTTGGTTTCTTAGTTGCTAGAAACGTCCACCAATCACCCAATGGTTAATTTTTTCTTTCCTCTTGCTTTAGAGCTCTACCCCACTTCCTTCACTGGTCAAAGCAAGAAAATGAATTACTAACTTATCTAGGGGCTTGGATTAGAGTTAAGAACACTCCTTATACTTATCCATCGGAAAATGCTAGAATAACTTGATTCTCTTAAACCTCCCTAAAATCCATTTTTGGTTCCTATGCCTAAAACTTGAAATGTGAAGCTTAAAACGAAGCTTGAAGGATGGAGATTACCATTCCTACCTTTTCTAAACCAAACTAAGCTTGAAATCCTTAAAGATTCCATCTTTGTTTTACTTTGAAAGGAAGAGAAGACAAATGAAGAGTGTTTGGTGAGATTAGGGGTGGGTGCACGTGAAAATCATAAATTTGGAAGGGTTTTCATCTTTTATTTTGAAAATAGGTTAATTACATCTCTAGTCTTCCCTTTTCTAACCTACTATTAAAATGATCTCAATCCTTTAATAATTGTGCCTATCTCAAGCCCAAACCCAACTCAACTTGGTCCAAACTATTTTAAAAGGTATATGGGGATCAATTTATAAGTCTCAGGTTAACTCAAACTACTAACCTTGAATTTAGGCGTTATAGTGTTAAGAAGAAATTTTAAAGGACAAATAAGGAAGAAAATTTCACAAGAATTTCGCTGAAAAGAGTTATTGTAGATTGAAAATTAATAGGGAAAAAAAGAATTAAGGATTTTGCTCCAACTTTCCCCTTAAATAATCAGAGGATGCAACCCTTCCCAACGGTCACAATACATACCTCCAACCTACACCAATGATAGGGTAACAAGTGTATCAGCTTTCATCCAATTAAAAAAGCAAACATCATGATGGTTCCCAACAAAAGACTCCATAAATGTCATACGAGTCTCAGTTCTAGGAACTTTATGATTCATTCGACCAAGTTAGATAACTGTTGTACGTCCTTCAAATTTTCTCAGGAAAAAAGTGCCTCCATTTTCAATCCTCCATCTATTGAGGCCTCTGAAGTTTCATGTCCTCTAGATGGTTACAGTCCCTCGATCTGATTGCTGTCAATTCTATCACTGACTAAATCTATTCATTATATCAATCTATAAATAATCATCATCATTCTAGGTCTGACATCAACATTAAGAGGAGGTATATAAAGTACCACACAAAATATAAAAAAATATCTATGTTTTCCTCTCTTTGTATACACAAAATGAATTATCTTCTTCAATTTGTTATTGTTATCGACTGTGACTCTCTGTTCAAACTAGAAAAGAAAAATCACTTGCAACTGTTACAATCTCATTTATCCATCAATAAAATTAGTCCAGTGAAAATTTTGTAATTTAACCCCTAAATATTTATAAAATCCATCCTAGTCTCTTAATAAAATTATTGGTTGTCTCCGATAGTATGATTTATCGCACTTTTAATGGAAGAATCAAATCCGGACATTAAAAACTATATTATTAGAAGATTTGAATATCGAAAATGATTTAACAATAATCACAAATTTGAAATATGAATTCAAATTAAAAGTAAAGATTAAATCCTCGGATTAAACTCATAAGTTGACCTAACTTAAATATTACTGGCCAACTACAATGAAATATCATAATATTTTTCCCCATACTTTTTATTTATTGAAAAAATATCTAAATTCCTTGTATTTCTTTAAAAAAAAATTAATGTGGCTCTTGAATTCTTTTTATATTTAATATAGCTTTTAAATTAAAAAAAATTAATGTGATCCTTTAACCTACGATTTCTGTTGTTGATCGTTAGGATACTGATATAATACTTTACGATGCTAATATAACAATCTACAACGCTGATGTGGTGGTCCACCGAGACTAATGACGTGATTGATGTGCTAAATTTGTTTTTGATTTGACTAATTTTTTTTTAAAAATCAGGGTTTATTTACTTTTTTAGAAAAATATTTTAAGTTTAAAATTTTAAATATAAAAATATAAAAAATTAAATATAAAAATATAAAATTATATGTATGTATGTTAACCAGAGTAATTGAAAACATTATTGTTAGAGACGAAATTTAATGTGAGTTTTATTTATTTAGAGACCAATTTTAATTTTATAACTTTTAAATTTTATTTTTATAAGACTTTGTAATATTTATTTAATTC
Organism: Hibiscus syriacus; assembly: GCF_006381635.1. Lineage (NCBI taxonomy): Eukaryota > Viridiplantae > Streptophyta > Magnoliopsida > Malvales > Malvaceae > Hibiscus > Hibiscus syriacus. Next base: position 1,625,921 of record NW_024061774.1, read on the forward strand.
AATTTTATAAAACTTTAGTAAATAGAATTAGAAAGACATTTGGAGTTTAAAATAATCAATACTAAATATATAAAATAAAGTTGAGCATGATGGAAGAGTTCAAGTTTTTATAAATAAAAGTCGGGTTGAATTCAAGATAAACTAATTATATATATTTTTACCTTTTAATAATTTATTTTTATTTTTCTTATTTTTTTATATTTAATTTTTTGAAATTTTTATATTTTATATTTAATTTTTTTAAATTTTTTAAAAATTTAAATAAATCCCTAAACTTAAAAGATCAATTTAACTCTAAAACTTAATAAAAAATCAATTTAATCTATCAATCACGTCATCAACTACCGTAAATTGACGTAAAATGTCATATCAATATTATAATAATTGTTAGTCAAAGGATTACATTGAATATATTCTCCTAAATTTAAGAGTCATATTAAATATAAAAATAATTTCGTTAATAATTTTAAAAGGTTTAATGTCCAAATAAGTGCTCAAACTATACTTTTTTGTCAAATAAGTGCCAACATTTTTTGCCCATCCGGGTGCCTAACGTTACAAACATTACCCTTTAGGTGTCCAGGCCGTTAACGGCGTTAGTTCTCCCCGTTAAGTGACACGTGTCATAACCTGATAATTTTAAAAAATTTATATAAAATTTTAAAAAATTAAAATTATACATTTTCTGAAAAGAAAACACATAAATTTTGAAATAACCCCTAAACTTTGAAAATCTTCATTTCAACCCCTATACTTACGCCGACCACCGCCCTTTGCCATTGAAGAAGAATTTCACACAACCTCCCCTCGACTACCAAAATCCCTATGAAATCATGACCGGTTGTCGACAGATCGACGAAAAATCGATGTTTTAAATTCCGCAAACTGTAGGATGAAAATCGTAATCTCACACGATTCTGATGATTAATCGACGGCAACTACGACGACATGTAACTAGGATGATAGAAAGGACTATGTCGACAGCGGTGGTCGTGGACGGAGAGGGCGCCGGCGATGAATTAAGGTTAAGATTTGAGAATTTTAAGGTTATTTTATAATATAAGAAAAGTTAGGGCTCTTTTTTATAAATATAATAATATTTTTAACATTTTTAAAAAAATTAAATTTATCAGATTATGACATGTGTCACTTAACGAGGATAACAACGTTGACGTCTGAGTGCCTAAAAAGATAACGTTTGTAACGTTATGCACTTGGATAGAAAAAAAATGTATACACTTATTTAACAGAAAAGGTATAGTTTTGGCACTTGGCATTAATCATTTTTTAAAATGTATTCGATCAAGGCATTAGCTAGTTTTATATCCGCTCATTATCTAGATTTTTAACCCCACTATCACTTGTTCACGTTTCAGTATTTTCACAATTTAGCTTCGAAACCCTATTCAAGCAGCCCACAAATGGAGGGGATAGAGCATAGGATAATCGTAGTCAATGGCATAAACATGCACGTTGCCGAGAAAGGGAAAGGCCCTTCGATTCTTTTCCTCCATGGATTCCCAGAGCTTTGGTATTCATGGCGCCACCAAATCAATGCTTTCGCCTCGCTCGGCTACAGAGCTTTGGCTCCTGACCTGCGTGGATACGGGGAAACGGAGGCACCAGGTGATGCCTCGAGATACACCTATCTGAACGTGGTGGGGGATCTCATTGGTCTCTTGGACGTTGTCGCCGCCGAAGAGGAGCAGGTTTTTGTCGTCGGACATGACTGGGGTGCGCTCATCGCTTGGTGGTTGTGCATGTTCAGACCAGACAGGGTTAAGGCTTTGGTTAACATGAGTGTCGTGTTCAATCCTAGGAACCCTTATGGAAAGCCTCTTGAAACTCTCAGAGCTGTCTATGGTGAAGATTATTACATCTGCAGATTTCAGGTTTTTTTTTTGCCTTCCCCCACTTTGATTTCTCTTTTCCATTGAATTTTAATTAGTTATGTGCGACTAATCACTTTTTATTCTTTCTTTGGTTTTGGTTGTACTTTCCCTAAACTTTTTTATGTTGGGTTTACTGTTTGAAGTGTTATTTTAATCAGATTAGATTAAAATCATAGTTTTGGATTAATTAATTAATGATCTTCACAAGTGTCTGTAACTCTCTATTCATTGTAAAAATTTCATCTTTTTATTTATTTATTTTATTTCTAGTTCCTTTCGGAAGAACGTATCGAATATGAGTACTTCTGCAGGAGCCTGGAGTCATAGAGGCCGAGTTCAAAGAGAGAGGATATGAGAGGATTCTAAAGGGATTCTTTACATACCGTACACCAGGTCCCCTTCTTTTACCAAAGAGAAAATGTTTTGGACACCCAGACACTCCAGTAAGCTTGCCCTTATGGTTATCAGAGGAATAGTTCAAGTATTATATCGACCAATATGAGAAGAAAGGCTTCACCGGAGGATTAAACTATTACCGAGCTATAAACTTGTAAATATGTTTCTCCCTTCAAGAGTTTTGTTGTATTCTGTTCGGAACTTGCTTATGATGTTGATGTATCTTTGTTGTAGAAACTGGGAACTTACAGCACCATGGACAGGGAGTCAAGTAAAAGTGCCGGTTAAGTTTATCGCAGGCGACCTGGATCTGACCTACAATGCGCCGGGAACCAAGGATTACGTGCAAAAAGGAGGTTTCAAGAAATATGTTCCATTTCTGGAGGAAGTGGTTGTCATGGAAGGAGTAGCACACTTTCTCCATGAAGAAAAACCTGATGAGATCAATAAACATATTCACGACTTCTTGAAGAAGTTCTAGTTTGCTATATGAGATCTTCCCCTCTTTTTACTTGCAAAAGGGTGTCGTTTCCCATTTCCAGGGGTCAGTATAGACACTCGTACACAAGTCCGAATAATATATCTTTGAAGTATTCCCTGGACAGGTGAAACTATTGTATATTCCAAGTTATGTTGAACCTTGCTGGTTTGAAGCTGCACTTCAAGCGACTGTTATGAAATCTCACATAAAATTTTATTTGACTGACACAAACCATTACATTTAGAAAGTTCGAAAAGCTAACAACATTAGTTTTGAGTCGATTTCCGTATAATTCACTGAAAGACAGGTTCATAAACACAAGAATCATAGTACTATTATCAAGTGCCTACCCGTAGAATGATCCTCAGGGTTGTCCTTTGGAAATGGTTATGTTTACGTTTTCCTTTTAGCTGCTCAGGTGCTTTGGTTAACTCCAATGGTAGAATAAGCCATTCATACCCTGCTGCAGTCGAATCCAAAATTTAAAGGGTATTGCTTCAACAAACTCTTGCAGCATCATAGAGGCACTAACCTCAAGCGCTTTCAGGCTTTTGGCGTCTTCCAACATCAAAGCGAACATCCACAAGGCCTGTTATCCCAGCAGTTATCTTTTGTCCTACCATTACAGGGCCAACACCTTGTGGGGTGCCTGTGAATATTAAATCAAAAGGCAGCTAATTAAGACTTCGATCGAAGCGATCCCTTTTTGTTAATGAAAATTTATACAATAAATAAGCTTTCAAACCAAAAACTAAAATGAAAAAGGAGCAAAACATGTGTATATGCTAGAATTTACAACGAAACTAGAGCAAACCAACAAGTCACCCCATACCACACTATACAAACGTAATGGAGAAATTAAAGTTAACCGAGAGACGAGAAAACGCAATTTAACCATCTAAATATGCAACAAAATCAGGTAGGAAGTCCTCTATACCCTTCAAAAAGGGGATGTGATTTTTGTCAATGGCTTCTAAATATGTTCAAAGATAAATTTTTTTTGGGGGGGGGGGGGGGGTAGAAAGAGGAAATGCTTTAGAACCTGTTAATATGATATCTCCTTCAAAAAGTGTCATAATGGAACTTATGTAGCTAATGAGGTAAGGAATCTTAAAAATCATATCCTTGGTGGAACCCTTCTGTCGTATTTCTCCGTCTACCTGTGATGAAAAAAATGCATCTAACCTTTACAAGTTGGAATAAAGAATATTAAGTTGAAGAATTGCAAAAGTACATGAAAAAAAAAGGTGAAGTAAAGAAAACTAATGTATTAATTACTAACCTTTAACCACAGTTCCAAATTGTCAGGATCAGGCACCATAGATTTAGGAAACTGCAGAAGAAATTTCAAGTAAACAGAATGTAAATGGTAAATAACTTGATAGAATAAGTGAAAGAAAACCTATTCCTCTCGGTCCCTATTCGAAAAGAACATGCCTAGATCTAAAGGTCAGTAAACGGTATGTTATCCGCTCCTGCACATGCATGATTGGATTTATTCATCAGCTAAAAGCAATAATCACATGAAATTTGGATAAAAAGTAATCTTGTTTACTTTTCTAGTAGGAACAAAATATTGATTCTTACAAGCAGCGTGTGTTAAAAAATAGAAGATCTTCAAAACTAATTTGGGACATGTGCTTCAAAGGAAAGAGGAAAACTATTTCAGGTTTATTTCTTACAACAGAACTGATAGGTGTAAAGGTGTCCTGCCCTTTAGCAACTGTCCATGGAAGACCTGCAGACTGATAAATGTAACAATAAGGATTATCATTGACTAAAATAATAAGATAAATGGAATCATTATAAAATGAAAAAGCATCTGACCAATTAGAAATAAAAATACTAGTTCGCAGGAAGTAAAAATGAACATTTAGTTAAGATCCATAATGGTACAATCATCTGAATGAGAATTGTTGTGTTCCTCAAGGAGAAAAAATCATTTTAAAAGATCTTTATCAAAGAATGAATTTCAACTTTTCGATTTTCCTCAAGGCTGAATGATTAGGTCCTATAGCTACATGCTTCATCACATGTGTTATATACCATCTTCATTTGTTAACTCATCAATGAAAAGAGTAAATAGCAACTCAAGCTGAAGCTGGAGAATATCCAAAGGCAAACCGAATTCTCACGCGAAGGAATCACGCTTTAAAAGAGAGCTGATATGAATAACCTTTGTACCTTTGCAACAGATTGGATTTCCCTTGCAGTCATATCCAGTGCTAAAGCATAGCCTGAAGCACACAAAAAAATGGTCATTTAAAAATCAAAGTGATTGACAGGCAGCATCAAATGCTTCACATTCAAGTCATAACAAAATCCAATATTACTTTCTTCCATAATCATATTTTTCGCAGGAAAAGCGAGATCTTTTAAATCTTAAACCCACTTTCATCTTGATCTTTCAGCTCAAAAGCTTTACTTTCAACCCCAGAAATAAGCACTAAACAGGGTTCATGAATACCAGTCCATGGTTGTACCAGGAAAAAATTGAAAAGAACCATCTCATAAACTTCAATGGTCTAAACTAGAACCAGACATGTCATATTTTAGATAGGAATGATACGATATTACCCCCAGCATAATCCATGGCAGTGCTTATATGCACATCCCGAGCCTTTTGTCCGATCACAACAGCAAGCTCAACTTCATGATGTAAAGAATTCAATGGGTGTGGAACCTCAATTGTCCCTCCGTTTTCCAAATACGACGATGTCGGCTTTAAAAACAATACCGGCTCCTGGTGAAAAAAATCATAACTTCAATTTTCTTTCAATCCAACACTGGAAAAGATCAAATTTGCTCATTGTATACGGTAATAAATGGGAACTAGATACCTTGGGGACAGCGTTTCCTAGTTCTTTGGCGTGCTCGACATAGTTGCGGCCAACGGCGACGATTTTAGTCCCGAGTTCCAGGGGATTTTGTAAAGATGCTTCCGCCGCCATGTCTTCCTTTTCGGGGTCAGAAATTTGCAAAGAAAGAGAGAGACTTGGCTTCTTAATCGGCAACGTTTGATCTAATCGATTCGGATTGTGAGACATTTCAAATTAGTTAAGTTGGGTGTATTTTTTAGGATAAATTACTCTTTTAGTACTTAAACTATCAATTTTAGTTTTTTTTAATACTTAAATTTTTAATTTTTTCAAAATCATATCTAACATTAAATTTTTGTGTCATTTTAGTATCTTATTGTTAAAAGCGGGTGATTTTGTGACACCTTTTTATGGGTAAATTGCATCATTCATCACTCAACTATCTTCTCAATCTTATTTTGGTCACTAAAGTTTGAATTTTTTTAACTTAATTACTTAATTTTCAAATTACTCCTAATTTAAATACTCTAGCTTTCAAATTTAATTTTTTTATTTTAATTATATATTAATTAAATAATAATAAAAATGTTATGTCACAAAAATTATTAAAAAAGTAAATTAGAATGATTAAAATAGGAGCAATTTGAAAGTTGAGTAGTTAAATTGAAATTTTTTAAACTTTAGCACCAAAATAGGAGTGAGAAGATAGTTTAGTGATGAATGATGTAATTTATCCATAAAAATAAAGTGTTGTTAAGTTTTTAATGATGATGTACTAAAATGAAATAAAAATTAAATATTATGCATCATTTTAGAAAATTTAAAGTTTAGGTACTAAAACGAATCAAAATTGATAATTTAGATATTATATGTGTAATTTATCCATTATTCTATTGTCTTAATTTAGTTGGTCTAAACCTGTTGATCATGGTCCCTATTTGGATTTGTCTTAACAAATAAAAAGGATAAATTAGATGTTTAGTATTTTAACTATTACTTTTATTTTGTTTTGGTTTCATTTTGGTCTTTGCTGTTAAAAGATTAACAAAATTGCTAATGTAGTAATGATGGCGTGACATTATCTTATGGTGACACGTCAGCATCACTATTAATTGTTAGATCTGATTATAAGGTGACTCTATCTTTACAGTCCGCCATTGATTGTCTCTTTATCATAGATGATCTTTGGGGAAAGCTTTAGGCTAATCTATCACCCCAAGTTAAAGAGTTTGCATGGAGTTTTCTTTCGGGAAAATGTCACTTGATTCATAATGGTATGGAGCTACATGTAACACTTCCAAAATGTGGAATTGTTGAAGATATTGACTATATCATGCTACTTTTCTCTGCTTAGCTTGTTTGGTTGAAGCACATTCATAATTACTTTCCAGTTAATTCCAAGCATGTTCATCACCATCCATAATAATATATTGATGTTGGACCTTAGTATTTTCATTAGAGCCCTCTTCTCTAGCTTCAGGAGATTAGATGACATATGGGTAAAGTTTTCTCTCTCGCCTTACAACTATGGGAACTTTTCCATTTATTCGACAAACTCAGGCTTTTTTGGGTTGAAATCATATATTGAGGTTATCCATGCTCATAGCGAATCTATCAATGATGTTTATCCCTCTTTCTACTTGCATAGTTGTTGGATCTTCAACCAATGACCCTTTAAAATTTGATAAACTTGTTGGGTGAGTTGTAATGATTTAGTAAAGGATTCTCTGGTTGTCTCCTACTTTACCTTCAGGCATCCTTCCTCGGTAGGGGTTAGGAACCTTAATGTCAAGCTGAAAGTAGATTGGTTTTATATATCAGTGGTCATCCAATGATGACAATGGGTTACTCTACCAGTAAGATGTCAGTGAGTATAGTGGTATTGTGTTTCCCATTTTTTTATGATTATTAGTAGGTAGGGATGGACGAGGTACCTTATATTTTAGAACTTTTTATATGTATTTTCTATTGAAAATTTATTTTCGTTCCTGAAATTTTATAAGTTCAAGTTTGCCCTTCTCCTGACATAAAATCTTTCATCCGTCTCTTAGGGTTATAAATCCTTTTAAATTCATAGGTTAATTGGAAAAATTATATATTGAAGTATATCCTTATAGAGAGCCTCTTTCTTTGGATATCATTTTTCGACCACATTCACTTGGAATTGGTGGGTTTCACTACATTAGAAATTGTCTCTTTTACTGGAAGAAGAGGATCAATTATTCACTTAGAGAACCTAGTGGAACGTAGGTCAAGGCTTAAAATGTTTCAGTTGTTGGTAGAGGTTTCGATTGTAATGTTAGAGGATGTGTTGTAGATTGAACTGGTGATTGGCCTAATTTCTTCGACTTTCATATATCTTGTAGAAACTTCATACATCTAGTTTATATATTTAAGGCCATAATGATGTAACATAACAACTTGTGCTTGTTTGGCGAAATGACCCGTAAACTGTTGGGATCGTTCTTTGAAATCATCATTAGAATTTGTTAAAAGAGTGGTATAAGTTCTTATCTCCCTTTTAGAGGGTTCTTAGAACGACCTTGCACTTGTGTTCATCGGAGGCTCTCAGGATCTGTGTAACTATTGTACTAAGACAAATGGTTCATTGGGTCTTTTGTACCATCAAATATATCTTTTAGCAGTTTTAAAGTTTGGCAGATATGCCTCAGCTAGTATGTGATGTGCCAAAGGGCTCTTTTCTTGCAAGAGAAATCATGGGTGGCCTTCAATTTATTCAACTTGTCTATTTATCATTCTGAAATGCTACTGTCATATATCATTTTGGTGATTTTGGTGAATGGTCGAATGCCCTCACGAGACCTTTAGGGTTCAATTTACAAAATGTGGTTTGCTCTCTGCTGGTGGTGATGTTCGTCATCATTGGAAACCCTTTCTTCATCGTCCCCACGATGCCTGACACCTTGTTTATTGAGTGACAAGAGCTCGTTAAAGGCTTTTTTCATGGCCTCTTGTCATTGATGCTCAAATAGTGGTTGATGTTGTTGGATGATTTAAAAAACTCTAATATGTTCTTACTCTTAAAGTTGTCTAACTTTGACCTATAAATAAGTGGACAAGGTTGGATCCTTAAGAGAACATTTGTTGGGGGATTCATTGAGGTTGAACCCTATGTTAGAATCTAGATCAGGCTTGGAAACCTTATGAATATTGAGGGAATTTCTTGACTTCTTGTTCTTGTTGAGGATCATTGTTCTGAATTTATGGAGTTGTACGCTGGGGGTTCAGCATTCTAGTTGATTCTTTTACTTAGTAAAGTGTCTTCATCCTCATCGTACCAAACTATTGATGTACAAGTGGGTGGAGGTTTATGGTGGATGGGAGATGTTCACCTCTTTTATTCATTAGGACAGATAGTCACTGAAATGTGATAATGATACGTGTTGTCACATGATTGGAGAATTAAATTTATTAAATTAAATTAAAATTATGATCAAATTGAAAGAATATATAAATATTAAGGATCAAAGATGTGAGCTTTGCCAACAAGGAGAGGAGGACATGTCCCGTGTGTTTCGTCAATGCCCGTTTGCTGCGAAAATCTGGAGGGCGTTAATCCAAGCCGACAAGTTGAGGGTGTTCATGAATATTCTTGTACAAGAGTGGTTTATCGTTAATATTCATGGCCGAGGTAGTTTTCTTTTAATGATCGCTGTTAGAGCCTGTTATTTGTTATTGTTTGCTGGAAGTTATGGAAGCATAGATGTAGCATATTGCTGGATAGCACCATGTGGAGCAAACCGACTTTCTCGCTGAGTGTTTTAGTTTCAAGGAGAGTATTGCTTCAATGATGATAGAGAACCCAGGGAGAAACGCTTTAGACAAGGCGACTGATCGATGGAATAAACCTGAACAAAATTGGGTTAAAGCCAATGCCGATGGAGCAATGGGAGGGGCGTTGGGTACGGCTGCCGCTGGAGGAGTGATGTGTGATCACCATGGTAATTGGATTCGGGGTTTCTCCAGAAGTATTGGGATATGCAATGCTCTGAAAGTCGAGTTATGGGCTCTCCATGATATTTTAGTGATGGTGTGGAGCATGGGATTTCGGAAAGTGGAAGTGGAGTCCGATTGCAAGACGGCAGTGAGTTTAATCAACAATCGAAGCTCCGGAATGGATGGATGCACCATTGTTAAGCTGATTAAAGATCTGCTCGCGAGAGAATGGGAGGTTAAAGTGAGTTACTCTTGTCGGGAAACCAATATGGTTGCGGACAAGCTTGCGGCAATGGCTAGGGGTCGCGTAATTGGAACGAAGATTTATGAAGAGCCTCCCATCGAGGTGATAGACTTAGATGGGCAAGAAAGAAGCCCCATTTCCTAAGTTGTTGTTTCAGTATTAGCAAAAAAAAAAAATGCAGCAAGTGACCTAATTAAATACATTTAAATAGTTGAGTGACTTGATTGATAAAAATTCAAAAATAATGGTTAAAATAAAAAAGAATTATAGTTAAGTGATCACTAGAATAATTTATCTTATTTTCTATTACCACTCTCTATGTTAGTTAAATGGTGGTAGGCGGTTTAAAGTTTTCATTCAGTCGAGCAGTGGTCAGAAATTTATGAATGAAGTCTAAAACTTTGATATTCTTCTTTTTAAATAATAGGTATATACAAATTTTTATTTTTTAATTTTTCTTAACATATTAAATTAAATTTCACATTTTTTCTTAAATAATAGAATGCACTTTACTCCTAAAGTTTAGTGCATCCGCTCTGTAGTCTAGTATCATAGGTTTGTATCCTCTCTTAGTTTATATGTTATACGACGTAGTGTTTGCCGTTGCCAATCATCATCCCTTTCATTGTTGGTTGTTGGGTTCATGAGGTGTTCAAATGCATCGTAATGGTGCTTCCAAATAGGTGTGTTGAATCCCTTTCCTTTTTTTTACATCGTTGGGTTCATTTGGCGTCAAAGGGAGTAGATATTGGTATAACAATTGTAATCATACATGCATGATACTATGCTAAGTAATCTTAGATTAATCTTATTAATATGATTTTACATTTTGTGAACTAAACTCTTATTAGGAGATTTACATAGCTCCATATAATTTGAATTCTTTCTACATGTAACAAATGTTTGATATTAGCATTAGCAGTAACTGGTAGATTTTGATGACGATAAGTTTAGTTTTTTTAGAGTAAATTATGCGTTTAGTACTTAAACTATCAGTTTTTATCCATTTTAATACTTAAACTTTTAATTTTTTCAATACCATACTTAACATGTAGTTTTTGTTTCATTTTAGTACCTGTCGTTAAAAAACTTAAAGTATTTAATACTTAAACTATAAGTTTTGGTCCGTTTTAGTACCTAAACTTTCAAAAAAAATCAAAACTTAATGTTAAATTTTGAATATAATACTAAAATGAAACAAAAACTAAATTTTAGGTATGATTTTAAAAAATTTAAAAGTTTTGGTGTTAAAATGGATTAAAATTGATAATTTAGGTATTGGACACATAATTTACCGTTTTCTCCCTTAATAAGTGAATAACACTAAGAAAAACCAGTTCCTAAAGTAGTACCTACAAAATTATTTCCCTAGATGACACTCATTTCCTAATCGAACGTGTCATGATGCAGCGCATAGTTCATAAGTTTTATTTTTAAATGAAAATACTTTTGACAGACCACGTCTTTATACAACTTTTGACCCGGGGATCTCGGGAGTCTAAGTTACGGTAATCTTAATATACATATAAAATACTATCCAAAATTTAATATTTTTTTTAATATTTTCGGTAAAATATTATTTAAAATATTATTTTTTTTATGTTGAATATGTTAATATTGGACGCTACCTAAAATGTTTAATATTTCTGGTAAAGCGTTACCTAAAATTTTATTTTTTTCTACCGAAAATATTAACATTTTCGATAAAATATTGTATTAATCGTATATTAAAAATGTCATACAATAAAACTACTCGGTATCTTGACTCATAATTTTCTGGTCTGAATCTTCCCGCATTTATCTTTTTAAGATTCTAAACTTTTTATTTGAATCTAGATTGAGCAAAATCTTTTCGGTATGTTTTTTTTAAGATTCTAAAAATTTTACAATTTAAAATTTGATTAGAGGGTTGGAAAATGTATGAAACTAGTTCAGTAAGGATGACTAATTTGAAGTAACAATGAAAAGTAGAATAAAAGTTAAATTTAAATAAATATAAAATATTTTTATATTATTAATAAATTGACATGATTGTTGATAACAAGACAGTATATAATGGAACTGTCGTAACCGTCTTTCGGTTGGGCCCCGGAATTGGGCTTCGACTTGAAAAATGTGATTGGAGTCGCCACCGATTATTTATTTAAAAAATAAATAGGTTAATCGGATACCTTATATCTTACCTGATCTGCGTCTTACCAAAGATATGTCGGATTCGGGAGTCGATTATGGCCAAGAAAGGATTAGCACCCTTGAACCGCCCTTTCGGTACTACGTAATTTGCCGGTTGTCTTAAATTAAGAAAATTGTAATTTAAAATTAAAAGGTAAAAATACGATCACAATTACTTACCTTAGATAGTTTTAAAGGTGTGGCCTTAAGAATGTCAAAAAACCATGTTAAATAAAAAGGTAATAGATAAAAAGGTAAGAAATAAATAAATTAAATTAAAATAAAGAGAAAACAAATTAAATAAAAGATAAGATAAAGAAAACAAAGATAAAATAGTAAGTAAAATAAATATAAAAAATAAAGAAAAAGAAGAAAAAGAAAAAAAATATAGAAATAAAACAAATAAATAAAATAATAATAAAAAAGTAAAAATAATATATATATAAAATAAAAAAATAAAAAAAAGTAAATATATATATATATATATAAAATTAATAAAACTGATAATAAAAAATAATATATTTATATATATAATCTAAAAAAAATAAAAATATATACTAAAGTAAAAAAGAAAATACATAAAATGTAAAAAAAATATTACATGAAAAAAAAAAGAAAAATAACAAAACAATTAAATAAAATGAGTAACAAGGGAAATGTGCTTATAAATAAAGTTAAATAATAAAATAATAATAATTAAAACGTAAATGTAAGAGACCAAATCAAAAGTAAAAAAGATACTACCTTTTATTTATTTTTCGAATCGTTTACAATAGCTTTGCCTTTGTATCTTCTCGTGCTTTCCTCTATGTTTTGTGTGTAAATCCTGTCTTACAATGGTGAGTTACAATGGCTATTTATAGTGCTTGTGGATCCTATCTTTAGGAATTTATATAATAGTATAACTCTATCCTATTTTTAGGAGTTTGAATCCTAGCAAAATTTTATCATATTTTTAGGAGTTTGAATCCTAAAATTCTATCCTATTTTTAGGAGTTTGAATCCTAGTAGGACAAAAAATGTGTGTTGACAGCTGCCCCTCTTTGCCCATAGTCGTGTAACGGGGATAGGGCAAAGATTAAAAGACACACTTTTCGTTCAGTGGAGTTGAAAATTAACTCTGATGTTTCAATAACTCCCTGTCGAATTGAGTTACGGATGACTCCTCCATCGTGAAGTCGAGTTCATCTTGAAATGATATGAAATTAAAGCCGTAGTTCGGAATTTGAATCAGCACGTGGCTTCCCGTTACCCTTCGGTCTTCTTCTCGGTTTAAAGACCTTGGATCGGAATCGAACTCAGAAATCTTCATTGACAGATAGCTTTTTCTTGACTTAAGCTATGCTGTTTGAAAATGGTTGCTTGTCACTAAGGCACGGCTAACCTAGGTCATCTTCTCGACTTGAAAACCTCGACTGTAACCGGAAAGTAGTGCGATTGATGTGTTATCGAGCTGAATGGAGTCGAACTCGACAATAATCCTTCTTTGAGTTGGATATCCTTCGTCGTGAAGTTGAAATCCAAGTAAGTAGCATTGTTCCAAGTCTAATATCCTCCGTCGTGAAGTTGAAATTGGCTCTGGAACCGGGAAATTGTTTGTTGACAACCAGTCGTCCCTTCGTTGTGAAGTTGAACTTGTGTTGTCTCGAGTCCAATATCCTTCGTTGTGAAGTTGAAATTGAATCTGAATGAAATTTTGTTGACAAGCAACGGTCCCTTCGTCGTGAAGTTAAACTTGCGTTGTCTGGAATCCAATATCCTTCGTTGTGAAATTGAAATTGGCTCTGAGATTGGGAAGTTGTTGTTGACAAGCAGTGGTCCCTTCGTCGTGAAGTTGAACTTGCATTGTATGGAGTCCAATATCCTTCGTTGTGAAGTTGAAATTGGCTCTGAGATTGGGAAGTTGTTGTTGACAAGCAGCGGTCCCTTCGTCGTGAAGTTGAACTTGCGTTGTCTGAAGTCCAATATCCTTTGTTGTGAAGTTGAAATTGGCTCTGAAATTAAGAAGTTGTTGTTGACAAGCAGCGGTCCCTTCGTCGTGAAGTTGAACTTGCGTTGTCTGGAGTCCAATATCCTTCGTTGTGAAGTTGAAATTGGCTCTGAAATTGAGAAGTTGTTGTGACAGGCAGCGGTCCCTTCGCCGTGAAGTTGAACTTGCGTTGTCTGGAGTCCAATATTCTTCGTTGTGAAGTTGAAATTGGCTCTGAAATTGAGAAGTTGTTTGTTGACAACCAGTCGTCCCTTCGTTGTGAAGTTGAACTTGTGTTGTCTCGAGTGCCACGATATCCTCCGTCGTGGAGTTGAAATCGCAGATGGCCCCTTCGTTGTGAAGTTGAGCCTTGACTTGAATATCCTTCGTCGTGAAGTTGAAATCCAAGTATTGTATGTTGCGGGTGGACACAATTCCCTTCGCCGTGAAGTTGAAACTGTGGAGACCCCTTTATTGTGAAGTTTGGCTTCGAGCTAGATATCCTTCGTCGTGAAGTTGAAATCCACTCTCGAGCAAATTGTGTCGCTTTGAGTTCAATATCATTCGCCGCGAAGTTGAAATTGACTTTAGCTAAAACCTGAAAAAGTTATGCATATATGTGATGCTATGGATGCAATGCTCTTAGGTGTGCCTAAAATGCATATGCAACATATGTTATCTTGGGGCTCTGGAGAGAAATCTCGATCTCTAGTTGCCTGTCTGGAATCTTGATTCTTGAATCTTCAAATTTTGATCCCTGATCTTGAATTCTTCAAATGTTCAAATTTGATGTGCACATTCTATTTTTGATTTGAGAAATGCTTCTCGACCATCTCAAGTATGTGCCTGAGCTGAGTGTAACGGTTCAGATGATGCTTCAAAAGAAGTTGTCTTGAAAGAGATAGAATTCGTTTCAAGGGAAACGATCTCAAAGATATCTGTTGTTTCATGAGAAACGGTCTCAAGGGAAACAAAATTATGTTTTAAGGGAAATAAATTTGAAGATTTTGTGTTTCAAGAGTAATTGTCTCAAGGGAGACAAAATTTGTTTTAGGGGAAATAAATTCAAAGATTTTGTTTCAAGGGAAACTGTCTCAAGATAGACGAAAATTGTTTCAAGAGAAACTGTCTCAAGAGAGACAAAACTTAGTTCCAAAAGAAACTGTCTCAAGGGAGACGAAATTTGTTTCAAATAAAACATATTCAAATATTTTGTTTCAAGGGAAACTGTCTCAAGAGAGACAAAATTTATTTCAAGGGAAACTGTCTCAAGATAGACGAAATTTGTTTCAAGAGAAACTGTCTCAAGATAGACAAAATTTGTTTCAAGGGAAACTGTCTCAAGAGAGACAAAACTCTTCTAGTGAAAACGGTCTCAAGCGAGACAAATCTTGTTTTAAGAAAAACAATCATGAGTGAAATAAATCTTCTTTCGAGTAAAACAGTCCCAAGTGAGACAAAGTCTGTTTTAAAAAGCAATCTCAAGTGAGATAATCATCTGCATTAAATGAGACTGTCTCAAGTGAGACAGAATTTATATTGGAAATGTCGAATCTGAAAATGAATGTCGATCTTTCTATCTGTCGAGTTGGTTGAAGTGTAGCTTCTTGCTGCTGAGCTAAGCAACCGACATCAATCTGTAAAGGTGCTTTTGAATCGAGTATCCTTCGTCTTGAAGTCGAACTTGACTCTAAAGCTGTAAAAATTATGTACGTGGAAAGAAAATGATAGATATGACGCTCTAAAATGTATGCATAAGATGCATGTAACATGAATTGGTTATATTTTATCTCCTGAAAAATGTCTGATAATTCGCATTAGGATGTTGAATCCCCAAAGATGCCTCAATATCCAAAAATGCCCCAATATTTGATGTTGAATCTTCAAAGATACCCCAAATGTTCCTCATTTCTTGCTTCATCATTGATTCTAAGAATGAGCTTTGTGTTTGAGAGTCACATGTCATTTACCAAGATCCACTCTAGAGAGACTGTCTTGTTTGAAAAAAAAATGTTTTTCTTTCTCTTTTATTTTCAAAGTCATGAAAATATCAATTAAAAGAGTTTCAAAAAATGTTAATCTCAAGTTTTAAAATATTGCCCCTATCACGGTTTTACAATTGAGACGAATCATAAAACTAGAGTTCATCGGATATCAAAGAATTAATTATAATGTTAATCCTTCAATAAATTATAGTTATTTGACAACTGCCAAGATCCAAGCTATCTTTGGGAGATAGTCAAGTAAGGAAAGGATAAAAAGTCTCAGGTTATTGTGTTTGGTCAAAGGTTTGGCATTTGATGCTCAAAGGTTTGGCATTTGATGCTCAAAGGTTTGATGGGATAGCCTGCATGCTCCTCTACTGGAAGTGTTCTTCGACTCCCAGTATTCGTGGTCACACTCGGATTGTGCGATGGCTTATCAAGGAATTTGTGTGATCGCCTCAGTTGCACAAATTTTATATTCGAGCCGCCTTTTCAGGTTTTCAACTCGAACCCTCCTTTGGTTTCAAGACGTTATTCAGGATTTACGTCTTGAACCCCCCTTTGTTATTTTTCTACCATGCATTAATTACATTGTTTTTTTGCAAACAAAGATTAATCCTGATGGGCGGGATGAAATCTGAAGATAGTATCTTCTGTTTAGAAATCCATGTATGATTAGAAGGGACTTTTAAGGCACGTAATGTAGGCCAAGGCTCATGGTTATGAAAGAAAAGGATAAATAGGCCCAAACAAGTGTTTCAGGGTGTTGAACCAAGGATCAATTCATTCTGATGCCTTCAATCCTGTCTCGCTCAATTTGGATCTGCTCATATGTGTTTCTCTGGATTTTCTCTGGATATTCCATGATCTTCGAGTGAAGTGATTCAGAGATTCGGGAATGATTGTGCTTGATCAATCTCATAGTTTGAAGCTTGATGTGCCATTTG
The DNA here is from genome assembly GCF_006381635.1 of Hibiscus syriacus. Taxonomy (NCBI): domain Eukaryota; kingdom Viridiplantae; phylum Streptophyta; class Magnoliopsida; order Malvales; family Malvaceae; genus Hibiscus; species Hibiscus syriacus. Next base: position 1,642,783 of record NW_024061774.1, read on the forward strand.
TCTTTAGGGAATCTTTGCATGTGCTTTTTGTCCCTTTTTCTTTTTGATTTTTGCTCTTTTTTTTGTTCTTGTTTCTCTTTCTCTTTTTCTTTGTTTTTTTTTTGCTTTTTTGCTTCTTTTCTTTTTTGTTCTTGATTGGATCTTCGCACTTGCCATTTGGTCCACCTTTTGGTGTCTCCTTTTGATTGATGTCTTCACTCATGTGAGCAGATTTCTTCCACCTTACCCCCCAATGTGGAGGGTGATCCTTGGTTAGGGTTGAATCAGAAGAAAAATACTACAGGCTCAAAAGGGGACACAAGGGATATATATTTTCTCCTGTTGTAAAGGGATAAAGAAAGAAAGTCGTTCATCATTTCATACATGGAAGTCCTCACAGAAGAGGTATCCTCAGGGGGATAGATTTTCAGGATTAATTTCATTCACATGAAAACAGTGTAGTTAATGCGTGATAGAATTATTTCGAATGAATTGTTTTTTTGCTCCTTGCTCCCAACATATCTCAATGTTCAGGCTCCCGGCGAGATACCCCAAATTGTGTCTTAGAAGAATGCTCATGTTCAAATGAACAACTCAATGCCTTGGGTATTAAAATGTCAATTTTGAGTCTAATGGTGTGACTTTATTTGACTCAAAGAAAGGTATGGGTGTATCAAAAAGATAAAGACAATGTTCAAGAATTTCAAAGGGAAGTTATGTCAAAATTTGGTCTTTTTGGTAATGATCAAGGTATTTCATTTTGGGGTTTGAGATATGATAAGAAAGGTCTAATCTTGTCATATGTCAAAAATCTATAATTCTTGAAGAGTTAAAAGAAGAGAAAATTGCCTCAGTGACCAAAAATACCTTATAATATACGATTTTAACCAACTTTTTTTGGATTTGCCAAAATGACCAATAAAATCGCAACGCGATATCAAAATCGCAACGCGATTTAGAAAATCGCAACGTTAAAAAGAAAATCGCAACGGTCAAAAGAAAATCGCAACGCGAGCTTCCAAGTTCGCAACGCGATTTAGAAGAAAATCGCAATGCGATTGATAGAATCGCAATGCGATTTATAGAATCGCAATGCGATTTATAGAATCGCAATGCGATTGAGAGAGTCGCAACGCGATTTAGAAGAAAATCGCAATGCGACTGAGAGAATCGCAATGCGACTGAGAGAATCGCAATGCGATTTATAGAATCACAATGCGATTTATAGAATCGCAATGCGATTGAGAGAATCGCAACGCGATTTAGAAAATCGCAACGTTAAAAAGAAAATCGCAACGGTCAAAAGAAAATCGCAACGCGATCTTCCAAGAATCGCAATGCGATAGTCTACAGTGTCGTTGTGATAGTTAAAAAAATAGTTAAAAGATTTTTGTTTCTTAAGAATTTTCTCTAAAAAGATAGTATCCGCGCGGACGTGTTGAAGACACGTATTACCACGACCACGACCACGACCACGACCCGACCCGAGACGAGACGGCGGCGGCGGCGGCGCGCGAGAGTCCCCCTTGTCCTCTTTCACTCAACAAGGAAGTGCAAAATACAAGCCTTAAATACCATTCCCAATAGTATTTCCAATACTATGGGATTGAGCATTACCAACACTTGTTCCAAATATCATTATTCTTCATAAGTTATCATCCATTACAATATGAATTAGTCGTGTTAATGACCAATATACCTCATTAATATATGGTATTGTTGAACAAAAGAATGATGATGATGATCTTATTAAAGACCATCTAATACGAAAGAATCCAATGCATAACCGATACCTTATTGTGAAACTAATTCACATAGAGGTTGTACGTGAAAAAAAATCTTTTACTTTTATAGTAAATATCTATCTCAATAATTTTAATATAAAAAATATATTTTTTATTTAATAATAGAATTATTTCATGTATTTATCAAGTTATAATTTTAAATACTTATTAAAATGAATTAATTTATTATCGATAATTCATATTGTAATGGATGATAACTTATGAAGAATAATGATATTGGGAACAAGTGTTGGTAATGCTCAATCCCACATAGTATTGGAAACACTATTGGGAATTATATTTAAGGCTTGTATTTTGCACTTCCTTGTTGAGTGAAAGAGAACAAGGGGGACTCTCGCGCGCCGCCGCCGCCGTCGTCTCGTCTCGGGTCGGGTCGTGGTCGTGGTCGTGGTCGTGGTCGTGGTAATACGTGTCTTCGACACGTCCGCGCGGATACTATCTTTTTAGAGAAACAAATGTTTTTTTATTTTCAACGTTGCAATTCTCTCAGTCGCGTTGCGACTCTCTCAATCGCATTGCGATTATATAAATCGCATTGCGATTCTATCAATCGCATTGCGATTCTATCAATCGCATTGCGATTCTATCAATCGCATTGCGATTTTCTTCTAAATCGCGTTGCGAACTTGGAAGCTCGCGTTGCGATTTTCTTTTGACCGTTGCGATTTTCTTTTTAACGTTGCGATTTTCTAAATCGCGTTGCGATTTTGATATCGCGTTGCGATTTTGATATCGCGTTGCGATTTTATTGGTCATTTTGGCAAATCCAAAAAAAGTTGGTTAAAATCGTATATTATAAGGTATTTTTGGTCACTGAGGCGATTTTCTCTTGAAAGAATCCTTAATTCATTTAATATTCGAAGAACTAAAGATTAAAATTTGTTCAATTGCTCCACCTTAGAAAGTAGCATAAATTCAATCGTTTAAAAGATTAAGCAAACATGAAATATCAGTGACGTGTTCAAACAAAACAATCCTCTAAGTGCAAATGGTATATGCCATGCCCCCTTCTTCGGCTGTCAATGCCCCTGAATCCATCAGGTTTTGGATCTTGCGCTTCAGCGCCTTATAGTTCTCAGAGGAATATTTGGAGCATCCTATGTGGCAACTACAAATAGCTTCAACATTGTAGCCCTTAGGATATGTGGACTTTTTTCTCAGATCATCTTGGCAGGTTTAGTCGTACAACCAGCTGATTGGGCTCATTCGTTGTGATAGTTTTTTTATGATGTTACAATCTTGCTTCCATGTGGTGTCATGTGGTTAAAACCACTTCATCGAATTCTCCATGAAGAGATTTCATGTTTATGAAAATACTTAAAAAATGAAATGTATATGCAAAATGCAAAAATGCATGAAATGTTCGAGGCATTGATCCAGAAAAGTGTCCATTATCATAAATAATCCTTATTCAGACAAAAATGTTTTATCTTGTAAGAGACATAAAAACAATAAAAGGTATGTTCGGACTAAATCTTCTAGACATCTATCCGAGATACTTTCTTCCATGACTCGACTGCTTCTTTGATCATCTTCTTATAACTGTCACCGTGATACATAAACTCTGATATAGATAATCCATATGTTGCTGGGACAAACTGATGTGCCCCATACTGTCTAAGTGCCAACAACGGAGCATACCCAACTGCACCTCAAAGTCCAAATAGGGTCATAGTGTCAGAATTCCTACACTTGAAAAGAACATCACTGAGGAACAACCAGGGGGCTCTCCAGGTAATATCCCGGTCCTGTAGATGAGTGAAGACTTTCATCCATTTCTCTTTTGAAGCGCCTTCATATCCTGTCATGGTGATGAACTCTCTCAAAGGTGAATACGTAGTGTTAAATCTACAGTAGGCAACCCCATTAGTCTTCTAGAAGTGGATGTGAATCCAGACTTGAAGGAACTGAACACATCCAATGAATCTACCTCCGCCAGCTCTTCGGCAATGGTTGAGAGACCAAAAGGTCTCGGCTGAGATGGTCGGTGATGGGTTGACTCGTTTCGGAAGTTGCTCAAACAGTTCCACCACGGCTGCGTCAATGCATCCTAAAACCTTCGGAAAGATGATCAAGCCATACAGACCTAGTGCAAAAAGGTCTATAGTCTTGCCCGTTACCTTTGTTTCGGAGTCGGTCAGTCACCCATTTTTCATCAACTCCTGCAATCTTAGCCAGTCCGTTCTTGAAAGGCTGACCCTTGATGTGTTTGATGTAGGCTCGCTCCAGTTTAATGCTTTCACAGTGCAATAGTGTAGTATACTCCTCGATGGTAGGTACCATGTCCTCCTGGTTAAAAGTGAAGCAACTGTATCCCAGGTTCCAAAATTGAACCAAGACTTTGATTAAGGGCTCATTGGTCTTAACATGAAGCAAAAGTGCAATGTCACCATACCGCTGATTGAACTTCTGTTTCCGATCATTCTTCCAACTATCTCATATGTCTCGAAGTTCTTGCACATTATTCTGTTTTAAACTGATAGAGGCGTAGCTAACTAGCTCTGACACATAGCTTCCTTGAAGACTATCTCCATTTTCCTTCTGAGTCTTCTCGGACCATAGTCGTACCTCGGGGTTTTTAATCTCTTGTATTACAACACCTTTGTCCATGGATTCAGATTATTCGAGTTTTAACAAACACGTTTTAGTGGATCAATGACCTCTTTTATGATGCAAGTGATGAAAATAAATAAAATAAAGATGAAAAGAGTTAGTGAGGTGAAAAATAATCAAAACGATCATAAAAATGAAAGTCCTACCCATATGATATCTACCCCACATGCTTATTATTCCTACCGGACATGATCTCTATCCCGCATGCTAATTTCAAACAAATCCTAACCGCATATTTGTCTAGTTCGCATGCTTTGAACAGAAAGTAAAGCATGAAATAAAACATCCTAGGGTTTGAAGTGAGGTTTTGGGGTGGGCTCTAATTCTCCATAGTCTCCCGGTTTAGGTTCTAAAAAAACGGTACCCGAGTTCTCCTTGCTGGTGCCCCTTTGGGCTTGCCAGACCTTTAGTCCTAAACCCATCACAGGTTTGTGTGGACTAAGTTAAACCCGAGAGGACACATTCCCTTATGTCTATGCGGAGAATAAATTCACACGAAGACATAAGGTATATGAATCCCGAAGGCTACTTGCTAGGCATATACGGTGAATAAATTCACACGAATGCGTCGCTTTCACCCCCACTTAAAACGGGTTCGGAGCTCGGGTTTAGAGCCTTAGATGAAAAAAGACTTTAAGGGCTGAAATCATTGAGAAAACAGTTAGTACAACTAATTACTCGAAAATATAATCAAAAGTAAGTAATAAGGATCGAAATGTTACCTTAAAATTTAAACTTACCCTTTTCATTAAAAAGACAACTGGAAATTACCTTAGCCTGACTCACTTACCTGTGTCCCCAGCGGAGTCGCCAAGCTGTCGTAACCGTCTTTCGGTTGGGCCCCGGAATTGGGCTTCGACTTGAAAAATGTGATTGGAGTCGCCACCGATTATTTATTTAAAAAATAAATAGGTTAATCGGATACCTTATATCTTACCTGATCTGCGTCTTACCAAAGATATGTCGGATTCGGGAGTCGATTACGGCCAAGGAAGGATTAGCACCCTTGAACCGCCCTTTCGGTACTACGTAATTTGCCGGTTGTCTTAAATTAAGAAAATTGTAATTTAAAATTAAAAGGTAAAAATACGATCACAATTATTTTACCTTAGATAGTTTTAAAGGTGTGGTCTTAAGAAGGTCAAAAAACCATGTTAGATAAAAATGTAATAGATAAAAAGGTAAGAAATAAATAAATTAAATTAAAATAAAGAGAAAACAAATTAAATAAAAGATAAGATAAAGAAAACAAAGATAAAATAGTAAGTAAAATAAATATAAAAAATAAAGAAAAAGAAGAAAAAGAAAAAAAAATATAGAAATAAAACAAATAAATAAAATAATAATAAAAAAGTAAAAATAATATATATATAAAATAAAAAAATAAAAAAAGTAAATATATATATATATAAATTAATAAAACTGATAATAAAAAATAATATATTTATATATATAATCTAAAAAAAATAAAAATATATACTAAAGTAAAAAAGAAAATACATAAAATGTAAAAAAAATATTACATGAAAAAAAAAAGAAAAGAAAAATAACAAAACAATTAAATAAAATGAGTAACAAGGGAAATGTGCTTATAAATAAAGTTAAATAAATAAAATAATAATAATTAAAACGTAAATGTAAGAGACCAAATCAAAAGTAAAAAAGATACTACCTTTTATTTACTTTTTGAATCGTTTACAATAGCTTTGCCTTTGTATCTTCTCGTGCTTTTCTCTATGTTTTGTGTGTAAATCCTGTCTTACAATGGTGAGTTACAATGGCTATTTATAGTGCTTGTGGATCCTATCTTTAGGAATTTATATAATAGTATAACTCTATCCTATTTTTAGGAGTTTGAATCCTAGCAAAATTTTATCCTATTTTTAGGAGTTTGAATCCTAAAATTCTATCATATTTTTAGGAGTTTGAATCCTAGTAGGACGAAAAATGTGTGTTGACAGGAACAACACGTCATCAATGGAAGATCTAGAAATATTTTTCAATTAAGCACACATATATATTAATCAAATAAATTTTTTATATAAGATAGGTACGATTAAAATTTCATGATAGACAGATACATAATTATCTGAAGAAAATTCAAATTTCAAATAAACACATGCTCAACCTGGATATTTAATAGATCCAACGCTACACACCATCAAACACCCAGACAATAACACGAAAACACCTCTAAGGCGAAAAAGACCTCATACCAAAAGCAAGACACTAAACAACCAACCCAGAAACAGTGCTAAAGCCACTACACTTGACCGCCCATACAATGGCATTGATCTTGGATCCTCATAAATAATAAAAACCAATCAAAGCCAAACAAAACAACAAAGATTGGATATGAACTCTTCCACAATCATGAACGCAAACAATGAAGATAAGAAAGCAGGACTACAACACATCAAAACGAATCAGTAAACACCCTACTAAATCATACACATATCCTATGCAACAAAGATGGAATAGCTTAAGGTAACTAACATGATTTGAATCTGGATGTACATGTGATCAACGATGCAAGGATCAGGAGTGAGTGTAGTATCCTTATTCGTTGACAACTTATCACCGGAGTTGCATTGGAAGGGGTTATGGCAGGTGTTTGAAAGCCAAGACAAAGTTCTAAGTGTGTTCATTGCAAGCAAGAGAATTAGAAGGAGAATGAGGTTTGCTGTTGTACGCACTGATAGTAGGGATGATGCAAAAAGAATGATCGAGAAACTGAATGGACTGAAGATTAACGACAGTAAAATATCGGTGGCATTTGCAAAGCATGTCCTAAGAACTGAAGCGGGGAAGAAGAAGACCATCGAGGTGAAGTGGGAGCCGAAGAAGGACGAGTTAATGCCATATGCGAGTAGAAACAGAGAAGCGTCTAGTCAGAAATTGCCTGCGAAGAGAAGGATTATTGGTCATGTTGAAGACGAGGATGTATGAAAGCTGAAAAGATGCCTTATTGGAATAATGTCTTCGATGTGCAGTACATCAAGCACAGTGTTGAGACTACAAAATTGGGGTCTTGGGGAGATAAAGGTTCAGAGAATTGGAGGTAAGACTTTCTTACTTACTATCGAGGATGAAGACTTATTTTTGTTTTTGGAAGATCTACAGTGGGCGTATTTGAAGGAGATCTTTATGAAAATTAAACCACGGTCAGAGTCATTGATTCAAATAGAAAGAGTGACTTGGTTGGACCTTTCTAGTGTACCTCTGCACTACTGGAACGATACAACGTTAAAAAGGCCGATCTTCTTGTTGGAAACATCGCCATCAAATCAGAGATTCGTCCGAGTGTCGGGCAAATGATTCGTCTTATGTTTGAATTTGTCAATTGTATGTGTGTTATGCTCCCTAAAATGTGATAGATCAAATTGATTAATGAAAAAATTTATACAGCTTGAGGTGCTCGGATTCGATTGTATGGTTGTTAGCCGATGAGTTTAATGTAGTTAGAATTAGAAGTCAGAGATTCCATTGTGTGGGCATGTTGTTTGGTGCAAAAAAAAAAACTAATGTTTTTATTTTCATATATTTTTCTCATTTGCACTATAATAATTTCCATAAGTCTTAAAATGAAATAAATTATTTTTTCTCAAATACGTTATCGAGACAAATAATAATTCAATGTATTTGCCAAACAAATTAAAAGGAAGGCGGCAATGTGCAAAACTTTGGAATGATCAAAATACAACTACCTACCTTATCTTTCTCTCGGGATAATTTCCCCTACATTACATTTCCATGTCTTTGCCTAACAGATAGCCAGTAGAATATTGACATCACTAAATTTTCATAAAAATTACTTACGATCATGTATATTTATCATTTAATGATGGAACAGAGAAATAAATCATTTAAAAAGATAAAATAATTATATTTATCATTTAATTTTTATAAAATTATCAAATAATTTTCAATGTATCAAAATCATTTTGTCAAACGACATAGATAATATGAAAATTCATAGATGTTAAATATAAATAATAATAACTTATAAAAAAGTTGTTATTATTATTATTATTATTATTTTTAAATAATAAAATGTTGTTATTCAGAGAAATGCAATATAAGGAGACTATAGTACTAGATTTGAATTAAACTACTAATATGTTAAATATAAATAATTACGATGAAGAAGTTAAGGTAGAGACGGAAGCAGGTGATTAAAACCTCTTAACATGTTAGAACTCTACTTCACACGACACCTCCTTAAATGAGATTGACGCCCAAACGAATTTTTTTATTATTTTTTTAGAGAACTTTCGGTACCCATTATTGTGCTTGCTTTTGGTACTGCAAATTTTGATCAAAGAAGAAGAAAAATTCAACTAAAATGGGGAGCAAGGACAATAGAAGAACCGTGATGGAAGTTGGAGCCGATGGGGTTGCTATTATCACTATCAACAATCCTCCCGTCAATTCTCTCTCGCTTGACGGTACCCTTTTCTTCTGATCCGATCTTTTTTTACCACTTACCCTTTTCTTTGTTATTTATGACTCAAATTGAATTTTTAGACTAATTGTCGAAAAAAGTTTTAATTTTTTTTGGTTTATTTGTGAATCTATTGTATTGGGATTTGTTTAGGAACAAGGAGAACATTTGTATTTGTTAAGTTAATTTTTATTTTTTCTTACAAAGATTGGAAAGCAGAGATCTTATACTTGCACAACTAATGTTGAACTGGAATTCTCTTACATTCTGTTTTTGTATGTGGGTTTATAATTGATTCACTTTATGGTACTGAAAACATTGTTCTTTTGTTGATTGAATTAGATAGCAATCGAATAGATAAAGTTGAGAAAAAAAAACTTATAGTATATACTAATATTCAGTAATGGAGAAAAGGAGTGTTGGAAGGTAAAAGTTTTTTTCCTTTTTAAAAAAAGGAACTGCTTAGCATGATTGGTGTTCAAAGGCAAATTTAGGTCTATAATTGAACTGTTCTGCTTTTTTTCTTGGTATATTTGACCCTTTTATGGCCTCCTCAGTGTTGCAAAGCGTAAAAGAGAGTTATGATGAGGCCTTGCTAAGAGATGATGTGAAGGCGATTGTTGTCACAGGTAAGTTCATGGGTATTACCCTTAAAATTAAATGAAAAGCTGTGTAAATATATCACCCCAGTTACTGCTTTCCAGAAAGACTGGAATTGGTTATTGAGATACTAATGTCTTGTCTTTTGAGCAGGTGCAAATGGAAAATTTTCCGGTGGTTTTGATATCACATCTTTTGGTGGAATTCAATCGGGAAAAGGTATTCAGAATTTTCGTTTATATGTATATATTGCATTGGTTTGACATTGATGGGTTAGTTGTATTTACCAGTGGAACAGCCAAAGCCTGGCTATGTATCAATTGAGATTCTCACCGACACTTTAGAAGGTATTCATCTGGTTATAATTATATTTAAACTGGAAACCATATCAAGTTGTATGGAATATGGATCCATGTTGACTCTAGATGCTTTGTACTTCAGCTGCAAAAAAACCATCGGTTGCTGCCATTGATGGCCTTGCCTTAGGTGGGGGTCTAGAGATTGCAATGGTGCGTATTTATTTAACTTCTTCAGAAATATAATTTTTCCATGGAAAATATCATTATAATGCTTCCCTTTCAGACATGTCATGCAAGGATATCGACTCCTACTGCACAATTAGGCCTGCCTGAACTTCAGCTTGGGTTAATTCCTGGGTTTGGAGGTGTGACTCTTTTGTTCTTTTTGTAGCTATTTCTATATACATTTAATCATATATTGGTTATTGAGGTCATTAATGATCATTCGTAGGCGGTACTGTGATTCTGATTATTGTTAGCTTTATTATATTCTGCTTTGTGATCCTAAATGGGCTCAGGTACACAGCGACTTCCACGACTCGTTGGTCTCACGAAATCCCTTGAGATGATGTTGGTATGTTGTTGGATCGGCTCTTTTGCTTTAGTCAGTCATTGGTATTATTTGATATGGTTAATATATTAATATCTTTGTTCATTAACCGAGCATTTTCTTCTTCCTTTCTTTCCCTTATGTAGACATCGAAGCCTGTTAAAGGTGAAGAAGCTGTTGATTTGGGACTTGTTGATGCAGTTGTTCCATCTCATGAGTTGATAGACACTGCTCGTCGGTGGGCACTAGATATTTTGGAAAGAAGAAGACCGTGGGTTGCTAGTGTCTATAAAACTGATAAGATAGAGGCCCTTGGAGAAGCGAGGGAAATACTTAACTTTGCTAGAGAGCAGGCTCGGAAGCGAGCTCTTAATTTGAAACACCCCTTGGTTTGTATTGATGTTATTGAAGAGGGTATAGTTGCTGGTCCTAGGGCAGGGCTTTGGAAGGTCTTTACTTATCCTCATTACTATTTTAATACGTTTTTCATTTTACCATTTTATTTACAGCTAAAAGTAAACTTTAAAACGACACATTTGATTTTGGCAGGAGGTAGAAGCTTTCCAAGAACTTCTGAAATCCGACACCTGCAAAAGCTTGATCCATGTCTTCTTTGCCATGCGTGGTACATCAAAGGTTGCACTGATTTTTCCGTTTTCACCCTTCATACACAATTAATAGATTCTGCAATTAAAAGCCGAAGCTTTTAGATTTTCTTTTATCTTTCAGCTCCTTAATTTGATAGCTATGATATTTCTTTTTCGGTTTTCACATTGGTTATTCTAATTCCAACACAAATTTTGATTACAATCATCTGTCTCTCTCATCACTGATGTTTATAATGCTTCGATTAATTGATATGCTTTTTGATGTAGTCTAGCTGCACAAAGCTCAAAATTGTGTCTTACAATGTACCATTGACATCTCAAATCATTTAACATTATATTCTTTAAACTATCAATTACTCCTTCCTTTTGTAAACGGTGGCCCATATGCTACCCCTAACCTTGGCACCTTGCTATCTTTTCTGTTTTAACTTTTTACAAACACTGAGCTCTTAGCAATGGACAGGTTCCTGGGGTTACGGATGCGGGCCTGGTGCCGAGACAGGTGAAGAAAGTTGCTGTACTTGGTGGAGGTTTAATGGGCTCTGGGATAGCAACGGCGTTGATCCTTAGCAATTATCCGGTAATCCTAAAAGAAGTGAATGAGAAGTTCTTGGAGGCTGGAATTGGTAGAGTCAAAGGTGAGCGTTACTGGGTTATTTATTTTCTTTTCCAATACCAATTTTCACGTACTTTTATTTTAGACATTTGCTTGGTTTGTGAGATTCTATTCTTTTTCTGCAGCCAATCTGCAAAGCCGACTTAAGAAAGGGAAAATGAGTCAGGAAAAGTTTGAAAAAACAATCTCTCTGCTTACTGGTGTTCTTGACTATGAAAGTTTTAGAGATGTCGACATGGTCGTAGAGGTAGCTAAGAATCTGTGTTATAATCTTGCCTTTCCTACAGTATTTTATCTTTGGTTTTGATATTCATAATTTTGTTTATAATCCTTGTAACAGGCTGTAATTGAGAATGTTTCTTTGAAGCAACAAATTTTTGCTGATCTCGAGAAATACTGCCCACCACATTGCATACTTGCAAGTAACACTTCCACTATTGATCTGAACTTGATCGGCGAGAGGACCAAATCTCAGGATCGGATTGTTGGGGCTCATTTCTTTAGGTATTATTTTTATGCAACTCTGGCTGTTCGTTTGCTCCCTTGTGCTGCTTCCTCACTTGTATGGCTCATTTGTTGACATCTCTGTCTGATGCAGTCCGGCTCATGTCATGCCGCTACTGGAGATTGTTCATACCAAGCAAACATCTCCCCGAGTAATTGTTGACATGCTTAATGTAGGAAAGAAAATAAGGAAGACTCCTATTGTTGTAGGCAATTGCACAGGTTTTGCTGTCAATAGGATGTTCTTCCCATATTCGCAAGCCGGCCTTTTCCTTGTTGAACGGGGAACTGATGTTTACCGGATTGATCGAGTAATTACCAAGTTTGGAATGCCAATGGGCCCATTCAGGTACCTAATTCAAGAGGAAAATATATGGCTCGGATTTTTATTCTCTCAGTTGTTCCTGAGAAGTTCAATATATTGATGAACTGATCGTATTAATTTTCTTACTTTTGCAGATTGGCTGACCTGGTTGGTTTCGGTGTTGGAATTGCAACTGGCATGCAGTTCATTGAGAACTTCCCTGATCGAACCTATAAATCAATGCTTGTCCCGATTATGCTAGAGGATAAGAGATCCGGTATGATTTTCATTCTTGGACCTTGGCTAACAAACAAATTTCATCTTCAGCATATCTTGTTATCATGATCCACTGTTTCAGGTGAAGCTACTGGTAAAGGGTTTTACTTGTACGATAATAAACGAAAAGCCAGGCCTGATCCTGAACTGAATAAGTACATCGAGCAGTCGAGGAGCATCTCAGGTGTAGCTGTTGACCCTAAGGTCAGTTTGTCTTCAAAAATGTTGCTTGTGATGTCACTCCTATTTTACTTAGCTTGGTGCTATGATCACATCGAGTGCTGTGAGCAACTTAATATTCGGTTATAAAGAACAGCAAATCAAATTCTCTATCTCATATTTTCGGGACTACACTTGATATGCAGTTTGTGAAATTATCCGACAAGGACATTGCGGAGATGATATTCTTTCCGGTGGTGAATGAGGCCTGCCGAGTTTTTGCTGAAGGTATTGCAGTGAAAGCAGCGGACCTTGACATTGCTGCTGTTATGGGAATGGGATTTCCACCTTACAGGTTCGTAAACGTCTCAAGGTTTCCACTAATCCTTCCGGCACTTCACCGAACTAAATTGATTTTAACTTTTTAGGGGAGGAATCATGTTTTGGGCCGACTCTCTAGGATCCAACTACATATATTCTAGACTCGAGGAGTGGTCGAAAATGTACGGAGAGTTCTTCAAGCCTTGTGCCTTTTTGACCGAAAGAGCTGCCAAGGGTGCTTCACTGGTAAGCAAACCTTAAAATGCATAGATTTTGCTTACATTATCGGAATGGTGGTTTCCCATGCTTGCTGTATGGCACCGAAGTCGTTCACCGGAATCATTCTCCGATTATTTGGTATAGTTGAAAATGCAAGCTGTAATTTCATCTCTTTCTGATGATTGAACTGTTCGATTACAGAGTGCACCGGTGGAGCAGGCCAAATCGAGATTATAAGACAGGCTTTCGATTGCAGCACTGACCTTTGCTCAAGCTCTTCTTTTAGAATCTCCTTTTTCATTAGAGATGGATGAAACTCAAGGTGAGCTCAATAAACATGTTTAGATGACCCCCAGAAACAATCTTGAAAGGCTAAAATATGTACAATGTTAACTGTTTATGAGATATTGGTTGGCACATCAGTAGAAGATATTCATGAAATGTTTTGGTCTTTATTTTTAATGTTGACAAATTAATGCACTTTTAGTAACTGTTATGAACAATTGCTTAATGTAATCTTTTCTACTGTCATTCTTAATTCCAACTTTGTAAACAACTCCAATTAATTTACCATTTCTTTTAATAGTATGATATTGGTTGATCTTGTACTGGTAATGAAAAAAAAAACTCACAATAAAACGTTGTTATGCCCTATTTAGAGTTAGAGAATTTTTTTTATTATGCTAAGGCGGTTACAAAGTAAAATTTATCTTAAATATTCTCAACCATTTGATAATGAACGCTCAATCATCCTATTGCAGTCACTAGTATTCAAACTCGTGACTTTTAGGAATAACAACGATTCTTTTAACCAGTTAAATAAGTTAGTTTGTGTTAGAGTTAGAATCATATATATATATATATATGCATGCTCCCCAAATATGAATATTATGTTATAATTATCAACCATCTTTTGTCTAAACTAAAATGGATAAATCACCCATGATTATTATGAATCACCATTTCTTTTGTTGTATATTAACATTGGTGTAGCTTCGACTGAGTTGGTATCACTAATTAATCAGATACTGATTAAGTTTAGAAGAAATTATTTTTTTAAAAAAATAATAATAAATGTTATTATAAGAATAGTTTATATTTTCAAAGTTTTATAAAATCTTTAAATAAGTGTAAAGCATTTATGTGCACGTGCTTAGCTGGTTGGTGTTTTTCTTTTGTGTTTTGTTTTTCTCTAATTTCTCAATAAATCTAGCTGTATCATTAAGTTAAAAAATTATCAATTACAATTTTCTATAGTTAGATAAGAATTTGTATAGATTTTAATTTCTACAGAGTAGCTGCTCTCTCTCTCTCCCTCTCCCTCTCCCATTAGGTGTGTTTGGTTGGGGGAATGTGAGATTCCCATGGGAATGGAATCCACATTCCCCCGTTTGGTTGGCCAGGAATGTCATTTCCGGTAATCTTATATTACTAATAGTGGATTTTTTGAGGTATATTACCGGGATATCATTATCTACTTTTCCTTAGGTATTGTTGGTTTATCGGAGTTTTGGACTAAAATGCCCTTAATTTTTTTCTTTCAAAAATATCTTTATTCTGTCATTGAATAATAAAAATTATACGAATGTTAAATTACAAATTTATCCTTAAACTAGTTTAGATTTACAAAAAAAAATCTATAATTAAAATTTTATATGAAGTTCAGGGGTTAAAATAAAATTTTATCCTTTCATTAAACCTTTTTATATTTTTAATTTTGTAAAAAAATTATATAAATTTTATTAATTTAATTTTTTTTTAAAGAAAATATATAAATATTTTCCAATTTGTTAAAAAAACAAATATATAATAAGGACAATTTGGTCAAATATACATTTCAATAATCTTTTATTCCTTTAACCAAACACGGTAATCTTACATTCCTGCTAAACCAACTAAACACAAAATACAACATTCTCAGTAATCATATTCCCTGGTAATCTTTTATTCCCACTGGTAATCTTACATTCTGTGAACCAAACGCACCCCTTAGGGTTTATGTCACTTTTTGTAGATTATATCATTTTTTTATTTTGTTTGCCCGGTAACATTACTTATTTTGATATTAGTTTTCAATCGTCGTTTTTTTTTCTTTTTTTTATAAAAATAATTTAAACTTTATAACCTATTTTTCTCTGTTTTTGTGACATGTTTTACGTCTTCTTTTTCAATCGTTTGGTCATTCTTCGAATTTGATGATGCCATGACTTATTAAGATGGTAATTATTTGTAAATTTGTAATCATGTTGATCTTCTCTGTTATGAATTCATGGATTGAATTTGGATATGCGGTTTTGAATTCGTTCGTGGATATTTTTTCACAACTCTCGACTTTGATTTATGGTTCTTGGTGGCTTTTAAATAGTTTAATTTTCTTTTTGTGGTTCATTTATCGATATAGTTATATTTATCCGTATCTATTTTTTGTTCGAGTCTTTTAGTTGGATTTTATCCTTTTTCATGTATTATTCTTATATAATATAGTTTTAATGTTATAGGAAAATGTTCAAATTATATATTTAATTTACGATTATAGAGATAAATCTTATCATAATTTTAGATACTTTCATTTCTTAATAAGACTAACAACTTCTAATAAAAAATAATTTGTATAGATTTTATATCATTTTATCGATAATTCATTGTTAAATCTATTTTATGAATCTATTGTTAATATATGTATAAGAAAAATATATTGTTAATTGTCGGAACCGTCTTTCGGTTGGGACCCGGAATTGGGCTTCGACTTGGATTAAATAAATTGGAGTCGCCACCGATCATTTATTTAAAAGTAAATTGGTTGACCGGATACATTATTTCTTACATGATCTGCTTCTTACCAGTGATGTGTCAGATTCGGGAGTCGATTACAGTTAAGGAAATGTTAGCACCCTTGAACTGCCCTTTCGGTACTATGTAATTTCCATTTGTCATTAAGTAAGAAAATTGTAAGTTTAAATTAAAAGGTAAAATAATGATCCGAATTACTTACCTTAGATTGATTTAAAAGGGTGTCCTTAGGAAATCGAGAAAAGCGTTAGATAAAAAAATGAGAATAAAAAAATAAAAAAAAGTGGGATAAAAAGAGCAGAAATGATGAAATAACGAGAAAGTAAACAAAATAACTATAAAGAAGGTAAAAGAACGAAGATATGTAAAAAGGATAAATAAATAAATAAATAAAACAAACAAGATAATGGAGATAACATATTAAATAAATAAGTAAAATCAAAATTAAAATGAAATCAAAGAAATATAAAAGGAAAATACGGATAAAGAAAATAGAGATGAAATAAAAATAAATAATAAATAATAATAATAAAAAGAAGATAATATTATATATATATATATATATATATATATATATATATATATATATATATATATATATATATATATATATATATATATATAGGATACTAAAAACAGGGGAAAAAACAAACAAAAGGCAAATATATATATATATATAAGTTAAAATAGGTAGAAAATATGCATATATACAAAAATAAATAAATGAAAAAAATAATTATGTAAATATATATATAAAATAATATAATAGAATATTACGTATTATGTTAAATAATATATATATATATATAAATAAAATAAAACAAAATTAAAAAAAACACAAATTAACTTTATCGGGACTAAATTGAAAATAAAAACGAATTGAATGGTCAAATTAAAAGGAGATCGGGGTTTAAAAATCAATTTTAGGGTCAAATCAATCGTTTTACGAGACAATGGGACCAAATGCGAGATTAGCCCTCTTTGGTTCAGAAACACACGGGTCAAGGGTGTAAATGGGTCAACACGCGGGTCATAACTGGGTCATCGGGTCGCATATAAAATCAATTTTTTTTTCTAAAATGCTCATTTCACATCTTCTCCAAGTCGAGCCCCCTTCTCCTCTTTTTAAAATGCTCTCACCCACTCAACCGTGTTCTTCAAATGAAGAACACGACCACCATGAAAACCCAGAAAACGGCCAATGACCACCCTACGTCGCCTCGTCGCCGCCGTTGATCGGTGCCGGCTGCCGGTCATCGGCGACAAATGTTAAAAAAAAATTCGTTTTTCGAGAGCCCATCCCCTCCCCATTTCAAAAATCAAACTGGTTTTACAAAATAGGCCTCGGAGAATCGTAGATCTAAAAAGAAAGATCACGGTTCTCCCCTTGGATCCTCGGCCGTTAGGTTTAAAACCAAAAAAAGAAAAGAAACAACGACATGCAAGCCACACAAACTGAATCAAAGGTAAAATAATCACTACCTTTTCCTTTATTTATTTCCTTCGAAGAGTACAAGTGCTTCTTGTTGTCGATTTTGCTTTGTATTTTTATGCCTAATCGTCTGTGATCTTCTCTGTGTATATTGGTGTAACAATTGTGTAAAAAACTGTGTCCTACAGTGCATGAATTTACATCAATTTATAGGAATAAAATTCCTATTTCTTAGCCTCAATCTGAGTGTTTCACTTCGATTATAACACTGACACTTGCTATTTGTTTCTGCGCCGGATATTTCAGGCTGTTGTGGACGTGTGGCCGTGAAAATCGGGCGTGGTTGAGAGCTGTTGACCGAGGGACTCGGGCGTGAGACTCTTGGGAGTCTGGGGTTGCGGCGCTCAGCTTGGAAACAGCGCGATAAGCAACTAGGATTTCTAAACCCTAGTTCACCGGTTTGATTTGAACCCGGTTCAAGCGGTTCACGGGATCACCTCTGGGTCTACTGGGTCATTGGTTTCGGCTGTGATTTGTAGTTCTTGGGTCACGTGGGTAATGGACCTGTAAATATAAAAAACGAAATTAATAAAAAAAAATATATTTATATAATATAGTTTACAATAACAAAAAACAATATTATATAATCAACGGTCAAAATTCAGTGTTTTCAGCTGTAATTCTTTGCTCATTATCGTGCAACGAAAGTAGAGCAAAGATTAAAAGACATGAATTTCATCCTTACCGAATGCACTCCGTTGTAGAGTTGAAATTCGATATTAAGACCGATTTGTGGATTTGGATTGAATCAAGAAATAACTCCCTCGTCGTTAGGTTGATTCGAAACTGGAACTTTTTGCAAGTGGCCTCTGAATCATCTTCTGGTTCAAGATACTTCGTTGTGAAAGTGAAACTTGCCCTAAAGACTTTGGTGTTGTTGTGCTACAGGTGACTCATTCGTCGTGAAGTCGAGCCTGGGAATTGGATATCCTTCGTCGTGAAGTTGAAATCCAATATAAGTTACGTTGTTTCGAGGCCAATATCCTTCGTTGTGAAGTTGAAATTGACTCAGAAACTAGAACGTTTATTGACAGACACTCCTTCTTTGAGTTGAATATCCTTCGTCGTGAAGTTGAAATCCAATCTAGAGATGGATGCTGCTTGTGTGCACGATTCCCTTCATCGTGAAGTTGAAACCGCGAGTGGCCCCTTCGTCGTGAAGTTGAGTCTGGTAATTGGATATCCTTCGTTGTGAAGTTGTAATCCAAGTAAGTTGTATTGCTCCGAGTCCAATATCCTCCGTTGTGAAGTTGAAATTGGTCCTGGAACTGGGAAATTATTTGTTGACAGTCAGCCGCCCCTTCACTGTAAAGTTGAGCTTATGCTTTTTTGAGTCTAATATCCTTTGTTGTGAAGTTGAAATCGACTCTGAATGAAATTAAAAAGTTTTTTGTTGACAATCAGTCGCCCATTCGTCGTGAAGTTGAGCTTGTGTTGTCTTGGGTCCAATATCATTCGATATGAAGTTGAAATTGGTTTTGAAATTGGGAAGCCCGTTCGACGTGAAGTTGAGCTCCGAATGGCACGATATCCTCCGTCGTGGAGTTAAAATCGCGGATGGCCCCTTCGTCGTGAATTTGAGCCTTGACTTGAATATCCTTCGCCGTGAAGTTGAAATCCAAGTATTGTATGTTGCGGGTGGACACAATTCCCTTCGCCGTGAAGTTGAAATCGTGGATGACCCCTTTATTTTGAAGTTTGGCTTCGAGCTAGATATCATTCGTCGTGAAGTTGAAATCTACTCTCGAACAAATTCTGTCACTTCGAGTTCAATATCCTTCGCTGCAAAGTTGAAATTGACTCTAGCTAAAACCTGAAAAAGTTATGCATATATGTGATGCTATGAATGCAATGCTCTTAGGTGTGCCTAAAATGTATATGCAACATATGTTATCTTGGGGTCCTGGAGAGAAATCTCGATCTCCGGTTACCTGTCTGAAATCTTGATTCTGGAATCTTGAAGTTCCGATCCTTAGTCTTGAATTCTTCAAATGTTGAAATCTGATGTGAATATTTTGTTTTTTTATCCTTGATCTGGGAAATACTTTTCGACCATCTCAAGTATATGCATGAGCCTTGATCGGATTCCGGGTACCTATACTTTTCAATGAATCTTTGTACAATAATATGCGATTATCTTTTGCATAAGTAGATAAATCATTGAGTTTAAGTTCAATTCAAGATGCTCAAAAGGAATTGATTTAGAGAAAAGATCGTCTTTATTCATAAGGGAGAAAAAGAACAAATAATACATGACAAACATTTTGGAAAATGAATACATGATGAAGTACGAGATCTCGATAATGTGGGCGCTTCTGAGCTGAAAAGCCGTCAGGTGACTTTAAACACAACATTTTCCAAGGGATCTTTGAAAATGCGACAACATTATGGAGAGTGTAACCTTTCTCTGACTTGTTGAGTTTGTAGGAGATTCAGATGCCGGGATGTTTCCACTGTCAATATTCAAATCGCCCTTTTCAGGTTTTCAACTTGGACCCATCATTGGTTGCAAGATGCCCTTTGCGGGTTTTCATCTTGAACCCACCTTATTTTTCTTTTTCTTTTTTGTTCTTTTTGTTCTTTTTCCTTTTTTCAATTTATGGCGCCCTTTCGGGTTTTCACCCTAAACGTTTTTTTTTTCCGACTTAAGACGCCCTTTCTGGTTTTTCATCCTGAGTGAAGTACTTTTTGACTGCATTCGAGTTGATGGGATGTGGCAGTTTAGGTCCGTCTATTTCAGCCAGGACAAGGGCTCCTCCGGAGAAGGCTTTTTTCATGACGTAAGGTCCTTCCCAATTTGGCATCTATTTTCCTCGAAAATCTTTCTAGACTGGCCAAATTCTTTTTAGTACCAAATCTCCTTCGCAGAATATTCTCGGGCGCACCTTTTTGTCATGTGCTCGGATCATTCGTTTCTGATAGATTTGAGCATGACGAATGGCTTTCAGTCTCTTTTCATCTATCATATTAAGCTGATCATATCTGGATTGTACCCATTCTGCATCATCCAGTTTGACTTTTGTCAAGACCCGAAGTAAAGGAATCTCTACTTCAATGGGTAGCACTGCTTCCATTCCATAAGCTAGTAAAAATGGAGTTGCCCCAGTCGAGGTTCATACCGAGGTTTGATAAGCGAACAAAGTAAAAGGAAACTTCTCATGCCAGTTTTTATAAGTTTCAGTCGTTTTCTCCACTATCTTCTTAATGTTTTTATTTGTTTCTTCTACTGCTCCATTCATCTTTGGCCTCTAAGCAGTGGAATTGTGATGTTTTATGTTGAACTGTTCACAAGCAACATTCATCATTTTGTTGTTCAAGTTTGTAGCATTATCGGTAATGATCTTTTCAGGTAGATCATATCGACATATAATCTTTTTTTTCAAAAACTTGCAAATAGTGGACTGAGTGACACTGCATATGATGTAACCTCTACCCATTTCGTGAAGTAATCAATTGCCACGAGAATGAAACGGTGACCATTCAAAGCTTTTGGATGGATTTGCCCGATAACATCCATGCCCCCACACAGAGAATGGCCAGGGCGACGTCATTACATGAAGTGGATTAGGTGGAACATTGATTTTATCTCCGTAAATCTGACATTTATGACATCTTCTAGCATAGTTGATGCATTCACTTTCTAGTGTGGAAAAAAATATATATGCATCTCATTATTTGTCTTGACATCATATGTCCATTTGCATGTGCTCCACAAACTCCATCATGTACTTCTTCCACTATCATTTTTTCCTCTTCAGCATCGACACACCTTATCAGGACTTGATTATGGCTTTTCTTGTATAAAACCTCTCCTTCGAGGACGTATCCAGTTGCCATCCTTCTAAGGGTTATCTTATCGGTTTCGGTGGCTTCTTCTGGATAACTCTGATGCTTGATATACTGTAAAATGTCGTAGCACCAAGGCTTAGTGTCTTTCACTTCTTCAATTTGGTAACAATAAGTCGGGTATTCATACGACTGCATGTCAATTGGCATCATTTCAGACTCCCCGCCAGCCTTGAATGCGGCTGCCAAGGTAGCTAAAGCATCACCAATTGATTTTCTTCTCTTGGCACATAGTGGAAGGTGACTTCGTCGAATTCTTCGAGCAGATCCAGTACCAGTTTCCGGTACTCTAACAGCTTTACATCCTTGGTTTCCCATTCTCCTCGAAGCTGATAGATTACTAAGGCTAAGTCTTCGTACACCCGCAAAGTCTTTATATTTTGCCCCAGTGCAGCTCGGATTCCCAGGACGCAGGTTTAATACTCTGCCATGTTATTGGTGCAACCGAAGTTTAGTCTGCTGGTAAATGGGTAGTGATTCCCTTTTGGAGAGATCAAGATTGCCCCAATGCCATGTCCTAATGCATTTGATGTACCGTCGAAATGTATTCTCCAGGAATTGTCCGTCGAAGTACTTGTTTCTTCTAAGGAGATAGTTATCAAGTCTTCATCTGGAAAATCAAAGTCTAATGACTCGTAATTCTCATCGGTTCTACTAGCCAAGAACTCCGATATGGCACTTCCTTTGATTGATTTTTGGCTCACGTACTCGATGTCAAATTCAGATAAGAGCATCTGTCATCGGGGCTAACCTTCCAGATAGAGCAGGTACACCTATCATGTACTTTAAAGGATCTAACTTGGAAATCAACCAAGTAGTGTGATACAACATGTATTGTTGGAGTCTTTTTGTGGCCCAAACTAGAGCATAGCAAACCTTCTCGATAGGAGGATATCTGACTTCGCAATCGGTGAACTTCTTGCTTAAATAGTATATGGCTCTTTCCTTCTTCTCGGATTCGTCATGTTGACCCAGGACACACCCCATGGAGTTCTCGAATATGGATAGATACAAGAAAAGATGTTTGCCTGGGATAAGGGACATCATGACATGAGTGTGAGACAAATACTCCTTTACTTTCTCGAATGCAATCTGGCAGTTTTCATCCCATGCTCCTGGATTGTTCTTTCGGAGAAGACGGAAGATTGGGTCACATTTGTCGGTTAACTGAGATATGAACCATGCTATTTAGTTCAATCTGCCCAGAAAACCTCTGACCTCTTTTTGTGTTCGTGGTGGAGATAGACTTTGAAAAGCCTTAACTTTATCAGGATCGACCTCGATGCCTTTTCTGCTGACTACGAAGCCTAATAGTTTTCCGGATGTTACCCCGAAGGTGCACTTGCTAGGGTTCAATCTCAGTTGGAACTTTCTCAATCTCTGGAAGAGCTTCCTCAAATTCTCGACATGTTCATTCTCGGTTTGTGCCTTGACAATCATGTCATCGACATAAACTTTGATCTCTCTTTGTATCATATAGCTCTCTGATATGTTACCCTAGCATTCTTCAGACCGAAGGGCATCACTTTATAAAAAAAAGTTCCCCACATCGTAACGAACGTGGTCTTCTTCATATCTTCAGGATGCATCTTGATCTGGTTATATCCCGAGAATCCATCCATGAATGAAAAAAAGCGTTCCCGACTGTATTGTCTACCAACGTATCAATGTGAGGCAGAGGAAAGTTGTCTTTAGGGCTTGCCTTGTTAAGATCCCGGTAATCGACGCACATGTGAACCTTCCCGTCTTTCTTCGGAACTGGCACTATGTTGGCCAGCCACTCTGGATACTTGGCCACTTGAAGGAAACTGGCATCGAATTTCTTCTTGACTTCTTC
Organism: Hibiscus syriacus; assembly: GCF_006381635.1. Classification (NCBI taxonomy): domain Eukaryota; kingdom Viridiplantae; phylum Streptophyta; class Magnoliopsida; order Malvales; family Malvaceae; genus Hibiscus; species Hibiscus syriacus. The sequence goes on from NW_024061774.1 coordinate 1,666,045, forward strand.
TTTAATTTTAAGGAGCATCTCGGGTGGTATCCTTCTTAGTTTCTATTGCACGAGTTTGCACTCTGGCTTAATTGGTAGTTTATGAACTACTATATCTGTGTCTAGTCCCGGTATGTCTTGGTACGACCAAGCGAACACATCTCTGTACTACTGAAGTAAGACTATAAGGTTTTGTCTTGCTTCAGCCGATAGAGTTGTGCCAATTTTAACCTCTTTTCTGTCATCTTCAGTGCCCAGATTCAAGATTTCGATCGCCTCCTCATGTGGTAGTATTTGTTTCTCTTCTCTTTCTACCATTCTCAACAATTCGGTAGGCAAGTTACACTCCTCTTCAGTGCCTCATTCATCAAATTCCCCGAGACAAATGGTCGATTCAAAATCCACTTTCAGATCAGGATCATTAATGCCTACATTATCGTTATCTGGGGTCCTGAAGGAACAAAGAAGATGTGTGTGTGAGAGGAAATATCCCACATGGAAAAGTCAAGAATCAAATTCGAAAGAAAAATGGAAATGAAGTGCTAAAATGTAGAAAATGAACAATGAATTCAAAAGGAAATGAAATAAAATTTGTTTGCCATGGAAAGGAAAAAATGCATATTTTATTGAATTTAAGCAAAATGTTTATTCACCCTTACAAAAGATCACCTATTACCCCGGGTATAGGCAAATAGGGATAGTTCGAATATTACTCTGAAAGACTCTTGTAAACCATAGGTAGTTCTTTCACCGACCAACTGCTAGGCACGAACCCAGGTGGCAGAGGGCATATCTTGGATCTATCCCCGTTGTCAACATCTTCTGTGGTCACGACATTGATGTTCAGATCTTCCAGAGCCACTTCTAACTCGGATATGGTGGTTTCCAACACATAACCACCTGACTTGAATGTTTTGTAAAGAGGCGGGAATGTCATAGGCTTCCATCGGAGTTCGTTTCCAGTCAATCTGGCTAATATTCTCTCCCAGTTCGTTTGGATCTTCTTTCTCTTTTCATGATAAATGGGCTGAAAACCGAGCCCAAACTGGTCTAATTTTGAAACAGGAAGGACATTATTAATCATTTCTTGCAAATATTTCCCAAAACCTCTCCCAGTCCTGGTGCCTCGGCCCAGGGTTTGCTTGATCTCCATATTTGTGCATTTGGAGAGTCGGGGTCTTGGAATCTTCTTTCCTTCCGCCATGAATGTGTCATTCACAAACTCTAAGGAGCGAAACGATCATTCTACTGCTTCTTCGTCTACTTCGATGTATGGGGCCTCCGTGGTCACGCTTGCCACGATATCTTCCTCAGCATTGATAATTACTAAGGCCCCGTCAATAACAAATTTAACTTTTTGGTGCAATGTGGAGGGTACTGCACATGTTTGATGAATCCATGGCCTTCCCAAAAAACAGCTATAGGACGACATGATATACATCACAAGGAACTCAACATCATAGGTGGTTGGTCCGATGGTCAATGGTATCTCGATCTTACCGATTACTTCTCTTTTAGACCCGTCAAACGCTCAGACCATGTTCTGATAGGCTCTCATATGATAGGTATCTATTGGTAGCCTCTTCAATGTAACCAAAGGCATCATGTTCAGGGTCGAGCCGTTGTCGATCAACACACTCGGTCAGGCATGCCCCTTGCAATAGGTAGTGATGTGTAATGCCTTAGTTCGATATTTTCCTCCAGATGGAATCTCATCATCTGAGAATGAGATGAGATTATCAGCTTGAATATTGTTTACCAGTTGATCCATCTTGCTGACTTGTATGTCTTATGGCACGAACATTTGATTAAGGACCTTCAACAGTACTTCTCGGTGTGCCTCTGAGTTTAAAAATAGTACTAGCATTGAAGTACGCGTAGTTAAGCTGTGGAGCTATTCTACAATATTGTACTCGTTATGCTTCAAGATCTTGAGGAACTCTTTAGCTTCTTCCTCCTTTATAGGTTCATTGACAACTAGCATCTTCTTTGAATGGCTCAAGTGGTATTTGCCCCACTTTGCTATCACATCCTTTGGAAGTACTCACTTGGCATTCGTACTTCCATGGCACTTGTCGATTGTCCTTGTATTGAAAAGGTCGAGGTACTGTGATCGCCACCTTGGCTGGTGTTGTTACTGTCATCTTTGTCTTAGGGGTAATTATCAAAGGACTACCCCTACCGAATCTTTTGTCTGATGATTCTCCAGTAGCGATTCTCCAGTAGCACAAACCTCCGCTTCCAAAGAATCTTGAATTTCTTCATAAAATTCCAGCTCCTTACGGTCTATCATGAGCTGGACTATCGATCTGAATTCTGGGCACTCTTGCATATTATGCCCCTCTTCGTTGTGGTAACAACAATGGTTACCAACTTCAATCCTTGTTATACGTGAATGGGGTATAAGAAGCCCCACCTTTATCATTTAGCTCCATACCCAAGCCAAATGAGCTTTAACTTCCGAAACACAAGTTTTGATTCTCTCGCCATTCTCGATGGTGATTGCGTTGATTCCTGTCTCCTGATGATTGGGCAAGGGATTCTGGGCGACGTTCGGTGTTCATCCAGTTCTTGTTCCGCATTCGTTGTACGAGCCTCTTGAATGCGAGACAATTTTCGATTGAATTCTCCTGCACACCCTCATGATATTCGCAGTGGGTGTTTTCATCAAACATTTTGGATATGGGGGCTTTATCGGATCCATTGGGTAGGGTATACCGCATGAGTGTCGAAGATTGTTGATATAACTCTTTATACGTCATGGAATGGGATCGAACTGCTCATTTCCCTTTCCCTCCTTGGTTCTCTTAGTTTGGTTAGAAGTATCGGATGGTACAGCTGCAGTTGTTTTTGAAGTTAAGACCGTAACACCTTTGTTGGTGATGTATGTGTTGACATTGTTGATCTCTCGCTCTTTGTTCTTCATGGGAGGCTTTTTAGTGGAGTCACCTCCCTCAATCTTTTCTTGTTTAATGGCCAGTTCAACCATTTCGCCAGCCATAACCAAATCTGAGAAACTTCCCGCTGTGATTGCCACCAGGTGCCCAAAGTAAGGTGTCTTCAGGGTCTGTACAAACAGCTTTCTAGTTTCATTTTCATCCAATGGTGGATGAACTTGCACAGATAAATCCCTCTATCTCTGTGCGTACTGTCGAAAACTCTCGTTATGCTTCTTTTCCAGGCTCTGCAGCATAACTCGGTCTGGTCTCATATCATTGATATGTTTGTACTGCTCTAAGAAAGACTTGGCTAAGTCTTTCTATGCCTTGATATGAGTTCGGCTGAACTGGTTGTACCACCGGATAGCTGAACCGGACAGGCTCTCCTGAAAGCAATGAATCAGGAGTTGGTCATTTCCCCCGTATCCTGTTCTCTTCCGACAAAACATAGTGATATAGGCTGAAGGACAGTTGTTCCCGTCGAACTTCTCAAACTCATGAACCTTAAACTTTTATGGAAGCACCAAATCTGGAACTAGGCTCAGCTCCATTGCGTCCACTCCATAATAATCATGGTCTCCTTGGACCATCTTCATCTGGTCTTCCAGTATTTTGATATTCTCTTCCATCTTTTTCGCTTTATCCTCTTCATCGAAATCTGGGATATTGTAATCATCCAGATGGTTGTCGGGACAGGTTGTGGACGTTTGCACCTTCGCAGCAGATGATGTTTTTCCTTTCATTGCAGATGAGTTCTCTTGCAGTCCGGGTGAGAGCCCGGGTGTAATAACCACATGTGGGGTTGGTGATATGGTTACCCCCTCAGGCGCACCTACTCTGGGTGCACTTGCTTGTTGTTGTAAACCAAACAACTTAGCCACGATTTGGTCGACTAAGGATTCCAGGCTTTTCTTGATGGACTCCATGGTACTTTGACTATTCTGAGCCATTTTGTCCTCCAATTCTTTATGAAGTCTTGCTATGCTCTCTTCGATCTTCTCCATTCTGGCCTCCATTTATCTCTTTTTTGCTCGAGTATTGTGCGGGTGATGCGTATCTAATGATGACGGTGGTAAGCTTGGTGTCTGAGACATGTTCTGTTAGTTAATACAAATGTAAAAACATGGAAAATACAAAATAAAGAAAACAAACATGAAATATAAAATGCAAAATATGCAATGTATGATGTGTACAATTTGGAGGCATTGATCCATAAAATTGTCCATTATTATAAATAATCCTTATTTAGACAAAAATGTTTTATCTTTTAAGAGATATAAAAATAAATTAAAGGTACATTCAGACTAAATTCTCTAGACCCCTAACAGCTTCTAGTAGGTTGACAAGCCTTATGCCTTCATCTGTCACTGGTTGAATGCCTTGTCGAACCACTCATGCTTCCCTTGCCAGTCCGTGAAGATGACGAGCTACCTTCTGCACTTGATCCAGGAAATCTCAGATAGCTGCGTCTCTAGCCTTCACCCTTTGTTGTGTTTGTTCCCAATGAAACGTCACTATAAGCCTCCGTCGAAAGACACTATCTAAAACTCGTTTGCTTGTTTCTTGAATCCATCTATAATAGCTTCTAACTCATCTATTTTTTTTGCCATCCTTTTCATGTTGCTTCTCTAAGTCAGCCACCCGGATTCTCAAGCGTTAGTTCTTATGTTGACTGTCTGCCAAGCGCCTTTGAGCAGTCTTCAGCTGTTCCTTCCAAGCTCTTTCATCAGGCCCCTCGAACTTCCTTTTCAGACTGTGAGCTTCGTCTTTCCAGTATTCAGAGGTTACTTTCAACTTGGAGTTATCATTGACTTTATCTTGATACCCCTTTCTCAAATCTTCAAGCTCAAAACGGACTCTTTTTTGTTCTTTTCCCAGTTTGTCTGCTCTATCTTTCTGAGAGTCGGCATCGAGTTTCCATTGATAATGTTCAGCTTTAAGTTCATTAACCCTCTGCTTCAGTTCGTTATTCACAGCTTCAAACTCTGTCTTGGCTATCTCAAGTTCGGAAGGGACATGCCTGAGATGTTCCTCTATGGTTCAGGTGTCTTCGCAGTCTGGCACCAGGATGTTTTCATTCTTTCTCAGTCTTCACCACTCCACATAATCCAGAGTAAGCATGTCTCTGGAAATTACAACATCCATCCGAAATACTTTCTTCGACGAATCAATTGCTTCCTTGATCATCTTCTTATAACTGTCACCATGATACACAAACTTTGATTTAGCTAGCCCGCATGTTACCGGGATAAATTGATGTACCCCATACTGTCTAAGTGCTAGCAACAGAGTATACTCAACTACACCCCAAAGTCCAAGTAAGGTCATAGTGTCAGAATCCCCACACCGAAAAAGAACGTCACCGAGGAATAACCAAGGGGCTCTCCAGGTAATATCTCGATCCTGGAGATGTGTAAAGACTTTCATCCACTTTTCTTTCGAAGCGCCTCATGCCATTTCCTAGTGATGAATTCTCCCAAAGATGAATAGGTAGTGTTGAATCGGTGATAGGCCACCCCATTAGTCTTCCAAAAGTGGTTGTGAATCCAGACTTGAAGAAGCTGAGTACACACGACGAACCTTCCTTCGCCAGTTCTTCTGCAATGGTTGAGAGATCGAAAGGTTTCGGCTAAGATAGTTGATGTTGGGTTGACTCGCTTCAGGAGTTGTTCAAACAGCTCGACCACAGCAGCATCAATGTAACCCAAAGTCTTTGGGAATATAATCAGACTATACAGACCCAGTGCAAACATGTCTATTACCTTCCACTCATCGGGATGGTTCTTCATCAGTTGCTTGATATGAAGCAAAGCAATTCCTTCCCTACTGCCTTTACATCGAGCCGATCAGTTACCCATTTTTCGTCAACCCCGATAACCTTGGCTAGTGCATTCTTGAAAGGTTGGCTTTTGATGTGTTTAAGGTAGGCCCTCTCTAATCTGATACTTTCACAGTGCAACAGTGTAGTGTATTCTTCAATTGTGGGCACCATGTCCTCCTAATTAAAAGTAAAGAAATTGTATCCCGGGTTCCAGAATTGAACCAAGGCTCTGATTAAGGGCTCATCGGTCTTGATATGAAGCAAAAGTGCAATGTCACCGTACCGTTGGCTGAACTTCTATTTCTGATCATTCTTCCAACTATCCTAGATATCTCGAAGCTCTTGCACGTCATTCTGTTTTAGGCTGATAGAGGCATAGCTGACCAGCTCTGACACATAGTTTCCTTGAAGACTGTCTCCATTTTCCTTCTGAGTCTTCTCAGACCATAGTCGTACCTCAGGGTTTTTAATCTCTTGTATTACAACACCTTTGTTCATATTATTTTGTGTGTAATAAATGCTTTTTAGGGATCAATGGCCTCTTGTTATGATGCAAATACTAAAAAACAAACACAGGCAAAAAGTTAGTACAATAAAAATAAATAAATAAAATGAAGAAAGGGAAAAATAAAAAAGAAACATGGTTAGGGTAAAAATATCCTAGGTTTTGGAATGTGGTTTTGGGGTAGGCTCTAATTCTCTATAGTATCCCGGTTTAGATTCTAAAAAAGGTACTCGAGTTCTCATTGCCGGCACCCCCTTGGGCTTACCAGACCCTTAGTTCTAAACATATCACAAGCTTGTGTGGACCAAGTTAAACTCGATATGACACATTCCCTTATGTCTATGCAGAGAATAAATTCACACGAAGACATAAGGTATATGAATCCCGAAGGCTACTTGCTAGGCATATGCAGTGAATAAATTCACACGAATGCGTCGCTTTCACCCCCACTTAAAATGGGTTCGGAGCTCGGGTTTAGAGCCTTAAGGGGAAAACAAACTTTGATGGTTGAAATCATTAGAAAATGATTAGTACAACTATTTACTCGAAAATATAATCAAAAGTAAGTAAAAATGATCAAAATGTTACTTTAAAATTTAAACTTACCCTTTTCGTTAAAAAGACAATTGGAAATTACCTTAGCCTGACTCACTTACCTGTCCCTAGCGGAGTCGCCAAGCTGTCAGAATCGTCTTTCGGTTGGGACCTAGAATTGGCTTCGACTTGGATTAAATGAATTGGAGTCTCCACCGATCATTTATTTAAAAGTAAATTGGTTGACCGGATACATTATTTCTTACCTGATCTGCTTCTTACCAGTGATGTATCGGATTCGGGAGTTGGTTACAATCAAGGAAGGGTTAGCACCATTGAACTGCCCTTTCGGTACTATCTAATTTCCAATTGTCATTAAGTAAGAAAATTGTAATTTTAAATTAAAAGGTAAAATAACGATCCAAATTACTTACCTTAGATTGATTTAAAAGGGTGTCCTTAGGAAATCGAGAAAAGCATTAGATAAAAAAATGAGAATAAAAAATAAAAAAAAGTGGGATAAAAAGAGCAGAAATGATGAAATAACGAGAAAGTAAACAGAATAACTATAAAAAAGGTAAAAGAACGAAGATATGTAAAAAGACTAAATAAATAAATAAATAAAACAAACAAGATAAGGGAGATAACATATTAAATAAATAAGTAAAATCGAAACTAAATTGAAATCAAAGAAATATAAAAGGAAAATACGGATAAAGAAAATAGAGATGAAATAAAAATAAAAAAATAATAATAAATAATAAAAAAAAGATAATAGTAAATATATATAGGATGCTAAAAAACAAGGGAAAAAAAGACACAAACAAAAGGCAGATATATATATATAAGTTAAAATAGGTAGAAAATATGCATATATACAAAAATAAATAAATGAAAAAATAATTATGTAAATATATATATATATATATAATAATATAATAGAATATTACGTAATATGTTAAATAATATATATAAAAATAAAACAAAACAAAATTAAAAAAACACACAAATTAACTTTATCGGGACTAAATTGAAAATAAAAACGAATTGAATGACCAAATTAAAAGGAGATCGGGGTTTAAAAATCAATTTTGGGGTCAAATCAAACGTTTTACAAGATAGGGGGACCAAATGCGAGATTAGCCCTCTTTGGTTCAGAAATGCTCGGGTCAAGGGTGTAAATGGGTCAACACGCGGGTCATAACTGGGTCATCGGGTCGAATATAAAATCAATTTTTTTTAAAATGCTCATTTCTCCTCTTCTCCAAGCCGAGCCCCCTTCTCCTCTTTTTAAAATGCTCTCGCCCACTCAATCGTGTTCTTCAAATGAAGAACACGACCACCACGAAAACCCAGAAAACGCCAATGGCTACTCTACGCCACCTCGCCACCGCCGTTGATCGGCGCCGGCCGCCGATCATCGCGGCAAATGTTAAAAAAATCATTTTTCGAGAGCCCATCCCCTCCCCATTTCAAAAATCAAATAGTTTTACAAAATAGGCCTCGGGGAATCGTAGATCTAAAAAGAAAGATCCCGGTTCCCCCTTTGGATCCTCGATCGTTAGGTTTAAAACCAAAAAAAGAAAAGAAACAACGACATGCAAGCCACGCAAACTGAATCAAAGGTAAAATAATCAATACCTTTTCCTTTATTTCTTTCCTGCGAAGAGTACAAGTGCTTCTTACTGTCGATTTGCTTTGTATTTTTTGTGCCTAATCGTATGTGATCTCCTCTGTGTATATTGGTGTAACAATTGTGTAAAAAAACTGTGTCCTACAGTGCATGAATTTACATCAATTTATAGGAAGAAATTCCTATTCTTAGCCTCAATCTAAGTGTTTCACTTCAATTATAACACCGACACTTGCTATTTGTTTCTTGCGTCAGATATTTTGGGTTGTTGTGGACGTGTGGCCGTGAAAATCGAGCGTGGTTGAGAGCTGTTGACCGAGGGACTCGGGTGTGGAACTCTTGGGAGTCTGGGGTTGTGGCGCTCAGCTTGGAAACAGCGTGAGAAGTAACTAGGGTTTATAAACCCTAGTTTACCAGTTTGATTTGGACCCGGTTCGAGTGGTTCACGGGATCACCTCTGGGTCTGTTGGGCCATTGGTTTCTGCTGGGATTTGGAGTTCTTGGGTCACGTGGGTAATGGACCTGTAAATGTAAAAAAATGAAATTAATTAAAAAATATATTTATATAATATAGTTTACAATAACAAAAACAATAGTATATAATCAACGGTCGAAATTCAGTGTTTTCATTAATATAAAGGGTTAAGTACACGGTTAATCACTTATGTTTGTGTTTTATATATTTTGGTTTATTGATTTCAAATACATAAGGTATGGTCATCTTTGTTCTTATTTAATTAAGATGTGATCATCACGAGTTACTTGTTAAATATTTTGATATAATCACACATTTGGTCCTTGATATTTACATATTCTCTCATTGTAGTCATACTTTTAATAAATTAAAATAAATTTAATCATACAATCAAATGATGCCATTGCCATTGGTACCATGTGTTGTGTCACCATTCAGTTTGAAGACTAACTTTATTTTAATTTATTTTATTTTAATTTAACAAATACAAAACAAATTGGTGGAAAATAAATATATTAAATTAAAATAAAGTTAGTCCTTTAATCGAATAATGACACATGACATCATTCGATTATTATCTACGAATGCAAACTGCGTATCCAAGTCTAATATGAGGGTTTAAAGTGGGGAAGATCACATGATAACAAAATGATTAAAGATCAGAAATGTAACATAAAACAGAGGAAAACGTGTCATAAAGACAAAGATAAAGCATGCCATAAAAGTAGAATTACTAGAAACTAAAAAGAAAAAAAGAAAAAATAAAATAAAATAAATATATGATATAAAAAAATAAACGAGAAATAAAAAATACGTGCAACTGACCATCAAAACCAAAATTGATATCATCGTTTGTCAAATAAAATAAAAAATAAACAAAAACCTTTAGGGTTGAGAAAGAAACACGAGAAACGGCTAACCCTAAAAGATATCAACTATATATGCCATACGACAACTCTAAAACATACTTTATCACCCTATCTCTTAAACTCTGAATCTTATTTCATCAAAAAAACTAAATAAAATTTCAATGGGAAAATTGGGCCTAGGAAACGAGCCACTGACTCATCTACAATGAGTCTACCCATTAATCCCATGAAACTCATTGCAAACACACGAAGACCCCCTCTCTCTCTCTTTCCATTTTGACTTGGGTCCGTTCGAACCTCAAATCTAGTTTTGTTTTAAGTTTAATATTTTCATTGATGCTAGAGTTAATTGTATCATAAATCCTCAAACTATGATTTTCATTCTAATTTGATCACTAAACTTTTGAAAATTCTAATTTCATCCTCAAACTATGACCCATTCTAAATCGATCTCCAAACTCTTGAACACTCCAAATCCATCCCCATACTACAAACCTCATTCTTAGTCCTTAAACTTTTGAACATTCCAATAGCCTCCCATATAATCATTCAAAAGTTTGGGGACCAATATAAAATGAGGACCATAGTTTGGGGAGGAATTTGGAATGTTTAAAAGTTTGGAGACCAATTTAGAATGAGAGTCATAGTTTAGGGATGAAATTTGAATATTCAAAAGTTTAGAGATCAATTTAGAATGATAATCATAGTCCATTATCGTCTAAAACAAAAAACTTAATTAAAAATTAAAAGGTATCGAGGGGCTACATACGAATTTTCTCTCATCTGGTCCATTATCGTCTTCCCCTTGTTGTGTTGCCCTTTTAATATGAGTCTAGAATTCCATAAGAGTCAACGATATAAACCCAAGATGGTCTATTCATAATAAAGAATAATCAATTTCTTCATAAATAGACGATGAAGTGAAATCCAGAGATTAAGAGTATTAATTATTTGAGTTGGCCACCTTTCAAGGGGACTACTTACTTATTTGAACTTCAATTTTAATGAATCCACAATTCATATTATAGATACAAAAACAGACCGGTTTTAATAATGTAATGCCAGAAAAATAAGGAATCTACTCGAATCTTAGCTAACAAAGCATAGGCATATTTTCTTCTAATTATAACATAAAAGATATACCCACAAATCCCAAAGCATAAACTATACCATTGATAGCCATTTTATTTTTATTTTCGATCTTTTAATTTTATCGATCGGATAATCTAACTATTTAATTATATTCGATCAAACCACTTGTCACTAATATTTAACGAAAGTGCTAGTAACAGTTAACAAAACTAGTATAATTGTACATTTGGTCTTCGATTCTTATACATTTTATCAATTTAATCCTAATTTTAATTTAATTAATAAATTTAATTCTCTAACCAGGTTTTGACATGTGTCACATAGTATTTTCTTAATGGGTAAGTTACACCAATCATCACTGAACTTTACTCTCTCTCCTATTTCACTCACTGACTTTAAATCCGTTTAATTCTCACTGAATTTAATACAATTAGCATTTTTTGTCATTCGATCATTAAATATTTAACGGCATTAAAATGATGTCGTTTTAGAAAAAAAAATTGTCACCAAAACGACGTTTTGCATCTATATAACAACTCATTTATAACGCCGTTTAGTGAGAAAACGGTTGAGTGACCAAAATGTTAATTATATTAAACTCAATGAGGAAGTTGAATGGATTTAAAGTAGAGTGAGTGAAATAGGAGAGATATTAAAGTTCAGTGATAATTGATGTAATTTCCCTTTCTTAATTTTAATTTTAATTATTAGTATAAGAAGAAGCAAAATTTTAATTATTAGTAGAAGAAGAAGCAATATAAAGGTAAGAGGGGTGGGAACGGAACCTAGACTATTCTAGTAGACATTTCGTTATTTGATATTTTTTGTTCTCTATGTAAACGATGTGGAAACTGTAAGTTGGCTAAGAACTTTGCTTTAGCTTGTAGGGCTGCAAAAGTGGGGTGAGATCCCTTTCTGCAACAGCTGATCTTCTTAAAATTGGGAGTTTTATTCGATTGCGGGTATTGAGATTCAAAGTCTTTGGACCGGTTGTAATTGAGTGTACTCATGGATGTTGTAGGGTTTTAAGGATGTAAGAAACTTGGGAGGAGGTTATTTTGCTTGGGTGAACAATAGGGTTGGTACAAAAATGGAGGAGACTGCAATGGTAGAACAAGAGAAGCCAAAAGAAGAGCTGCGAGTGGCATTGTCATCTTGTTCGGGTGGTTGTAATCCCAGTAATCACTAATCCACAACAAAATTTTCAGCTTTGTATATGATGAAATTTAGAACCAATAAGGTGTTTGTCTTAGTGTTTTAATTGCTGAATTACCTCACCAAATGACCTAGGTTTGAGTCTCATCCTTCTTAGCCATTGCTTGCTTCTATTAATTTTTCATGTTTGATGTATACTCTTCTGCCATTCTGTATATATGTTATATTATACATATGATGCATTTTAAAACCTAGTGGGTCTTGTTCAGGCGTTGATTTATCCCCTAAATAAGTAAAATAAAAAAAAAACCTTTAGTTATATTGTGACATATGTCAAAATCTAGTCACAAATCGATAAAATATATAAATATTAAAGACTAAATGTATAATTATACTAGTTTTGTTAACTTCACATCAACACTTCTATTAAATATTAGTGGTAGGTAGTTTGATTGAATATACTTAAATAGTTAGGTGTTTAATTGATAAAATTGAAAGATCAATGGTGAAAATAAAAATAGCTAAATTGTTGGATGGTAAATGGTATAGTTTACCCTAAGCTTTCAAAATAATAATGAAAACCTATGGAGAGCTAAAAGCTAGTGAATCAGAGAAGAGAGTGGTCTTTGTTTACAGAGATTTTTTTTTTTTTTTTGGGATAAATTAAAGAGATTCTTGTGCTAAGCTGGCAAGTGCTTTTTTTTTTTTTTTTTTTTTTTTTGGGGGGGGGGGGGGGTTGTTTAATATAATGGCAAAAGTCAGTCTTCCACGTGCTCCTGGGGACTCTCTACCTTTCGCTCCTTCCCCTATTTTCAATTACACTCCTCTTTCCCCTCATTTTGTTTGTTTGCATCTCACCTTCTCTCTCTTTCTTGGCAGGCAAAAAAAAAAAGGAAGAAAAAGTTTAACATATGATGGAAAGAACTAAAGGTGAAGGAGGAGATGGAAGAGTTGGTGTTGGGGATGACGACTTGGGAGATGGAATGCAATGCAGTGATCATCCTTATAGGAATAACCCAGGTGTAATCTGTGTTCTTTGTCTTCAAGAGAAGCTAGGGAAGTTGGTTTCTTCTTCTTTTCCTTTACCTATTCGTCCCTCCCCTTCTTCTTCTTCTTCTTCCCCTCCTCCTTTTACATCTGACTCCAGCGGAAATGGAGGTGGTGGTGCTTCTCTTTCTTCACTGTCTGTTGTTCGTTCCATGTCCGCAAGGAACGACAACGATACTGATCATTATGAAGAGTGTTATATGAGGAAAGCTAGGATCCCTTTCCTGTTGGCGAAGAAGAAGAAGAAGATGGATGCCTCGTCCGATCATCCTTATCATCATCATCATCACCATCATCATGGTGCTAATATTGTTTTTAAGAGAAGCAAGTCGATTGCTGCTCCCATTAGAGGTCGGTTCTTGGATGGTGACAATGGTGGGGACTTCAGCCCTAAAAAAAGATCTGGTTTTTGGTCTTTTTCTCTACCTTTCTTCCAAGACCCATGGTTCCAGAAAGCTGGATAAAGCTTCTTCTGCTGCAACACCGCCGGCCACTTTGTCAGCGGTGGCGACAGTCGCAACTGGAGGAGCTTCATCTTCTGGCCCAAAGGATAAAAGCTTAGTCTCATCGAGAAAAGCAGACATTGTAGTAATAGAAGACGATGATAGTCCCAGGAACGAAGCGACTCCCTCAACCGGTTCGTCATTCGAGCGGAAGGTTTCGAGATCCAGGTCCGTCGGCTGCGGAAGCCGGAGCTTCTCCGGCGATTTCTTCGAGAGGATCTCGACGGGGTTCGGGGATTGCACTCAGAGACGAGTTGAATCACAAAGAGAAGGAAAAACAAAAACTTCCACCGCCGCCATCGGAGCACTGTCAGCAATGAAAGAAAAGGGTGAAATGCGGCGGCATATTCGGCGGCTTCATCATCACTTCATCGTTGTCGTCGTACTGGGTATCGTCTTCATCGGAGGATCAGAACGTGAACGGGAGGAGTAGCAAGAGCTGGGGATGGCCTTTTGCTAGTCCCATGAGAGCTTTCACCAAGCCGTCTTCCAGTAAGAAAAGTAACACCACCGTCATCAAGGAATCGAACAACAAAAACACAACACCAAATCTGTCGGCCTTTCCTTCATTGTTAGCTGTTAGAACCTAAATCTGTCGGCCATTCCGTTAAATAGTTGCTATTACATGTCCAGTGTATCTTGTTAGAAGACTTTAGTAATGATGTCGCATTCCTTGCTTTTACATATATCTGCAAATAGTTTTGATCTTCAACTGTTATTTTCTGGATTGTATTTGCTAATCAAAAGCACTATGAAGAAGAAATGTTTGATGATTTGTGATCTATAGAGGGTTTATGTTATAAAATAAAGGTATAATGCAAACAAATGCCCATAACATTTGATTATATATGTAATTCTGTCTAAATCGTTTTTTTTTAGTATTTGACCTTCTCATTTTTTATTTTGGGTCAAAAAGCACACTTGTTGAATGAAAATCGTTAGTCAATTGACTGTCAACGGTTTCAGCTGATTAAACAAGCACATGTAAAAAACGATGATGATGTGGTGTGTTCATGTCACTAATATATGCTGTCGTGGAATTGACACGTTAACAAATTTTTTTGTTTAAAAAAATAATTTCAATTAGATTTTTGCACCAATAAGAGAGTGACTTATTGGTGCGTATTGGCAAAAATAAATTAAAGGTTGCTACTTGCGTGAAAGGGGATTCAAACCTGAGGCAAAGGCGTGATATATGATTGTCCTTACCACCAAGCCATGCATATTATTCAGTTATGTAATGAAACAAAAGTTTATTTAACACATATTAAATATTCAGTTTAATTAAACCAAATGAAACACGTTTTAAATATCTCAGAGATTTCAAACTGATTTTCCCCCTAAACCCAAGTATCTCCAAATTTAAATCGGTCTAAAACCCTAATTTCATATTCCATTTCAATTCCATCTCCATCAAATTCGAAAAGAACAAATTCCGAATCTTTTCCCCTTTCAATCTCTCCATCTCAAATGCAATAGAAGGTGAGTTTAGTTTTTAAAGAAAAACCTCAAATATTTGGGTTTGTTTAAGATTAATGGTTTTAGTTAAATGTTTTGGTTTATGCCTTTGTATCTAATCATTTGTTAAATATTTGGGTTTTCTAATTTGTAGGTTGTTAATAACCGTACAAATTGATGTGAAAATCTATTATGATTATTTTTTTCGAATTGGGTTTTGTTTGGGTTTTGCACGAAAGGGTATATATTTGGGTTTTTGCATCTATTATTTGAGTTTCCAGTAATGAATCGAAGGTGAAAATCACAATTTTGATGCATATATCATCGGTGGGGATTGCACTTTGTAGGGTATATGAGTGGTGAGGACTGTATGTTTAGATTTTTTTATTGGGAAAGTGATCCTCCATATTAATGCATCCATTATTTGTTTTTTATTGCGAAATGGAAGGCAAGCCAACTATCTTTCTTGGGTTCGGTTTTTTCAGATGATGATGATTTCTGGGTTTTTGTTTGATTTAGTGTTGTTTAATAGTTTTATGATAGATCAATTCTTTTATACAATTAGTTTTAGATACTAGTGTTTTTGGTATTTAAATATATAGATTCTCGTTCGAGCTTGTTTGCTTAATAGTTTTGGAGAATTGAAGACCCGATTTTGCATTTAGTCAAGCAGTTCAAAATATGTATTATGTTTGTCATTTTTTCCCTTTGTGTGTCTGCTGAGGAATGTTTCGACTTGAACAGACATTTCCCGATGAAGTTATTGATCTGGATAGTTCAGTACCAACTCTTGATTTAACTAACAATAAATTAGGTATGACCTTTCTCAACTTTAATTTTTAATAATTACACTCTTAAACGGCTTAGTGAATCCTTAGTTTTCTCCTTTATCTTTTCATTCCATGCAGTTGAAATTCCTGTGGATATGCAGCGTTTGGTAAGAAATATGCAAGTTCTGTTTGCAATATTTATAGCTTCTTTTGACTCGTAAATGTTGAATAATGTTGTTCTGATGTAAAGACTTCCTTATTTTTGGCCACTGTTTGTACATTCATAAGTTTTTGGGACACTAAATGTGCTGTTATGTTTGGAAAATGCATTTGATTAAAATATTTTATCGAGCATTTGTATGTCCTTGTTAGCATATTGACTTTTTGTGATGGATGAAGTGATTTAACATTGGTTAAATAACATTTTGTTTCATCACATAGCAGAATAACATGTTTGGTCTGATGGCAAGGGCAATCCAATATCACGCCTTTGCCCCAGGTTTGAATCCCCTTTCACGCAAGTAGCAACAATAGGAGAGTGACACATCAGCATATATTAGTGACATGTCAAAAAAAATTCTAATTGAAATTAATTTTTTAAACAAAAAAAATGTTGATGTGTCAATTCCACGTCAGCATATATTAGTGACGTGAACACGACACATCATTATCGTTGTCCACATATGCTTGCTTAGTCAATTGGAGTTGTTGACTATTAGTTGACTAACGATTTGCATCCAATGAGGGTACTTTTTGACCTAAAATAAAACGTGGGGAGGTCAAATACTCTAAAAAAAACGGTTTGACAGAATTGCATATATGATCAAACGTTAGGTGTATTTATTTGCATTATGCCTAAAATAAAATGTTGGTCTGTAACCTGGAAATGGGTTCCCTTCATCACATGCATTCACATGGTTTATTGACCGTTCGATTTTCTTCCAAAGCAGTTCGTGTTTTGTACCAAACAATGGAAGCCGGAAGGTGATTTATTTAATAAACACATCCGGTAACAACAAACTACGGATAGAGAGATGTGATGCATGCATGATGAGGTTGAGTTAAAGACGAGAAAAAGCTGCGATGGGGCAGAATTAATGGAATCAGAACATTAAGAGTGTGGGATCATGATATGAATTGGGTGAATGAACATCTTCATCGCTTTTCTAATCTAACCCACAATCATTTAGGGATTCTTCCTTCACATAACATTTTAGAAGGCTTTTGAGGGCTTTGGAAAGGTACAAATCTGTAAATGCCCCGACCCTTTTCACCTACTCCCCAAATCTCCTGTATGCTCCCCCATCAAACGGTTCAAGTTGTTAAAAGAGTTATTAGTACTTTCATAAAGTTATTAGAGAGTGTTTGGTTTAAGGATTGTGAGATTCTCATGGGATGTAAATCCCACATTCTCATGTTTGGTTGGTCGGGAATCTCATTCCCGATAATATTTTATTACCAATAGTAGATTTTTTGGGGTATATTACCGGGAATGTTATTACATTCATTCCCTTAGGTATTGTAACATTACTGGCGTTTTGGACTAAAATGCCCTTAAATTTTTATTTTTTTTCAAAAATATCATTCTTTTGTCATTGAATAATAAAAATTCTACGAATGTTAAATTACAAATTTATCCTTAAATTATTTTAGATTTACAAAAAAAATTCTATAATTAAAATTTTATATGAAGTTCAGGGGTTAAAATTTTTTTTACCCTTTCATTAAACCTTTTTTATGTTTTTAATTTTGTAAAACAATTATATAAATATTATGAATTTAATTTTTTAAAGAAAATATATAAATATTTTACAATTTGTAATATTATACAAATATATAATAAGTACAATTTGGTCAAATTTACATTCTAATAATCTTTTATTCTTTTAACCAAACACGGTAATCTTACATTCCTGCTAAACCAACCAAACACAAAATACAACATTCCCAGTAATCCTATTCCTGGTAATCTTTTATTTCCACTGGTAATCTTTTATTTCCACTGGTAATCTTTTATTTCCACTGATAATCCTACATTCCGTGAACCAAACGTACCCTTAGTGTAAGTACAACGGCTACGAGGGTATATGATTGATTATCGTTGAAAGTCTTTCAGACAAATATCATCTTATATTTATTTTGAACTAATCTAAAAAATATGTTACAATTAAACTTATTATTTTATAATAAAATATTTTTTTTATAAAAATAACTAATTTTATTCAAAATAAAAAATATCTCAAATTACAATAAAAGTTTACAATCACAATCGTAAATTAATCACATAATTAAGAAAAATTCCTATAATTATTGAAATAAAACTAGTGACTTAAGATCACATAAGGATCATACAAGGAAAGATTGAATCTAACCAGGTAACTTGAACAAATATATATACAAACAGATCTGATCGCATCGGCAAACGAACCACAAAAAGGAGATCAAGCTATTGAAAGATCACCGACAAATAGTAAATCAACTCGAGCGGCGTGAAAAGCTATCCACGAACGTAAATCGAGTATACAAATCCAAGTCGAGAGTTTAAAGAAGCGAAGATCAACAAAATATTATATAAGCGTTGATGAAAACGTAATAAAATATGTCATAAAGGTAGAAGAAAACGTGTAACACAGACTAACTTATTGAAAATCAAAAGATAAAATAAAATAAAGATATGGTATAAAGAAGAAAAATACAATAAAAAATACCAGCAGCCGGCAACCAACATTAAAGTTGGTGTCGTCGCCGATTAACAAAGACGAAAAAAAGAGATGAGTGACACACCAATAAGAAAACAAAGTGTTTTTTCTAAGAGACACGTTTCTAAAATATCATTTTATATAAATTAAAATATTATAATTATCTTTTATATATTTAAGAAAATTATAGTCATAACTTTTATATGTATTTTTAATTTCTTTACTTTACTTAAAAAATATAACTTATTCATTTGTATTTTTACATTTATATTTTAATAAAATATATTTTATACATTTAATATTTTAAAAATATTAATTATTAAAATATTTATATACTATAATATAATTTTAATAATTATATTTTTATTATATTATATATGCAAATTATAATAATATATGATATTATTTTTAATTTAGTAATATATAATAAAATATTAATATTTATCTATTATTTTATAAATACTATATTATTAAATTATTAATAATGAGTAATATTAATTTATATATTTAATATTAATATAATACTTTAGTATTATGCTAATAAAATACTAATAATTAAAATTAATATTATTCAAATGGTTGATTTAACTATCTATCGAATTAAATTACCATTAACCGAATGAACCAAATTTTGTCTTAATAGTTAATCAAATCAATTTTTTTTGAAATATTAACCGAACCAAACTTTATTCATTTATGTAAATTGTTTCCTATAAAATTAATATAGTGTATCAAACAATTAGTGAAAATGATTTACACAATATATCGAAACCGTTAAATAGTTTCTAAAAATATTTTTCAGAAAATGTAATTCATTTTACCTAAACCAATTTTCAGGTAATTCATTTTACATAAATTATTTTCTAAAAAATCAATTACAACATATCACACAGACCTTATATATTTAGTTCAAATCGAACACGGATGGGGATTTAATTTTTGGGTTCAATTCAATAGGATCAAAAATTTGATCCAACCAATCATCATCTCTAGTTATATTTGGTAAAGGCGCTTTGAAATAATTATCAGACACATTTTATCTTATGTGGTAGATATGATTTTAATTAATAATTAAAATGAGTGTTACATTTATAATTAACAAATAATGTGGATTTTCATTTAGCTGCATTCACAATCTTTTAACCGTTAGTAGTTTATATTTGATCATAAAATTATTGAATTTTTTTTGATCAATTAACTAATTAGTTTTATCATGTAAATCACTCGATCGTAAGCTGAAATAATGACATGAAAGTTATGATATGAGTATAGTAATAGATTTAGACTTCAATTTTTATTATTATTTAATTTGATTTAATTTTAATTTTGAAATTTTAATTTTATCGTTTATAAATTATGTCAATTTAATCATAATTTTAAAACAGTAGAAAAGAATAAAAATTTCAAAAAAAATTACAAAAATTAAAAATCTAAGTTAAACTATTTTTTTTATTTTCTATGAATGAAACTTTGCATTTTAATTAAATAAAAACGATTATAAATATAAGCAAAACGCAGAAGGCAAATTTCTGATTTTCTGTAAGTTGGTGGTCTTCACCGTTGAAACGAAAACCCATATTTTTCCAATGGTTGGCTATGACGACGTGGCCGCCGGTCATCGACTTGAGAATTGTCTTGATCATAACAGCCTCCCAACACCAAACATACTGCTCTCCACCCAAAGTTGCTTCACATACCTTATGTCGTCTTTCACCACATAAACCCAACTTCTTCTTCTCCATTAGCTGATAGTCGGAGAATGGTTGATTGGGCACTCAATTACTAAGCAAGTATTTAAATTGTAATATGACTATCCAAATGAGTTCAGCTATGCAGGGAACCTGGTGCAAGTGTTTTTCCATTTCGATTTGCTGGTTGTGGGCCAAATACCATTACTCCTTTCACTGATGCAAGCCAAATGATGGTAGCTATCCAAATGCAGGGAACCTGGTACAAGTGTTTAGCTGACAAACCAATTTCCATTTCTATTTGCTGGTTGTGGGCCAAATACCACAAAAGTCGTGTTTCATCCATTAAACCGAATTCATACTTATTTTATTTTTTCTTTAAATTATATTATTTAAAAAATTACATAAAAAAATATAAAATTTAAAAGTTTATATAATACATAATTAGGGATAAAGATTTAACCCGAACTCGATTGGTTCAAACTTGAAGATCAAGTTCGATTTTTTAAAATTCATGTTCGATTCGGATTCAGGTTTGAAGTGAAAAAGTCCTTTGCCAACATAATGTTTTAACGATCTCTTATATATTTAGGAATAATTATAATATTATTTTTTATATTATTTTTTCAATTAGATCCTAATTTTATCTAATAAAAATGAAGGAATTAATTTTTGGGTCGGGTTTAAGTAAGTAAAAAAAATGGCTCAACTAATGATCATCGGGAAGTTTTACCGTACGACAACCTTAATATACAACTAAGGAAATGCTCTACCGGTTTTGCTATTATTTTTTTAACAAAACCAGTAAAAAATTACCTAAAACATTATTTCTACCGGTTTTGTTATTATTGGGCGCTTTACCGAGCTTGGTAATATATTTGGTAAAGCACTACCTAAAACATTATTTTTTCTACCGGATATTTTACCAAACCCGGTAAAGCATCCAATAATAACAAAACCGGTAGAGATAATAATGTTTCCGGTAATTTTTTTACCGATTTTGTTAAAAAACATAATAACAAAACCGGTAGTGCTTTTCCTTAGACGTATATTACGCTATCACACATGAGACTTCCCAATGATCATCCCTAAAGTAGATTAGGTAAAGGTGCACTTAGTTAAATTTTCAGGCACATCTTTACTCTAAGGATAAATTTGATATAGTTTTTGAAAAGTGACTTTTAAAAAGTGCTATATAAACTAATTTTTTAAAATTGATGTATAAAAATACAATTTAAAATTGAACTATTTGGGATTAATGTTAAAAGATGAGATTGAAAAGATAAAATGTTCATTATAGGTATTATGTTGTGTAACATCCTCAATACCGGGTTAGTGACTAAATTATAAAACTTTAGAATTTGGTGACTAAAGCAGAATAATTGAATAGTATTGTAATTTGGTATAGGATTAAATTGCAAGGAAGATGGAATTGAAGGACAAAATGGTCAATTGCAAGCAAATAATTAAATTTGGTTAAGTATATATGGAGGCCACGTGTATGAAAGAAAGGAAATATCCAAGCTTCCAGACTTCTCTTCTCCTCCTTTCTTCTTCATGCGTGTGAGCCAAGGTAAAGGTAAGAATTCTTATTAGTTGCTTATTAGCTGAAATTTAAGTTTGGTTTTGATCATTGGATGATAATTAAGCTTAAGGAAAGCTTAATTTATCTTAAAACAACAAGATGAAAGGTATTTGAAGGATCGAAGAAAGGAAGTTGATAAGTGAAATTTTGGTAGAAAGATAGTAATTAGATTTCTAGACCAAATTTGACTTGTCATTAGTGAAATTAAGGAATAGGAGGTGTTAGAATTAGATTTAGAACATGTTGGTAATTGAGTGTGATTCTTGAATGACGTATCAAGGATAGAATTTTGAGGTTAAAGAAGTGATTATTGAGTAGAAATAAGGGTAAGTATGTGTATGAATGTTAGGAATATAAAAGGAGGTGAAATATGAAGTGTTGAGCTGAAAATGAAGTGATTTTCGTGCTTAAAATGTAATTTCTGGGTTGTGTGCATCGATACACATTCAAAGGGTACCGATACACTCTCAATGGAAATAAAAACATCGAATGCAATAAGTGCATCGATGCATAGGGAGTGCATCGATACACCCTCTTAAGATGAAAACATCGAATGTAATTTGTGTACCGATGCACAAGTAGTGCATCGATACACACGTTAAAGAATGCATCGATACACTGTAGAGTGCATCGATACCTACCTTCATTAATAGATGAACGTAGTCTTTGTTTTAGTCTAAGAAGTGATAGATTAGAATATATCAATTAGTATACTTATATGTATCAATGTATTACTATGTAGATATAGAATGTAATCCTGTTCTGGAACAATCGAAGAATTAGGATCAGTCAAAGCAAGCAAGGCTAAGGTAAGTGCATATCTTAGATGAGTTGTACGAGGATAAGACTTGTGATAAGACTATCTCTTATAGTTGAATTTATAATTTGCATATATGTACATATATATATATTATTGTCATAGTGATTCCATGCATAAACCATCCAAGCTTTAATAGGAACTTATATGAATAAATGCAATTATATGAGAATCCATTAGGAATGTGAAATAATGGAAGTGATCATGTGTATACAATTGAAGTGAATTATGTGTTTATATGAAAAGTGATAGAAGAGATATGAAAATGAGAAATGTATTTATAATTAAGTCCATGTTATTTAATATGAGAGTTGTAGGTATAATTGGCATGCCAAGAGTCTAGGGATTATCAGTGATCCTTCGGGACATAGTGGTCCTTCGGGACATAGTGGTTATTCGGGACAAATATTCAGTGCCCTAGTGGGATTTTATTCGAGTTGTGGTGATAGCATTGTGCACAACCTCAGTGTACTCACGTACCTTATGTTCTCAATAATGTACATGGGCAATCCAAAGATAAATTAAAGTGAAACTAGCATAAAAATGTAAGCTTCTTATGTGCATGGCATAATCATATATGTTATAGTGTAATTGATACATGCAAGTTGAAATGTCATGATCAAATGGTAAGAATGTTTGTTCATGAATTTATTGTTATATCTATATATTCATATTATGCCTCACTAAGTCTGTGACTTAGCGTGTAAGTGATTTACACGTATGTACCAAGAATCAAGAAGAGCTGAAATAGGAGTAGCAAGGACAACAACCTTACTAGAAGATCAGATCAAAAGTCATTGGCAAAGTATGTGCTTTGATTGTATTTAGTGTGTTGGCATGTAAACAATTTGTTAATTACGAATGCTCTAATCAATTTTGTATTGTCCTGGTCAAACTTTTTGTAAGTCAACAACTTTTATTGTAATAAAAGTTTAAAATTTCCTTGATGTTCGTCAAGAGTCGGAGTTTGAAAAGTCAATGTGACACCTCAGACTCGTATTTGGGTCGGGTACATGTTGTGGGTGTTACATGTTGTAAATTAAAAATATGGTATTTAAATTATATTACACTTATATGAATCATATCAATTTAAACTATAATAAATTAAAAAAATATTATTATATAGGAGTATAAATTATATCAATTTAAACTATAATAAAAAAATTATAATTATAATAAAAATATGTCAATCATGAATTTTATTTATTTTTAAATAATTAAAATAATTTATTAAAAGTAATAAATTATTTTTTAAAATATGTTAGTATTAAATTATAATAATATACATAATTAAGTGGATCACATACATTAGTAATGGTAAAACGCAAAATTGAAAGTGAAAAAGTTAGAAATCTTAGTTTTTACAATTGGTTTGAAATTACCGTTTTCATCACAAATATTTTTTACCCGTTTGACATTGATTTTTACGATTGATCAAAACGAACTTTTTAGTTTAAAATGCTTTTATAGAGCATTACCGAACGGACCCTAAGTGATAGATAAATATATTATTTCAATTAATAACTGAGAATGAGTGTTATTTGAATAACGAATTTAAAAATTGATATATGAGCATAATAAAATTATGGATTTAACTACATTCACAAGCTTTCAAATGTTAGTGGGTTTACATTTTGATCATTAAAAGCCTAAAATATTAAAAGAATACATTTTGATCAATTAATCAGTTATTTTTATCATTTAAGTCATTTGATCGTTATGATGATATGAAAGCTTATAAATGACTATAGTGATCTGAATTTTTATTTGGTGTGTAAGTTTAACTCTAATTTTAAAATATTCAAAAACAAAGTTTAAAAAAATCTTAAAAAATAAAAAACTAAATTTAGCTTTAATTTTTTTTACGAGTCCATATTTAAGCGAAAAAGCAGAAGCGAGGAAGCAGGGTTCTTTTATTTCTGATTTTCTATGTCCTCTTGTTGTTCACCGTTGAAACAAAAACCCATATTCCAATGGTTGGTTATCACGGCGTCGCCGCCGCCGCCGCCGATCATCGACTTCACTTCATCATAACAGTGGCCGAAACACCGTTTTCTAAACACCCAACATACTGCTCTTCACCCAAATTCATAACGCAAAGCCGAGAATCACCCAAATTCCTTCCACTGTTGACATCCCTTAAACCCAATTTCTTCCTCTCCGTTAGCCGATAGTCGGAACTGAATCAGGATGGTTAATTTGGTGCTAATCTTCTGGGAATTTTCATCGGTATATTCAAACAGGGAAGGGGTTTTGGCTTTGGGCATTCTCTGAATTCAAAAGCTTGTCTTAAACCATTAATCAGCGCGTATTTCTATTGAAAATCCCTCAGTTTGGAGAGCGTCAGACTGAAAATTGAAGGTCATGTTTTCGACCCACATTCATCACAAAGTAAAAAATGTTGACAAGTGGAGGAAAGAACCTGAAGGATGATTTGAACCACAAAAGCAGGCAGAGGAGTGGAGCAGGAAAGCGTCATCGTGTTCCCTTTTTTGTGTGGTTTAAGTCTCCCCTCCCTTGGAAAGTGAACGGACATATAAAATCAAAAGTAACATGAGAACTTGGCCCGGCTTTACAAAGTGTAGGGGCTCATCAACTTAACAATCTCCATTAAACAAAACCAGTCCATTCCTAACGCCAAAAGTACTAGTATTCAAAACTGGATATACCAAAAAGACACATCTGCACCAGCCGGGAATCGAACCCGGGTCTGTACCGTGGCAGGGTACTATTCTACCACTAGACCACTGGTGCTCAGTTGATTAGTGATTTAATCAAAACTTTAAAGTATGTCAAATTGTTCGGGAAAATTAAGATTTTATTTCCCCAAGTAGAGCAGCTGCTAGAAAACTGCCACCAGCGTTTAGCTGATAAACAACCCAATTTCAACAGATTCTTTTTCATCACTCATCCATAAGATTCTCAAATCTAGCATTTCGGTAGTGCAAGGTTAATAACCTCTATTGTCCTCAAATTATGACTTACACTTTAAATTTGTCTCAAATCTCAACATATTCGAATCGAGTCCTCACAATACTATATCATATTAATTGCATCATCCATTCGTTGCCGCATCCATCACAAGAAGTTCCCAGTAAAACAAAACAAGGAACAGTCATGTTCCTCCACAGAATCAACAAGGGAAAAAAGGAACTCAACATAGTGACAAAAATAGTATATTGTCTGCCTTCCCACATTTCAACAAAATTAATATTCTTTTTCCTGCATTGTTCTACTGATGCTGTTGCTTTTGCGTATACATGCTAACCGGCATCAAAGAGGGCAAGGTGGAACCTCGAGGGTTGTTCCAGCTTGAATTTGACCCCATCCTATTAGACGCCAATGCTTCTCGACACGCCTACTCAGAGCGATCTTCTCTCCCTTACTGGTGCAAACCGGGGATGTGAGTTGCAGCTTTGCCAAATCATTCTTTACAGCTATGACTCGAGCCCCTGTTGACATCGACCCGATGTTCAACATTAGGATCTCTCCCCTGGCTAGCTTTGACACCTTCCCTTGCCTCTCTGATCCCTTTGTCCTTACTCCAAGTAGCCTTCGAAGAAGGAAGAAGTTTACCTGCACCACATTAGAAAAAGAGAGACCATTGAACAGCCGTCAACATCTTACTGATAATTGCTCACCACGTCATCAGCCACTGATAAAATCCAACAGATTATACCATAACCACCATGCAAGTCAAACCTATTCTTTCAGACAGAAACATGCATGCCTCGAATCAATCCCGAAACGAAATTATAACTCATACCTCGAGCTCAACAAAAGCTTCTGGGAGTGAACCAACCTCTCCCAGCACTTGACCAACCAGCCTATCAGCACGTGTCAAAGTTGGATCCATAGTTGTTCCAACACCAATTAGACCTCCTGGAACAGCAAATTGTAGTTCATTTTGTTCTGCGTACAGTGAGACTATTCTGGAGTATATGGGTGTGCATTTGATGTTCCCACTTTCATCCTTAACAACAATCCCAGGACGAACTTCAATAAACTGGTTCACCTTCAAAACACCCTGGAAAAAAAAAACAAATATTAACAAAACAAATTATTTGAAAAGTTTGGTTTATGATTTAAGTGTCTAAAATTGCTATCAAAAAGTACTTATGAGAAGATAAAATGCCCATTTTAGACATAATGTTGTAAAGTTTAAAATATGTCGATTTAAATTATGCTTACATTCATTAATATTCTTATACATGATATATGCCAACATAAATTATAATAAAATAGTTTATGGAAACTCATTATTAATATTTTGATATATAAAATATAAATTTACCTAACACATATTAGACTATATTCGAGTAGTGTATAATTCTTTGAATATAAATATATACCCATACTAAAAAAAATGCAAAAAGGACAAATCACAAATCAGAATTGTTTAATACTTTATTTACACCAAAAAGTTTATTAAAGCCATTAACCGAGGAAAAGCTTTTTATTTTATGTCCTGAAGAGCTTTTTGTCCAAGAATGTTTATAGTTGGGAAAATTAAATGGGGGTAAAAGCTGCATTTTTCTCGACCGAGCTTTTCCCATGCAAATGCAGAAAAATTTTCAGCCTTTTGGTTTAGGTTGAAAACCAGTTCTAAAAGCACTTTTAGTTTAGCATTGATTTTAGCCCCAAAAGTGCTTTTGATAAGCAATGGTAAACATTGAGCTTCATTCTCTAGCAACTACTAAAACATAGAAGTTCTTATTTAGAAATAGGTCTAACACTGTTACAGACAAGAATTAAACAAGCCTTAAACAGGTAAGATAAGTATCCAGTGTTTAGTAAGTTAAATTGTGCAACAACCACGAAAAAGAAGGCAACCAGCATTAATCTCCAAATAGAGGCTAACAAGAAGATCTTGTCTAAAAACTTACCCGTAGTATACTTCCACCGGCAACACCACCTTTAATCTCATCAACCTCATACCCTGGCTTATTGACATCAAATGATCGGATGACAATCATGTTAGGGGGTGAGATGAAGTTCCTCTCTGGAATAGGAATCTTCTTAACAATGTATTCACACACAACATCAATATTATACTTTAGCTGTGCAGAAATTGGTACAACTGGTGCACCATCAGCAACAGTACCCTGTAATGAATTATTTTTAGCCAAAGATTCAGAAGAAAACAAGAATGAAATAGCCATCTACTTTTATGAAATTATTATTATTTTTTTATAAGAATGAAATTATTATTATTATTTAAAGGAAAAAGAAAAGACAACCTGAATGAACTTTTGTATTGCTTCATGCTGGTTGATAGCAACATTCTCTTGAATAAGATCAACCTTGTTTTGAAGAATTATAATATGCTGGAGTCGCATGATTTCAACAGCAGCCAGATGCTCAGAAGTTTGAGGTTGTGGACAGCTTTCATTTGCAGCTATGAGAAGTAATGCACCATCCATAATTGCTGCTCCATTAAGCATAGTAGCCATGAGAATATCGTGACCCTGATGGAAACATTGAAGGAGAAATAAATAAATTCTTGCATAGAAGACTTTTATAAATCTGAAAAGCAATATATCTAATCCCTTTAGTAAAAAAAAAAGTGACTGAGCATGAATGAAAGAGAACCAGAAAACTCGAAACATAATCATCACATCTCGACAGAGTAGCACTTAGAACCTTACCGGGCAATCTACGAAAGACACATGCCTCAGTAACTCCATCCTGGAACTTTC
Organism: Hibiscus syriacus; assembly: GCF_006381635.1. Taxonomy (NCBI): domain Eukaryota; kingdom Viridiplantae; phylum Streptophyta; class Magnoliopsida; order Malvales; family Malvaceae; genus Hibiscus; species Hibiscus syriacus. The sequence continues at coordinate 1,694,313 of NW_024061774.1, forward strand.
AAAGCCAGACACATCGCAAAGTGGACTATCTTCTTTTCCACTTCCATATGCCCTACAAAAACAAATTGTCGATCACACCGGTGGCTGTTATTAATACTCGGGAAATTTATAGAAAAAAAAAACTGCTAGATATCAACCTACTTGTAGCAGTGAGGACGAGGGCATCGTTCATCTTCACATTTGTAAATCTTTGCATTTGCATATCCAAGCTTGATAGTAATTTTCGCTCCAACTCATTCTTAAAACGAACAGTCTATAGAGAAACATAAAGGGCACAAATCATTTCATATTACATTTACTAGACTTCAAACAAATGGCACAAAATACAAAGTAGATTCTCTGAAGGTGATGTATCAATATAACATCTTATTGGGCACATTAAAAATAAGGTAAATCACCTGAACACCAGATATTGCTTTCACAACTGTTGACTTCCCATGTGCTACATGCCCTATGGTGCCTGACAACAAAACCCAGATCAAACTTTCGATCAACAAAACAAGGATCGGCAAAATAACCGCAACTAGCTATACATAGTTTGATCGCAACAGGGTTTGAACATTACCAATATTTATAGTAGCTTGTCGGGATATAACTTCGGGAGAGAGAGGATGCAACTTTGTAACATCTAGTTTACTTAAGTCTTGATCCATCAAACCTTTTCTAGACATTTTGGCGTTGCTCTAATAAAGGTATTTCTGATTCAACTTTAACTGTAACCAGAACCTATTCCAAGAAAAGAATTCATTAAACCCTAATAACGTGGAAGCAAAAACATTGCCAAATATAGAACTTTAAAAAAATCAAAAGGGAATCCAATATCACGAAGCATAAGCACTAAAAGCTTGTTTCTACAACGTAGGAAGAATAGACACGTCAAGACACAACGAGGAGTAGGGTCGAAAGGTCTATTGTAAGAGGATTTTTTTGTTCTGAGCCTTAAATACAGAGGAATGCCGGATTTGAAAGAGAAGAAAAGTAATTCACATAACGAAATGAATTCTGATTACTGTCCAAATCTTGAGTCCCACTAAACATCAAACTTCCAAACCCAAAATAAAAAACAAAATCTTCAAAAAAAAAGGAGAAATGATAAAGCCACGATGCATAGAAATAATAATAAAAATAAGAACATAGGAAAACCCAAAGTGAAAGGGAAAAATACAATAAGATAAAGAGATAATTAGACGAACCTGATGGATCGATGGGAAGAGTTAGCTCAAGTTTTTAGCTGAAGTTTGCAGAATGAAAACGCAACAACGAGGAGCAACGCGGCCTCTAGGGATACATGACTGATATTTATTCGAAATAAACTGAGCACTTCAAGGGTAGTTTTGTCAAATCCAATATGGTCGAATTGGCCCGAACTTTGTTAGATTTGGACTTTATTGGGCTCTTGTTTGGTAAAAAAGCACCGAGTTTCTTCTTCACACAAATGACATTCCTTTTTTTAGATTTTTTTTTTTGAAGAAATGGCCTTCATTAAAAATCTTTTTTACCAGCACTAGGTTGGGATCCTACGAGAGAAAAAGAGTACCAAACTAGTCATTAATTAAGTCGGTAACAAGTTGTTCTTTATAACAATATCAAGGAACTCGGGATAAATCGATCCAAAGAAATAAGAAGCATTAGAATCGAGCGCCCTCTTAGCCAAATAATGAACTACTAAATTTGCATATCTACGTATATAAGAAACAATACAACTAATGAAATGATTACAATTGTTGCGAATAGGTCGCATATGAATTCCTAATGTAAAGTCATAAAAATCCCCGCTACTGAATTTGTTAACCACAATTGTCGAATCAAGTTCAATTGTGATATGTTGCTACCCTTCTTCCAGAGCGAGATTGACAGCATAAACAAGGCTATGCAATTTCGCCAGTCCCGACTCAAAATAGCCAGTAGAAGTAATAGCCAAACCACCTAGAATTGTTCCTCTATATCCCGATCGACTACACCAATCGCAACAAGTCTTGTGATAGGATTATAGGCGCCATCACACCGTGTGGAGGAGACCATTTATCCAAAAGCATATTTATGAGGTAGAAAAGTGGAGGCTGCCTATTGTGCTGCCAGAAAATCACGATGGTGGATCTGAGAATTAGCTACTAGCACCCAAGGAGGTTGCGAGCAACCATCATGAACCAAAGTGTTCCTTCCGTTCCAAACATTCCGCAAAGCATAAGAAAGCCTGCAAAATCGTCCAACCTAAATGTAGTAGCTGCAAACTCTAGTCAAAGTAAGGGGGGAAGTACAAATAGAAGAAGCGAACCTGATATTCCAGCAAGATACATAGCTTCATGCGTAAAACAACAATCCCTGACCGAGTGCATAATCGTTTCAATCTTCGTCTTACAAAGGGCCATAGATCATCACCCAGACCGGCAGATCTCACTCGAGCACCAACAGGTAAAGCTCTATGCGTTAGTCTCCATACAAAAATACGTGCCTTAGGGAGCATCCTTAATTTGGCGATAATTTTCCAGAGCTTGGATGTGGCTTCGGTAGTATGTGTTGGCTTTTGAAGCCATCAATAGGCCGATCTCACTGAGTAGACCCCAGAATCGTGGTTGCCCCACACGATGCTATTATGGAAACAAGGTGCGATAGGAACTTGTAACACCACTTTTGCATCTTGTGCCAAGAAGGTCTCCACTTTGGTTCTATCCTAGTGTGGTTGATCCCTGTGCATGAAATTCTCACATCGAGCATTCTGGGTCTCGTCGTCTCTCAGGTACCTGTTAGTTGTAACGTTTGTATGCCACCCAATTTATATTTAAATAAGCGTGCATGGCTGTTGTAACCTTCTCGGCAGAAAAAGATGTTGGAAAGTGCTTGTACAGACTTATGAAGACCCTTCTACGTGTATGAACTCTTATTACCAATTTTTGCATTAAGAATATCTCCATCAGGATATATTTCACACGAAACATTTGATTTGCAAATAGTATGCCAAGCAATTAAAGGTCATCCATGCTCATATGTTTTCTCAGTCCACCAAAATCGACACATGATATCAGTAATTTCATTCGAAAGATACTCTAGTAACAAGTAACTGGATATGACATATTGGGGAAGATCTTGGGATATTGCTTTCTGAAAAACCTCCCTTTCACCATATGTTAATAGACGCTTCGTTCATCATGTTACTCACGTCATTACTTTATCACGCAAGTAACCGAACTTTCTCGTTTTATTCATAGTATGAGATAGTGTCCCAACGACTCTACTTCTTGTGTCTTAAAGATGTTGGACATTTCAGCACGGTGTGCAGAAATTGTTTTTGGACTAAAATAGATGACAAATTTAGCTAATTCATCCTTTGTCCGGAAGAAGCAACATAGAGATTTAATATCTTTTTTGTTTGGGCGGCTTCTGAGGTTGAATTTTTTAGAAAAATCAAGTTATCGTCTACAAACAAAAGATGGATACTCAAGGTCCATTCCATGAAGCTTGGATCTCTTTAATGGTCCTAGTACATTGGGCTTTATGAAATAAAGCCGATAAACCTTGAGTCACAAAGAGGGTGGAGACAGAGGATCAATCTAACGGAGACCCCTACTAAGAACAAACACATTAGACAAGGTATTGTTGACCTGGGTAACAAAAGATACAATAGTAACACAGTGCATTATTAAATCAACAAAAGTCTTACTGAATCCAATATCATATTTCTTCCCCAATATGACATGTCCTATTACTTATTACCGGAACATCTTCTGAATGAAATTACTAATATCATGCATCAATTTTGGTGGACTGGGAAAATATCTGAGCGTGTATGGCCTTTAATTGTTTGGCATACTATTTGTAAACTACAGCGAGTTGGGGGTCTAGGTCTTCAGGATCTTCGATCATTTAATTTAGTTATGTAAACATGTATGGAGGCTTATCAAAGAACCAGAGTTACTATTTGCTCAAATGTTCCATGAGAAATGCTATCCTGATGAAGATATTCTTAATGAAAACAATTGGTAATAAGAGTTTGTACGTGCGGAAGGGTCTTCATAAGTCATTACAAACACTTTTTAACTCTTTTTTATGGAGAGTGGATTGCAACAGCTCCACACGCTTGTTTAAAGACAAATGGGGTGGCATACAACCGTTACAACTGATAGGTACCGATAGAGATGATAAGACCCAATATGCCTGATGTGGGGATTTCATGCACAGGGGTCAACCACACTGGGATAGAACCAAAGTGGAGGCCTTCTTATCGGCATAAGATGCGAAAGTGGTGTTCCAAGTTCCTATCGCACCTTGTTTTAATGAAAGCATCATGTGGGGCAACCACGATTATAGGGTCTACTTGGTGAGATCGGCCTATTGGTAGCTTTAAAAGCCAACGCATACAACCTGTCGATCTGGGTGATGGTCTATGCCCCTTTGTAAGACGGAGATTGAAACAATTATGCACGTGGTCAGGGATTGTTGTTTTACGCAAGAAGCTCTGCATCTTGCTGGAATATCAGGTTCGCTTCTTACTTGGGCTAGAGTCTGCAGCTGCTACGCTTAGGTTGGATAATTTTGCAGGCTTTCTTATGCTTGTGGAATGTTTGAAATGGAAGGAATGCTCAAGTTCATGATGGCCACTTGCAACCTACTTGTGTGCTAATAGCTAATGCTCAGATCGTCCATCCTAATTTTCTAGCAGCACAACAGACAGCTTTCACTTCTTTACTTCGTAAATGTGCTTTGGATAAACGGTCTCCTCCACATGGTGAAATAATAAAGTTGAATGTTGATGGCATCTATAATCCTATCACAAGACTTGTTGCGATTGGTGTAGTCACTCGGGATGTAGAGGAACGGTTCTAGGCGGTTTGGCTACTACTTATGCTGGCTAGTTTGAGTCAGGAATGGCCGAATTGCACAGCCTTGCTGCTGCTGTCAACCTTGCTCTGGAAGAAGGTTGGCAACGTATCACAATTGATCTTGATTTGACAATGATGGTTAACAAATTCAATAGTCGGGATGTTGATGACTCTACGTTAGAAATTCATATGCGACTTATTCGCGACAATTGTAATCATTTTATTAGTTGTTTATTTCTTATGCACGTAGAGATGCAAACCAAGTAGCTCATTATTTGACTAAGAGGGTGCTTTGTAATACCCATAGCCTATATATGTCTAGTAATACGTGTCATAAATATCACATCAATTAGATAAATATTTACTATGCATAAAGGTTTAAAAATCTTGTTTCTTTTTAAACTTTCACTATTTTAACTTTTAACTTTTTATGTTATTCATATAAAATCATAAAATAATATTTAATCACTAAAAAACAAATCAAATTTTAGTATGTAAGTAGGTAATTCAAACTGATCATAACTCTATATATATCACTGCCTAAATACCGTTTAATTTTTAAAACATTTAAAATATAATATTTATATTATTCATTCATAAATACGATTAATACTAAAAATTAACCAAAATTAAAGAAAATAATCCTAGTTACTAATACATACCCTTAAAAAATGAATCTAATAAAGCAACCCAACGAATATAATGTACATGTCACTAATAAGTCAAAGTTAGGATGTCTTGTTGAAACTATCGGTAGGTTTGATTTCCATAAGATGCTGGCAAGATTCTCACTTTACAATAATTTAAAATAAAAACATTAAATTTCAAATTGGGTTAGTCAAACCGTTTTTCCTTCTGAAAACCTGAAAATCATCATCTTATGGTTTTATCAAAAATCATGTAAGTCAACATCGAATATCATAAATAACTTTTTGTTCTTTTCATTTGAACATATTTCAAATTTTCTTTTCAATTCTATGTTCCTTTATTTCATATATTGTCACAACTTTCACATTTATTATTATAGCCCAATGTATATGTAAGAGAAAATAAGGTACGTAGGTTTAAGGTGCGCACTAGGCATAACACAGTGTCGAATCATAACTAAAACTGCGATATGATGCACTTCAGTGCATCATAACCTGAGCACCAATGGTGTTGAAAATTGGTACACATATGTATCAAAGCTGAACTGAAAAATGATAACTGAAAAATATTATGTTGAATTATGTTTCGATATAACAAATTTAAAGGCAAAATATTTTTGGACTTGAATTGAATTTATTCAAAGTTTTAAAAAGGTTTCAAAAATAAATCAAAGTCCATTAAATTCGGATTTGAGCAAAAATGCTAAAGAGTGTCAAAGTGTATCCATGCACCATTGCAGTGCATCCATGCATCCATGCACCTGCCACTAGTACATCGATGCACCATGCAGGGCATCCATGCACTCAAACACCGAATGCAATTAGTGCATCAATGCACCCTACTGTGCATCCATGCACCAAGGTTACAACGGCTAGTTTATTTGAATTTAATGAAGGGGTATTGATGCACCATGATAGTGCACCGATGCAACATGTTATGGGCAGCCTTTTTTAGTAGAAAAATCATCCCCAAATGGCTCTAAAACATCTCCAACGACTATATACGACATCAAACACATTCCAAGCTATAAATACAAGCTAAGGACACTTGAAGAAGTAAGAGAACAACTATCCAAGCAATCAAACACAAGAGAAGAGTTTTTCATTCTTATTTCATCTTTCTCTTGTAAATATTTTGTTCTTGTGAGCTCAATCTTATAAACACCTACCTTAGAGAGGTTTTCTTGTTTACATCTTTTATCCTTTTGTAAAGAGGTTTTGGTTCTAGCTAAGCCTTGTAAAGGCTAGGGGAAAGGTTCTAGTTTAGCCCGTAAAAAACTAGGGAGTTGTAAGGTTACTCTTTATATCCTAAAAAAAAAAACAAATTAGTGAATTTATATTGGAAATCCTTGGTGAGGAGCTAAAGTAGTGGACGTAGACTTTGTTTGAGAAAGTCGAACCACTATAAATCGATGTGCAATTCTCTATCTTTCAATCTTCTTACTCCCTAAACACAAAAACCGTTCCGACTCCTCTTTGCAAACTCTTCCGGTTGTCGATTCGAGCTTCCGAAAATCCCAACATACTTACTAAATAGCATACCAAATGTACCTATGACTCTTCGTGCAACATATAATGTGCTTATATTATCATCATAGAATCATTTATTAATATGTGTTTGATTATTGTAAAACATCTGATATCTGTAAATATCTGATAACTATAATCATCTGATATCTGTAAATATATGGTAAATGTAATAATCTTATATCTGTAAATATCTGATAACTGAAAATCATATGATAAATGTAAACATTTAAAATTCATCATCATAAATATCATACTTGGTTAGTTCATACCCAAAATCATTCATAAAACTTGATGAAAAATTGTATAGAAATATTTCATACTGAAAATTTATAAATCATACTGGAAAATAAAATGAGGTTGACTTATCACAAGTCATCCTCGATCAGAGTAATTAAATAAATAAACTAGATTCATTTAAGCAATTTACTTATAAATCAAATATAAGCCTTACTAAGCTTTAAAAATTATTTCCACTACACAATTTATTGAAATTTCATATTATGGCAGTTTGCACTACCTTCAAAGAAATATTATTCTATATTAATCTATATATTGAAAAATTATTCTGTTTGCATCACTAAAAAACTAAACTCGAATAAGAATATAACCATATAACGCACTCTGTCTAGTTCCACTTGTACAATTTATAGCAAATTATCAAAGTTGATTGGCAGAAGTTGTTTTGGACAGAATCTGCTGTCATGTTTTCTAACCTATCACTGATTAAAAATTCATATCTTTTGTATACTCCTCGAAATCAATTTTCGTTTGTTCTAAAAGAAACTAGACTAATAGACGAATTCAATGGTATAATATTCATCCTATATTCATTTTTGTAGAAGTTATGATGATTTTCTAAATTTACTATTCAAAACATAATTTTTAGGCAGATATTTGTGTCTGATAACTGTAAAACATCTTATATCTAGTATATGCTCAAAACAATGAGCTTATATGTTGTAGACACCCGTTTTTGACCAGACTTAAAAAATATTATATTGTTATTATAATAATTACTTATTATTATTATTATTATTATTATTTTATATTATAATTATTTTGTGGGCCATCTTTCCATTTGCTTTTTCTACCCATTCCACTACCCCACAATGTCCATAACCTCAACTACCACACATGATTTTCAGAATCGGACCGGTTAGTTAATCGGTCATGTTATCGGTTCACTGATTCAATCGGTCGAATCGATCCGATCGATCAGAAGAACCGGACGACATCATAATTATTTAAAAAGTTAAATAAAAATACCAAAAGTATTTAATAAAAAATAATTTTTTATATCACAAGTCATATTCAAAGCAAGTCATAACATATATAAGTTAAAAGCCATAAAATCAAGTGAAACAAAATGATTCAAATTAACTATAACATAATATTTAAGGTAAAACATATTAAATAATAAATATAATTATATAATTATAATTAAAAAAATTAGGGGTTAAAAAATTAAAACAAAATGATATTGTTTGATTTAATTTTTTTTAAAAACAATCTCACATGGCTAAGAAACATAGAAGAGCATCCCAAAAGTCTAAAGAGTAAAAATATGAGAACAAAACAATCTCACATTGTTAAGAAACATAGAAGCGCATCACAACTAACTTCTATAAATAATAGAGGTAATTTGACATTCAAAATCATGAAGCCTTTTGGTGAGCATTGAGTGAACTATTCTTTCACTTCAATCAAGCTCGAATTTTAGGCTTCAATCGAGCTTCTAATTTTTTTTTGAGTTTAAGCTTTTTTGAGTTCAAGTTTCAATATTATATTTCGAGTTTGAGTTGAACTTGATAATTTTTAGCTTGTGAGTTTGAGTTGAGTTGAGCTTACTTTTAAAGTTTTCAAGTTCGAGTCGAGCTCAGCAATACTCGAGTTCGACTTGGCTCGTTTAACAAACGACGTTGTTTGGTTTAATTTGTTTTTAAAAAAAAAATAAAAATCTCGATTTTTCCCGATTTTTTCCGATTTTCAGCAGATCTGGTTCAAACGGTTCAGCGGTTCTGGCCGGTTCACTAATAGCAATTCAACCGGTTTAGATTGAATCGAACTAAACAACGATTCTCGATTAAACCGGTTGAACCGACCGGTCCGGTCCGATTTTCAAAACAGAGCTACCACCACACTCCCAAGAATGTCATTTCCTCTTGGCATTAAATAGATTCAAAGCTCTCATTCTTCTCCTTTAAATTCTCCTCGGATTCGTCATTCAAAGGGGGGCAATAACAAAGCAAAAAAGAATTGAAGAGAGGGAGAGAGAGAGAGGTACATGGCACTTAGCACCGTAGTCTTTGTTGGTGATTCAGAAACCCGGGTGAATGACCTAGTAGAACGTGCCAAGGGTCTTAAAGTTAATACTAGAATCGAACCTAACGAGGATCTTGGTCCAGTTATTGGCAAGGAGGCTAAAGAACGAATATGCAGATTAGTTCAATCAGGAGTCGATAGTGAAGCCAAACTACTGCTTGATGGGAGAAATATTGTGGAGGAAATCTTTGGCCCGGTTCTTATTTGCATGAAGGCTGACGGCTTGGACGACGCGATAAACATTGCTAATCAAAACGAATATGGTAATGGTGCTTCTATATTCACTAATTCCGGTGTTGTAGCGAAGAAATCCAAACATAATGCCGTAAAATAAGGTATAGTGGAATCTGCCTTGACAAAAGAAGATACGAAAAAGAAGATAAAGTGGAAGAAGTTTATTAAAGAAGCCTTGAAATCCAGTCCCGATGGAGTTTTGAAGATGCGGAAGCTGCAAAAACGGGTTCTAAAGGCTCTCCAGGAATCTGGATTCTCTTGCTTTCTCAATGTTGAACCAAACAAAAATCATTTTCACTGCCTTATTTACATATATGGTTGGCAATTCAACAAATTGAGGCCCATGTGCTTGACAGGCAATGTGCAAGATAAGTTGCTTTTGGATTTTTATGGATTAATTCTTGGTGTAATCACTCCATCTTTGGATATTATTCATTTTGGTCCATTTATTTCAATTTAACCACGAATTCCTCTTAATTTCACCCTCCATTTTGTTATTACTTCAATTTATTTTTTTTATGTTTTATTTTATATTATCTTAATTTTTTTATTTATTTAATCGATACTACTTATATATATATATTATTTATTTTTATTTTTATTTTTATTTTCTTTTTTATTTATATATATATTTTTTATTACCTTAATTTTTTTCTTTTTTATTTATTTTCTATTTTTAATAACCTTATTATTATTCTTTATTGTTATTGTTATTGTTATTTTATTATTATTTTATTATTTTCAATTTCTTTTGTTTTTAACTTTTGTTTATCTTTGCCATTTATTTTATTTTATTTTATTAATGTGTATATATATTTCCTTTTTTTTCTTCGTATTTATTTTTATTTTACCATCTAAGATTTTTCGACATTTTCAGTGGTAATTTCAATCGATCAAAGGTAAGCATTTCGAATCGGGTAGTTTAAATTTTAATTTTCGCATTTAAAGACAACCGACAAATTAATTGGTACCGAAAGGGCGGTTCAAGGGTACTAATCATTCCTTGACCGTAACCGACTCCTGAACCCAACCATTTCTGGAAAAACGCAGATCAGGTAAGATGGTGTCCGACCCACCTAAATTCGTTTTAAAATGATCGGTGGCGACTCCAAATCATTTTTCCTAAGTCGAAGCCCAATTCCGGGGCCTATTCGAAAGAAGGTTCTGACAGCTTGGCAACTCCGCTGGGGACAGGTAAGTGAGTCAGGCCAGAATTAATTTTCGGTTGTCTTTTTATGCGAAAATAGTAAATTTAAATTTATTTATTCGATTCCAATTATTTACCTTTGATTATTTTTTAAATAAATAGTTGTACTGACATTTTTTCCAATGATTTCAGATTTTTGAAAAGTTTCATCTAATGCTTTATACCCGAGCTCTGAACCCTAATAAGTGGGGGTGAAAGCGACGCCTTCGTGGGAATTTATTCTCCATATGGGCCTAGCAAGTAACCTTCAGGATTCATATATCTTATGTCTTCGTGTGAATTTATTCTCCGTATGAGCATAAGAGAATGTTTCCTCTCGAGTTTAACTTAGTCTACACAAGCTTGTAATGGGCTTAGGACTAAGGGTCTGGCAAGCCCAGTGGGGCACCAGGAAGGAGAACTCGAGTACCCTATTTAGAACCTAAACCGGGAGAGTACATAGAATTAGAGCCCACCCCAAAACCTCATTCCAAACCCTAGGTTGCTTTGTTTCTTGGTTTATTTTTTGTTCAAAGCATGTGACTTAGAAATTTATGCGGTTAGGACTTGTTCAAAATCAACTTGTGAGATAAAGATCATGTCCGGGTAGGTATGCTAAGCATGTGGCATAACTATCATGTGGGGTAGGACTTTTTATTTTCATTATTGTTTTTTGATTTACCTCACTAACTCTTTTCATTTTTTTTCTTTTTTTATTTTATTGTTTTCATCATTCGCATAATTTAAAAGAGGTGTTGATCCACCAAAAACGTGTTTGTTAAACATGAATAATCTGCATTAATGGACAAATGGGTTATAATACAAAGAGATGGAAAACTCAGAAGTCCAGCCGTGGTCAAAGAATACTCCGAGGAAAATATTGCAGGGGCAAGACGAAGAAGATGTTATTGACCCGGATGATCCTTTCGAAAACTAAGAGAACAAGATGGAGAAACCCTAGCTAAACTGGAGACCATTATTGATGAATTCAAGAAACGAGCCGATAAACTTTGGATGAAGGGCTCAAATGTCACTTTCGTTAGAAACAAGCTCGGCAGAAAGTGAAAGTCGGAGATGCAGTCCTTCGAGCAAACAGCTCATCACTTGCACAAGTTTAGCCAAAAGAGCCAGAACGGTTCGACTGGATATTCAGCCGGTAACAAAAATGACGAAAGACGAATCAACTTGTCAGAAGTTGTTCAGGATCTATACCATCAAAATATTTTTTGTCTCTCCAGACGTAACACTTTTATCCCCAATAAGGATTGTTCATAATAACAGACACATTTTTGGATCAATACCTCGAACATTTCATGCATCATGCATTTAGACATATTTTGCATTTTGTTATTTTCATTCCTTTGCATTTGCATTAACTAACGAAACCATGTCTCATCAAAAGGGAACACATACTGGATACACCACCTCAAGCCTTTGACACGCCCCATCCACATAACACCTGCTCAAAAAAGAAGAAGATGGACATGATGTACAAGAATGTGCCGAATTTAGAGCCTTGATCCAGCTAATGATTGACAGAAAAGAGCTGGAATTTTACGATGAAGACAATGACATTCCCAAAGCAGAAAGAGTCATGGCAAGTGGGATTCAATTTTGAGGCATCTTGTTTGAATTTGTTTTTTGAACTTTCTCATATTTGGAACTTATTTTTGAACTTCCTTTGGATATTTTGATGAATTTATGCTGAGCATTGAATCAAATTTACAACTTAAAATTCTTTGAATATCACCTGGATTAAAAAACTCCGTAAATGATTCAGAGTTACAGATCTTTGACAAAGTAACATGATTTAAAAGTGGTAAAACAAGGACTTTGACCTTACCCAAAAGATACGCTCAAACACCGTACCTTTCTCTCACAAATAACCAGTATGGCCTTCTCCTCCCATAAGGGAAAGAAAAAAATGCTTGTTCATTTAGGTGTGCATAGGTGCGGACAACATGGGGCATCTTTTGCATATGACATTACTATACTTTTGTTTAAGACGTTCAGTGATGATCATGATCTTTACAGATGGAATAGTCGAGTAAGTGAAATTAGTTTAGGTCAGTTACTTGGAAATTGAACTCTAAAGATGAAATTTTTTGACTTTCAACAACACCTAGACTATAACAGGTTCTTCTTGACAATCTTAAGAAATTAAATCCGCAAAGCTGAGCTATTCCACTAAGGCAATTGGTTATAGAGGAAACTTGAAAGCCCTGGCCTTATGAATAGATTACGTTCAAACCATGACATTGCTCGAACACTTGGCAATTCGGTGTTTGCTCTATTGTTATTGTCCAGCCGAAGACTTTGTGATAAGATGAACCCATCAGTTAACTTGATAAAAGTGATTATAATGTTAAGCTGTCCCTCTAAAGCAATTGTCTAAACGTCCCGACTTTATAGATTCAGCTTGCCAGATAACGACAAATTAAATCAAATTTATCTAAGCAAAAAAATTTCGGTAATGATGTACTAAGGGAGTTAAGGAATATCTGTTATAGTCAAATTCACACGAGCACTCAAGAATTTCATTTTTAGACTGATATTTATGCACTACCTTTGTTAGAGAAGCTTACAAAACTTGAACAAATAGAAGATTTCAGAGAACCGAAATAGAAGGTCTAGTAATTGATAATGCTAGTTGCGTCATTTTGTCCGCATCCAATCAAAATGCCAAGCCAAAGAAAAAGTATATTGCAATAACCGAAAAAATGACATTTTTTTATGGCTGAAACCTTAGCCAACTCATCCACTTGAATATTTGTCAAAGAGCTATAACTCTGAAAGCATTAAAAGAGCTATTGATTCCTTTGATATTCTTTGAACTCTTGTTTATGATTTAATTCGATTGCGAGCCTAGATTGAGGGGCAATGTTTTACATTATTTTTACATTTTTTTCCTCCTAAAATAAGAGAATGGAGAAAAATATTTTCAAACAGGACAATCTCGAATACGAAAAGTCCTGGAAGTCGTTAAGGCTCATTTTGCCTCTAATGAAGAAAGAACGAACAATGCCAAAATTCGAGCATTTCTCATTGTTGAAAATAATCAGTCCGAGAGACAAGATAACACTAGTGACAACTTCAACAACCCGAGAAGAAAATGGGGAATGGTCGATCCCAAGGATAAGACCAGCAGACAAAACTGAGGTTCCATCCAAGAGTCCAAAATTAATTCATGTTGCATGCATCTTAGACATACTGAAGAGCGTCGTATTTTTCATTTTTAGCATACATAATTTTTTGCAGCTTTTCGAGTCAAGTTTCAACTTCAAGACGAAAGATACTCGATTCAAAAGCACATTTAAAAGTGGTGGTTGCTCGACCTTGCAGCGAAGGGGTGACCGTCTGACTACAAAATAACTTTCTGAGTCTCGTTCAAAGTCAATTTCAACTTCACATCGAATGATATTGGACTCGAGATAACACAAGCTCAACTTCACAGTGAAGGGGGGACTGACTGTTAACAAACAACTTTTTAGTTTCATTCAGAGTCAATTTCAACTTCACAGCGAAGTATATTACACTCGAGATAACACAAGCTCAACTTCACAGCGAAGAGGCGACTGACTGTCAACAAACAACTTTTCAGTTTCATTCAGAGTCAATTTCAACTTCACAACGAATGATATTGGACTCGAGACAACACAAGCTCAACTTCACAGCGAAGGGGCGACTGACTGTCAACAAACAACTTTTCAGTTTCATTCAGAGTCAATTTCAACTTCACAGCGAATGATATTGGACTCGAGACAACACAAGCTCAACTTCACAGCGAAGGGGCGACTGACTGTCAACAAACAACTTTTCATTTTCATTCAGAGTCAATTTCAACTTCACAGCGAAGGATATTAGACTCGAGACAACACAAGCTCAACTTCACAGCGAAGGGGCGATTGAATGTCAACAAACAAATTTTCAGTTTCATTTAGAGTCAATTTCAACTTCATAGCGAAGGATATTGGACTCGAGACAACACAAGCTCAACTTCACAACGAAGGGGCGACTGACTATCAATAAACAACTTTTCAGTTTCATTCAGAGTCAATTTCAACTTCACAGCAAATGATATTGGACTCGAGACAACACAAGCTCAACTTCACAGCGAATGGGCGACTGACTGTCAACAAACAACTTTTCAGTTTTATTCAGAGTCAATTTCAACTTCACAACGAAATATATTCGCCTCAAGACAACACAAGCTCAACTTCACAGCGAATGGGCGGTTGGCTGTCAACAAACAACTTCCCAATTTTATTCAGAGCCAATTTCAACTTCACGGCGAAGGATATTGGACTCGAAACAGTACAAGCTTGGATTTCAACTTCACGACGAAGGATATTCAAGTCAAGGCTCAACTTCATGACGAAAGGGCCATCCACGGTTTCAATTTCACGACGAAGGGAATCGTCTCACCAGTAACATTCATCTTAATATTGGATTTCAACTTCACAACGAATGGGCCCTCCACGATTTCAACTTTACGACGAAGGATATCGTGCCCACAAGTAGCAATGCCATCCAGTTCAACTCAACTTCACGACGAATGATATCGTGTTCATTTGCAATATAGCTCAAGGAAAGAAGGACTATTTGCCAACAAAAGACATTCGAGTTCGACTACGCTCAGCTCCAAGGCACATCATTTGCAGCATAACTCAAGGCTAGAAGGGTTATCTGCCAACAAAAGACCTTCGAGTTCGACTACGCTCAGCTCCAAGGCACATCATTTGCAACATAGCTCAAGTCAAGAAGGGCTATTTGCCAACAAAATACCTTCGAGTTCGACTACACTCAACTCAAAGGCACATCATTTGTAGCATAGCTTAAGGCAAGAAGGGCTATCTGCCAACCAAAGACCTTCGAGTTCGATTACACTCAACTTAAAGGCACATCATTTACAGCTTAGCTCAAGGCAAGAAGTGATATCTGACAATAAAAACCATCGAGTTGATTCCATTCAGCTCGGTGACACATCATCCAGAACATACTTTCTGGTTGAAGTTGAAATCTTCAAGTCAAATTTTAGCTTCACAACAAATATATTGGGCTAGAAGACAATACAGGAGCTACTTCCCAATGCTTTGAAGCTCGATTCCAACGTCACATATCAAGTTTCCCAAAATAAAAAAGAAGACCGGACAGAAACTGGTTGACTTTTTCGTCTTTGTCCTATTCTTGTTAACACAAGAATGTGCAAAGAGGGACAGCTGTAGACACCCGTTTTTGACCGGGCTTAAAAAATATTATATTGTTATTATAATAATTACTTATTATTATTATTATTATTATTAATTTATATTATAATTATTTTGTGGGCCATCTTTCTATTTGCTTTTTCTCACCCACTCAAACACTACCCAACAACAATTATCTTCCACTATCTTCACCATTCTACTACCCCCACAACGTCCATAACCTCAATTACCACCACACTCCCAAGAATACTATTTCCTCTTGGCATTAAACAGATTCAAAGCTCTCATTCTTCTCCTTTAAATTCTCCTCGGATTCGTCATTCAAAGGGGGCAATAACAAAGCAAAAAAGAATTGAAGAGAGGGAGAGAGAGAGAGGTGCATGGCATTTATCACCATAGTCTTTGTTGGTGATTCAGAAACCCAGGTGAATGACCTAGTAGAACGTGCCAAGGGTCTTAAAATTAATACTAGAATCGAACCTGACGAGGATCTTGGTGCAGTTATTGGCAAGGAGGCTAAAGAACGAATATGCAGATTAGTTCAATCAGGAGTCGATAGTGAAGCCAAACTATTGCTTGATGGGAGAAATATTGTGGAGGAAATCTTTAGCCCTGTTCTTATTTGCATGAAGGCTGACGGCTTGGACGACGCGATAAACATTGCTAATCAAAACGAATATGGTAATGGTGCTTCTATATTCACTAATTCCGGTGCTGTAGCGAAGAAATCCAAACTAATGTCGTAAAATAAGGTATAGTGGAATCTGCCTTGACAAAAGAATATACGAAAAAGAAGATAAAGTGGAAGAAGTTTATTAAAGAAGCCTTGAAATCCAGTCCCGATGGAGTTTTGAAGATGCGGAAGCTGCAAAAACGGGTTCTAAAGGCTCTCCAGGAATCTGGATTCTCTTGCTTTCTCAATGCTGAACCAAACAAAAATCATTTTCACTGCCTTATTTACATATTGGTTGTCAATTCAGCAAATTGGGGCCCACGTGCTTAACAGGCAATATGCAAGATAAGTTGCTTTTGGATTTTTAAGGATTAATTCTTGGTGTAATCACTCCATCTTTGGATATTATTCATTTTGGTCCATTATTTCAATTTAACCATGAATTCCTCTTAATTTCACCCTCCATTTTGTTATTACTTCAATTTATCCTTTTTATGTTTTATTTTATATTATCTTAATATTTTTATTTATTTAATCGATACTACTTATATATATATATTATTCTTTTTCTTTTTATTTTCTTTTTTTATTTATATATATTTTTTATTACCTTAACTTTTTTTTTTCTTTTTTAATAACCTTATTATTATCTTTATTGTTATTGTTTTTATTATTATTTTATTATTTTTAATTTCTTTTGTTTTAACTTTTGTTTATCTTTTCCAGTTATCTTATTTTATTTTATTAATGTGTGTATATATATATATTTCCTTTTTTTCTTCGTATTTATTTTATTTTATCATCTAACATTTTTTGACATTTTCAGTGGTAATTTCAATCGATCAAAGGTAAGCAATTCGAATCGGGTAGTTTAAATTTTAATTTTAATTTTTAATTTTCGCATTTAAAGACAACCGACAAATTAATTGGTATCGAAAGGACGGTTCAAGGGTGCTAATCTTTCCTTGACCGTAACCGACTCCCGAACCCAACACATTTCTGGAAAAACGTAGATCATGTAAGATGGTGTCCGACCCACCTAGATTCGTTTTAAAATGGTCGGTGGTGACTCCAAATCATTTTTTCTAAGTCGAAGCCCAATTCCGGGGCCCAACCGAAAGACGGTTCCGATATATGTATCATCATAGAACCATATAATCATTTATTAATATATGTCTGATAACTATAATCATATGATATATGCAAATATCTGATAACTGTAATCATCTGATATATGTAAATATCTTATAATTGTAATCATCTGATATGTAAATATCTGATAATTGAAAATCATATGATAACTGTAACGTTTAGAATTCATCATCATAAATATCATACTTGAGCAATTCATACCCAAATCATTCATAAAACTTGATGAAAATTTTTATAAAAATATTTGGAAATTTATAAATCATACTGGAAAATAAAATGAGGTTGACTTATCGCAAGTCGTCGTCGACTATAATAATCAAATAACTAAATTGCACTTACTTAACACTTTATTTTTTAAATCAAATATAAGTCTCACTAAACTTTAGATTTAAATCATTTGTCTTCCACTACTTTCAATACACAATTTATCAAAATTTCATATTCTGACAGTTTACACAATTTAATCTCACTTTATATCTTTATAATTGAAGCATTTAATTTTTTCAATCCCACATTTTCCCTTTATAATTGAAGCTCCTATTTTTTCCCTAACTTTTTTAATCTAACTTTTTACATTTATAATTGAGGCCCTTAATTTTTTCAATCTCACTTTTTATCTTTATAATTGAGGTCTCTGATTTTTTCCAGTCTCACTTTCTACCTTTATAATTGAAGTCACTAACTTTTTAATCTCACTTCTTACCTTTATAATTAAGACCTCTAATTTTTTAATAATTTAAGATCTTAATTTAATCATTTTTCTAAAATAGTAATATAATATTAAATTAATTATTCAAAGTAATTGAATACTTTAGTTCTATAAAGGTATATTTTTCAGTTTAGCTCAGGGCCTCCAAAATATCTGAGAATGCTCTAAAAATATATATAACTTTTAAAGAGTTATTTTAGCTCGTTATAGATAGGTAGAATAAAATTGAATCACTATTAAATTCTTTTATCAAATTAGTTGGTTTATATTTTTAAATTAAAAAAAAATAATATGCTAACTGTGCAAGCAAAAAAAAAAATAATGTTGTGATGGACCTAAATTTGAAAAAAATATATGGTGTTAAATGGGGTTAACAATTAAGCTAGAATTTTTAAATTCAAGAAAGAAAGAAAGAAAGAAAAATCTTAAAAGTAAAAGTAGAATAATAAATTTCAAATGTAGAATTGTATAGAGACTTGGAGCAAGTTTTAACCAATTAGTTTTTATATGTACGGTGAACAAAACTCGACACGACTAAAAAATTATTTTTTTACTCCATCTGACTTGAAAAACTTAACTACACTAGACTCGACTCGAAAAAATTCCAATTCAAGTTGAGTTATAAATAGAACTCGAATAACTCAAAAATTTTAATAATTAGTTGATAAATTTTCAAGTTTGAGTCGAGTCTCTCGACTGCATGATATAGCATATGACATATGAAAAAATATATATATATATGTATATGACTATAAAAAATTGTTTACATATACATCAAATAGTATCATAACATTATAAATATTTACAATTAAATCTAAAAAAAAATTTAAATAACTCGACTAGGTTAAAATTTCATAAACTCAATTAAGCTCAAAAAGTTTCAAATAAAATATAAATTATAAAATATAACTCATCAACTTAAATAAGTCAATTTTTACTTAATTCAATTGTGTGTGTGTATGGGCAGAATACTCTTACGCAATGTAAAACTCTTTTAGTTTTACACATATGTAGATCATTGGATGAGTGAAAACAGATTTAGATTAAAAGTAGAAAATGTGAAAATGTTTACTGGGGAAAAAACAATGAGTCAATTTTAGTCATTTATTTTTATTCATCCAATAGTTTTAAGTCTATGTAAACTAAAGAATTTATATGTGTGTGCGGTGGACGCAGTAGGCAGCATGTGTTGTGGGATCCAAGAGAACTGCAAGCATTTGAATCATCAGTTTTTTTTTTTTGTGCAGTACTAAATTGTCTACTTTCTATTGGCAATATATCGCCAACTTTGTCCTTCAATCATCGTCGCTTTTTATATGCAGTCTTTTTTGCTCTTCAATGATATTCGTTCTTCAAATATGAACAAACATATACACAGAACGTACTAAAACTCAAGCAACAAACACACACATATACATTGATAAATGTTTTGTCTAACTAAATTATTGATAAAAATGAAACCCAACAGAATTTAAATTTATAAGATACAATCTTTTAAATGATTATATGAAGAACAAAGATATTTAAATGGGAAGCAAATGTTTACTACAATATTTGTATACGTGTACCTATCCATATATTTCATGTTTATTTTACAATTTGTACGTAAGATTTATAGTTATTTATTTGAATATTATTATTTTAAAATTTAAGCTTAAACAAACATAATTATTTTGTCATTATGTCTAACCATTATCGTGGGAGAATTTAGTATTGAAGGAAGGATGAATTGTGATTGATATTCCTCATTTGAAAACCTTGCTAGCTTTACTCAAACGCCATCTTGGACTTCAATCTCCTTTCTTGACTGCCAACCTCACAACCCTTTAATCTGGGTTATGTGTAAACCGGTTTAGGGTTACTAGAAACAAGCTCCCATCAAACATGGATTACAATATAAAGAAATGCTCCCCTTTTCTTCAATAAAAAGATTCACTTTATACAATTAAAATTTTGAAAAAAAATTTAAGTTTAAAAATAGGTTTGTTTAAAAAATAAATTTATATTTACTGTATTGCTAGTAGATGAATTTATTCGGTGATAAGAGAATTTCAAGGAACTAGCAATTGATGTCAATTCCAAAGACGAGGGATATGATGATAGCGACGAGAGAACTCCAACCATGACCATAATAAATAGACATCTCTCAAAACGCAATGGGTAAGAAAACCCTAAATAAGCTAAACTTCGTTGAAGTTCAAATTTTTTTATGAATAAAAACATAAACCTTTCATCTTGAAAAAAATAGAATGAGGTCGCCTCTAAAAATTTTAAATTTTATATTTTATATTTTTATTGATAATTTATTTTTACGCTTATCTAAAATTTTATAAGTTCGATTCTACCATGAAATTCTGTATTAGTTACTAATTTTGAAAACCACCCATATAAAATGGGACAAGAATTGAAGCAAGCACTAACCCTTGAAACATGGTATCATCCTAAAGCATAGAATCATTAAAGGGATAACAATCATTTATTTAACCGCTGAAATAGCTTGATTCGTGATTTTGTTAACGTTATAATAACTCTCTATGTTAAGAAACTTGTTACGATGTTATGTCTCGATATCTAATTGATAATTAAAAATATAATCTATTTTTAAGGTGTTGAAATTGAGATCACAATCTTGCAAAATACCTTGTGTACTTAATGTTTGAGAATAATTATATTTATCATAATTTCAAGTTATTTTGTAAGTAAATGTCAAATAAAGATGTTTTTATAAATTTTTAATAAGGAAACAAAAGAACTTCCATGTCAATTTTATTAAAAATATAATTTATTTTCAATCATGTACCAAATATTTCACAAATGTAATGATCAAACATTGAATCGAGTTTTGTAGATATCAATTTAGAATGGAATCACCGTGGGACATATGTGTTGTGATTGTAAATTTTTGGACATTCTTTCATTATTCTTTTATTTTTATAAATAAACACAAATAATTATTTATGCTCATAAAATCTAATATATTTTAAATATATAATTAAGTAAATATTATTTAAATGTATTATTTTCATAAAAATACATTGATTAAAATAAATTATAATGTGTTAATAAAATTGATATTATTTTATAAAATATTTTAATTTATGTAATGGTTATATATTTTTTAAAATTATTTAATTGTAATTTTAAAAAATACATTAATAACTTAAATTATTATTTATTACTATCTGTATTTAGGTAAACAATCAAATTAGTCATTAATTGTTGAGTCAATTTTATTTTAGCTCCTACACAAAAAATATCAATTAGGTTACTAAACTTTTTTATTAAGTTAAGGTGATTAAAGTTGTATTTATTTTAAATACTCTCAATCATTTGATAATGAGCGTTCAATCAACCTTGTTATAGTTAGTGGAAGAGCCTCTAAATATAACAATAATTCTTTTAATCATTGAAGTATTTGATTCATACAATTAGATTATTAAACTTTTGTTTTTGTTTTTAATTAATCTATTAGTCATTAATTGGTAACATAATGTTGACGTGGCAATTAAGTAAAAATTGTATCATAACATTTTTAGTCCTCGTTACTTACAAATTCTATTAATTTGATCTTAATTGAGATAATAACACATTTAATCCTTATTACATATATTATATCAAAATGATCTTAATTTCAATTAAAAATAATTCAATAAATTTAATCTCATCATATAATAGTGACATGTATTACTGTTTTATCGATAAAAATGAGATCATGTGGACTCAAACCTAATATCTAAGTTAGATTAGCACATCATTTAATCACTTACTCTTAATTAATTATATTAACATGTGATTCTCAAAATTAAAACGAATATTCTATTTGAGAGAAAAAAATGTGTTATTGGAATAATTTTACCTCATACCCTTGTTGTTATTGATTATTTCCTGAAAGCCAGATTTGAAGCCCTTGGAGCATAAAAACCAGGTTATTTATAATCACACATTTTCCTAACGGATTTCTTGATATAATTGAAGCATTGAAATAAAACATTTTAAAGTTTGAAAATGGGAGTCTTAGTTTAAGAAACTGTAATATAATTTATTTTATTAAAATTCATTTGATCACTTAAGATTATCAATTTTCCTGTTTCAGTCTCCAAGGAGATCAACAGTCAAAAGGAAAAAATACATGGTAAAACGCGTCTCCTCCACACTATTTCAATCCCCCAACGCCCATTTTTCCCATCATTTCTTGTTTCAAACCCCAAAAAAATCCTTCCAAAAAAAAACCCTACGCAAAAACAACAATGTTACCGGGAAGGCAAGGCGGTGGCGGTGCACCCCATGGAGTAATACTAGCCGTAGTGGTGGTCATCGTAGTATTAGCTCCATTCTTGCTCGGCGATCGAGGCGAAGCCATAACCGAAGCCATTTCCGACCTCTTAACTCCACTCGGTCTACTCCTCCTGCCCATCCTACTCCTCCTCACAATCCAGTTCCTCTCCTCCGATCGCGGCTCCTTCGTCTCCGCCCTCTTCTCCACCGGAGAACCCGACTCCATCCACCGCGTCAGCGGCTCCCTTTTGGGGTCGCCTTGTTCCTTTTCCTCATCTTGTTCTTGCTCTACAATCGCGTTTCCATCTTCGGCGGCGGCGACGATTCCGACGATTGACTCCTCCGATCTGTCGAAGACTTCGTTTTTGTTGGCTTTTGTACACCGTAAGTAGATTTTACTTTTTTTTTTCTCCTTGTAGTACGATTCTTGTAATTTTAAGCGAATACCCTAGAGATCAGAAGGAATTGGCTTGACCAATTGAGGGCATTATTGTCATTTTATTTGTGTTTTGAACATACGTCGTAGTGGATTGGTTTGTATACCGTTGTCTGGCTTTTAGTCCGACGGTTAATCAGCGGTGAGCGTGGTGGTTATCACGGTGGTGCAGCCGTGAAAGACAGCTGGTTTTTTCTGCTGTGGTTCCTTTTGGTCGACGTTCTCCGTTTCCCAATTTGTTTGACAAATTGCCTTGGATCTTGATATCCACACTACAGTCCGTGGCCTCGTGCTTTTCCTTTTTCAAAGGACGAGCTCTCCTTTTCAAAGTGCCCCAAAACAATTTAAATTCGGTCATCATTCATTCATTTGATATTTATAAGATTTTAAGATGGTGCGGTGAATTTTATAATTTGAATATTTTAAATGAATTATTTTAAATTATTTGTATTTATAATTTTTTATTTAAATAAATCATTTTAAAAGAAATTTTAGCCCATTAGAATTTCTTCTGATTGGTGCGGTGAATTTTATAATTTGAATATTTTAAATGAATTTTTTAAATTATTTGTATTTATAATTTTTTATTTAAATAAATCATTTTAAAAGAATTTAGCCCATTAGAATTTTTCTGATTAAAAAATAGTTATAAAGGAAATTTAATATTTTTGAAGCCAAAAGAAAAGCATCTGACAGTGAAAGCGTTTTAAATTTGTTTTATAGACACAAATCAGTAAAAAAATTTCTTATAGAAAAATTATCATTTTATACTTCATACTTCAAAATCTTTACAATTCAGTCCAAATCTTAAATTCTTTTTCACCAAAGACAAAGAAGCGTTATACCTCAATTAATCCAATATTATAATCTAAATTAGTAATAGAATTCAATTTAAGTTAAAAAAGTATGATAAAATGTTTCAAACCTACACTCAAACTTATTCTAAAGCACTAAAAAAATTAGTCCAAGTTCAATTCATGAACAAATCAAATAGAAAATGGTGAAAACATTAATAGTTACTAAGTTTAAACAATACTATCAATGTTTGTTAGAAAAATCTTTGCTATTTACATTTTAACTAATTGGCCCAATTTTCATCATCAATTCGTCTCCTCAAAGATTCCAATACATTCAAGGACGATCGGTTTTAGCACGCTTTCCTCCCTGGTTAGACTTGAGTTTTGGCATACTAATGGAGTTGAGTGGTGGTGTCATTGCTCCCTTGTTCACATCCCTTAGTACGGACCCTGCAGTGGCTTCCGCAGCCGCGTCTGCCATTGCCGATGCCACTTTCGAATTACTCAACAAGTTCTTATTAGATTTGTTTTCGGGCTGAGTTTCTTGAGGCTTTCGGAACACAAGGCGTGTAGAACGATAGACACTTTTGTTTTGCACGCCTGCAACTGCTTCTGCAGCTGTTGTTCGAGCCTTTACTGACTTGTATTTCTGAATGTCATATATAGAGCTCCTTTTGAAGCTGTTTATCTGCGACCAGCATGTCATCAATCTCGTTTTGTATTCCTTGAGAAGGACTCGCAGGCATTCCATGAGGGAACCTGTAAGAGGGCTGTTCTTGCTTTCTAGTAGCCTCTTGATTCTATAAAGATGGGGATGGTGTTTTGGATAAGACCCTTTCTCACTGCCTGTGTTATAGCCCTCCCTTTCGCGGTAGACGCAGATGCACAGCTATCCCCGCTTCTCCTCTACCTCTGCTGTATCCAATGCAGCCCCACGATGAGTTGAGGGTCGGATCTCTTTGCAGGAAAGAATTTGGAAAGCATGCTGCTCATCAACATAAGAAATGCTTGTAACTGGCTGCAATCATATGAATATGCAAATTTCTCGTCGGACATGAAATTTATAAAGGAAGAAAACACTGAATAGATCATAAACACGTGCCTCAACACAACTCACGAATACCTGATGGAGAAGAGTTGGCTCTCCGTCTGTGTGAATTCTTGGAATCGTTAAGTCCGTTGTGTGCACGGCAGTCATTCAGCACTTAAATGGCTTCGACGAAACTGTTGTAAGCTAGAAGTGGAGCCTTGGCTGGAAGTGCACGGCAGTCATTCAGCACTTAAATGTTCGACGAAACTGTTGTAAGCTAGAAGTGGAGCCTTGGCTGGAAGACAAACATACAAAAAAAAGGTCAATCCATCAAACATTTATTCCAAAAGTGAGCAAACTCAAATGTAAAATCTCCTTACCTTTCAAAATATTTCCAAAGAGAAAATCAGCAGTTGTCTTATTTTTTGGGATTCATCAACAAGACATAGAAGGAACCGAAGGAACAGCACTCCCCTCCACTTCACATAGTCTCTGGTTAGAAACAAAATTACGGAATTCAATAGGCTATTAAGATAATATCACATGTTTAAACCGTCACGAAACTAACTTGTAATAAATCTTGAGAGTAATATAAAGTCTGCCGTCTGACAAGTTCACATGGATCACGGAGACACTTGGTTATCCTAGCTATATAACTGTTATTACATGAATTGTTCATTACCCAGTAATTAGTCTCATAGAAAAGGATTCTTTGCTACATTTCCCCCCTTCTAATTAGTTGCTTTGGAGAAACTACCCAAGAAGGCTCATTTTTATTAGTTCTCCGCTAACTTACCAATCAACCAAAGCAGTATAGCGAACACAAAAATCCGCCATCTCACCACAAGATTATTGCGAAGGCTGCACTATCACTCTTTTCAAGTTCCTGTAGTTTGAAGTGCACGGTAACATCGTTATCAAATTTTATTTGGAACTGATGACATTGAGAAATACTGTGGAAATAACTTGAAAAAGGTAGGAGGGAAGAAATGCATATAGATAAGTGTATAAGGTTTGATGCTTAGAAATAATTTTGGAACCTTCTACGTATTCAAAGAACCGAAGCTATAGGCTATGCATATACATGTTTTGCCATGCAAGTTGTGATGTATATGAATGAATGAAAAAGTGTTCATTTTGAAGAATCAAGAATTGCAAAAATATAATGGAAATCATACAAAAATCATACAGAGCAGGACTAGAAAGCCTTAGGTTGATGACTTGACCTGCACAAAGAGAGGAATGTAACTTTTGGCAAGCTTCCCGTCAGCAAGGCAAATTTTTCCTAATGTCAGCCATGCTTGAATGTACAAAGTAGGGGCCGTCTGATTCAAAGATACCTTAGGACTGGTAATTTATTTAGCTTCGGATCAGAATTCCCTGAACTTACAACTGTGTATAACAGTGGAACAATGGAGCTCACATCAGCAGTAGGACATCAACTAAAAACCCAACGCATAGACCGCAGTGACTGCTTTTGACAATAGTCTGGACACTCTTGCCGCTTGCTTCCCTTTTCTGCTCCCACCTGGCGGTGTAAAGAAACTATTACCGGTATTTGGTTCTTTGTTATCTGAAATGTACTTTTCTAAAATTTCATATGCTTTAGAGAGAAGCTGCTGTCCCCATCTTATGACAAGCTGATCGGCCTCCTCAGGCAACGAATTCAACTTGCACAATGTTCTGAGAGCTTTTACATGAGCATTACCTGTGATATAACAGTGTTGGTTATGCATATGATGTATTATAGATGATTGCATACAAACATATTTATTTTGCAATAGGAAGGAAAATCAACAAACTATGTTGAAAATTCAATATTAGCCTATATGTTCACACCTAAATTAATTTGATGTCATTGCTTACATCAATTTAGTTTTGATGTCATTGCTTACATCAATTTAGTTAGGTGAAAATTAAGTATTTTTCTCATGTTTTAATTTCAATGGTTTAGATTATTTAGTGTTTATTTTAATGAGTGGTTTAGATTGTTTCTTGTAACCTATAAATACCCTACTTGTATTTGAGTTTTATCATCCAACAATCAAAGCTTAATTATAAGCATTTGAAAGCTTTCTTAAGAGTTCTTTCCCTTTTGCAATTTGTGAGATTATTCTAAAGAGAGTTTTTTTTTGATCAATTAGAGTTTTTACTCTATTTTGATTCAACATTGGTATCAGAGCCCGTTTTTTAATCTCTTGAAATTCTGAGTATGCTCTGTGGCTGCAGTTTTTAACTGATCTTCCACATCAGAAAATATTTCTTGAGTTATTGTCGAGGTTATTACAAACCTTGTGGAGCTTCTTTGTGTTTAGAGTAATTTAGTACTCTGCACGTTTGTTACTCAAGCTTGTTCGGTGTAGTCAAAGCCTTGCCGTTAAGATGGGTGATCTTCAAGTAGTTGGAGGAATCAAGAAGCTCAACAACAAAAACTACAACCTGGGCAACATGTATGGAGTCATACTTACAAGGTCAAGACCTTTGGGAGGTTGTCGGTGGTGGTGAAGTTACACAACCGGCGACAGAAGATGCCAATGGAATCTTGCGAAAGTGGAAAATTAAAGCAGGCAAAACAATGTTTGCTTTAAAGACCACAATTGAAGAAGAAATGTTGGAGCACATCCGGGATGCTAAAACACCAAAGGAAGCATGGGACACTTTTGTTACACTCTTTTCGAAGAGGAACGATACAAAATTGCAACTTCTCGAGAATGAACTTCTATCAATGGCGCAACGCGACATGGCGGTTGCCCAATACTTTCACAATGTGAAGTCGATATGCCGTGAAATTTCAGAATTAGATCCGACAGGTGCTATTGGGGAAGCCAGGATAAAAAGAATAATTGTCTATGGTTTGAGACCCGAATATCGAGGGTTTGTTGCTGCTGTACAGGGATGGTCGACACAACCATCGCTTGTTGAGTTCGAAAATTTGCTTGCAGGTCAAGAAGCCATGGCCAAGCAAATGGGAGGAGTCTCGTTGAAGGGTGAAGAGGAAGCACTCTACACCAGCAAAAGCAGAGGCACTTTTCAGCGGTATACTGGCAATGGATCTAAAAAGGATGGTGACAAGGTGAAAAATTACCAAGGAAAGGGAGGCCCTCATTCAGGGGGAGCTTCCAAGAATCGCGGTAATAGTAGAAAGTTCGATGGCAAGTGTTACAATTGTGGGA